>NC_137142.1:28710154-29310154 GCF_949319135.1 Squalius cephalus
TTAGGTCTGGCAACTCACCATAGACACGGCTCAATCCGAGGGGCAGGATAAACGGCCGTCTTTCAAATTCACTCTACACGCAATAGGACAGCGCTTCAACCAACCAGAGCGTTTTCCCAACAGCGGAGCTAACGTTAGTTGATAGATTCAACTTTTAAATCTGGCCGGCAAAACTATGAACACATCTTCCTTTTTTAAGAATGACTTAAGTGCCGTTCTTTGCTCTTTTCTCAAAGAAAAACTTAACTCCAAGTCCTCCAGAGTCGCGGCCAAAGCCGATTTGAAAGACTGTTCGCCAGCAGCAGCAACTCTTCTTTGTTTTCAAGTAGCAGGGAACCGTCGCAACTCTGTCGTCATTATGTTAAGCCCGCCCCACCTACTCTATACACGATGTGATTGGCCTGACCCAATTTAGGTTTTTACAGCTCCGAAAGTCAACGGAGAGTTGCTAGACTACCCTGGCTGCAAAATAAATTTTGCTGCCGCTAGGGTGCGTCTAGATTTCTAGGCTGTTTAAATGTGAATAAAAGACTAAATTCAATCTGTTCATCATATAAAGCAATCAAGTCTCTTACAAAAATTGGACTAAACCGCTCAATTCATGTAGATTAATTTCACGATCTCTTTATGAACTTTTTGAAGCATCAAAGTGGTAGTTGCTTAGCTGTCAATGGAGGTACAGAAAGCTCTCAGATTTCATTAAAAAATATCTTAATTTGTGTTCCGAAGATGAAAGTCTTACTGGTTTGGAACGACTTGACAGAATTTTCATTTTTGGGTGAACTATCCCTTTAAAGGAGAAGTTCACTTTTAAAATGAAAATTCTCTCATCATATACTCACCCTCATGTTGTTTCAAAGCTGTATGAATTTCTTTCTTCTGCTGAACAGAAAGGAAGATATTTAGAAGAATATCAGTAACCAGACAGTTTTTGGGTCCCATTGACTTCCATAGTATATTTTTTTCCTACTATGGAAGTCAATGGGACCCAAAAACTGTCTGGTTACTGACATTCTTCTAAATATCTTCCTTTCTGTTCAGCAGAAGAAAGAAATTCATACAGCTTTGAAACAACATGAGGGTGAGTATATGATGACAGAATTTTCATTTTAAAAGTGAACTTCTCCTTTAATAATGACAAAAAGGGTAAAAGTACACAATTATTATTGAAAAAAACATTTTGTTAAAAACAATGTGTGTGTTTGTACAATAGCATCATCCCACTGCCCATGTAACTAATCGATTATCATCATACTGTAACATTTATTTGTTCTGCCTTATACGCTGTAGGCTGAAATAGCACTTTCAAACTAGTCGACAACCTCACCCTTTATCTCTCCTGCAAACATCAAGAGATCTCATTATTTAGACACATCTCAGGGTTTTTTTTTCCTCCCATATGCCCCAAGTCAAAATTAGTTTTCACTCCCTCTGTGATCTTCTCTGACTGGGGTGCGCTGGAAGTAAAGAAAATGGCTGTCTTCACATCAGGGCTGAGTCAAAGACGCACTTCACAGAGCCGTTCTTCCAGCTTAAGCATTGCTAAGTAACCTTCACATTTCACTCATGTAAGAAGCTAATTTCCTTTAAGTTCGCATGTCACTTTCTGCAGGTCTGCTTTGTGGGTACTCTTCAAATGTCTTGGAGCGTCTAATTGCGTAGGAAACATCCCAGACAACCTGGTTTGACAGTCCTACTCACAGAATCCTCAATAATTTAACATCCCACACACTTGAAAACATCCCTGACATTAGATAAAGAACATAAAGAGCCACCGTGTGTCATACCTTTGAGAGAGACTGTCTGTGAAATGGAAAGATATAGAGAGGAGAAACACATGCATGGGCAACTATAGAGCAGTTGATAAATGCAGAATTTGAAGTAAAATGCAGAAATTCTAAAATATTTTTTTCCAGCTGCTTTATCAAACTATAATTAATCATCTACTAACAATTATATTTAGTTAATAGTGAGTATGGGCTAATAACATATACATCCATAGACAAAAGCAGCTGTCAAAGAATTTAAAGCCAAAGTGTATAATTTCTCGACATTTCAGTTGGTCAAAATAAATAAATAAAAACATTTCATTTGATTTTAATATGAATTTCAGCTATAAATGTTATTTCTGGGGAAAAAGGGGAATTTTTTTTTTCTTTTTATATATATATATTGTATGTAATGTGTGTATATAATGTTTTATATTTTGTTGTTTGTTTTTTGAGGAGGAAAGTGAGAAACCTTTTTTTTTTTTATCAGCCTACAAATGTCTTCCATATATTACAATTTTAATTGTCTCTAAGTGTCATGAATGAGAAACGCCCTTCAGTTTTTAGTTTTAAGTAAAGTTAGTTCAATTTTTTTTTCTTACATTTATGTTCCTGACAGAGTCATTCTTTATAAAGTAGCTGATAATAAATGTGTTTTTTTTTTTTTTAAGAGCAGGTTGGCTCTTTTAAGTTTAACCCCTGTAAAGCCATGTAAAGTGTTGTGCCTGTTGATATGGGTGATTAACTTCCTGCTTTTTAAAGCTGAGCTATACATAGAGTCCCGTCTCCGGAGAGAATTTGGGTATATGCTTGAGGCAAAAGCTGTTTCACTTGTGATCACTGATCATATGATACATTTACGTAGCACAAGTGCATTGAAGTAGAACTGGTAAATCATTAAGTACTTGCTCAATGCAGCTCACACTGTGATCACACCACAGAAAAGACTTTAAACCCTCGGAGGGCAGGCACCATTACATCCAGCCTTCTCTCCTTAGTCATTACCTAAGAAAACAGAATTAATACAGTTTTATGCACACTACAGCCATTTAAAACACATTACTGCCACACATCTGAAAGACAATTATGAAGGTCAAAAGCATTAAAGTGCTTCTTCAGTGATTGGCACACTGTTCTCAGCGTGACATTTATACTGCGTGTAATCACAGTCCGTGCTTCAAATATAATTGACAGGTCTGACCCATATACGATTTAAGTATTTTTACACAAAGCATATCATGTTTAAATGAACTTAATGAGTAAAAATAGAAAATCAATATCAGACTGACATTTCATTGACTTAAATACACACAAAGATGTTTGTTTTCCCTCTGATCTTGGGCTCATCAGAAGAAAAGAAAAAAAAAGTCTTGCACAAAAGACAAGGAAAGTTTCATACCCACAGAAAACATTTTTTTTCTTGTTACAGACCCAGAGAGAAAACATATCAAAAAACATTTTACTACATGTCTTTTGCAAGCACAAAAAGCTGAAATGGTGTCAAGAGAAAACAAAACAGAAAGCTTGTTTCTTCTAACAATTGCTTTAAGCTACAAAATCTCCTTGAATCCCAAGCCTCCCGTTACTGTCGAATTTCCACTCTCTTTCTCTCGCTCGCTCTTAAAGGGAAAGCAGGCCCTTCTGTTGGGCCTGATAGGTTGTAGGCTGATGCTTAGCAACAACATTCCTGTGCCTTAAGTAGCAGTAAGCCCCTGGCTGAACTCTTTGAAGTGGCTGTCAGGCCACATTTATTTCGTTTTAGCACTTTGTCTACTTGTCCAGATATATAAGGAGATAAAAAGCGCTGGTGTTTACACTGATCTTTGCCTCTGTTTCTCTCTCCCTCTTTCTGTCTCACTCTATCTCTGTATATCTCTTTTGCGGCGCTGGTAATTAGATTGTAGTCCTGATCAGGCATCGCAAACATGAGACGTGCTGCGAGTTGCGCTAGACATCAGGCTCAACTCTTGATGTTTCAGCGAAGGGTATCTCCAGCTTTGGGGGTTCGCACCAAACCAAATCATAGCGTTAACTGCATCTTAGCCACCCGTTCACCTCTTCCCACTCTCTGGGGTGGAGATTTGTTTGGAGTTGATAATCACAAATGGCTGGATTTTTCGTCATTTATTTGTGGGGGAGAAAAAAGGACATGCGAAAAGAAGAGGGAGCATGAGTATGATGTATAATCCAGGAGACGAGTCATATTTCACTGTGACATTTTCAGCAAGCAGTCCTCCCTTTGAGTGCAGAGCCCCTGTTGGGCTGAGAGCTGCTGTGGCTTTCTCTGTTAATGCCATTATTAGAGACTTTTTTCTTTCTCCAGCTTGTAAATTTCTGCTGCATTATCATAAAGTGTAGTGATTACTCAGTGTATAAAGACAATAATGATGTGAGCAGGCAGCATATGCCAAGGGCCTGGAGAACAAGAGCTCGACGTGCTGAGATGAGACGCCTATGCAAACCTGACGCTGCAGCGCCCCCATCTGACCAGTGCAGGAAAAATGCTCACGGGTGTATGTGAGAGCGTGAGT
Organism: Squalius cephalus; assembly: GCF_949319135.1. NCBI lineage: Eukaryota > Metazoa > Chordata > Actinopteri > Cypriniformes > Leuciscidae > Squalius > Squalius cephalus. The sequence goes on from NC_137142.1 coordinate 28,714,455, forward strand.
GGGTGGTGAGAAAGAGAACGAACAAAAGAAAGAACTAATCAAAGAAAGGAAGAGTGAATAAGTGCTGAAGATAACACCGTGTTGAGATTGGAAAAAGTGTCTTGGCATTTGACCTCCCAAAGATCCAGATTTCTCTGAATCAGGGCTGCCAGATTTGGTCTTCATTTAGTGAAGAGGTCTTCTGTCGCCTCAGTGGCATAACTGCATCTGAAGATTTCTTCTAGACTCTAGATTGCATGCTCACTCTCTCTGTCAACCTTCTGCCTCTCTGTTCAGACTCACAGATGAGTCTCACTTGCAATCCGAGGAAACTTCAGAAATATGCGCAATATGTTTATGCGCAATATGCTGCTTTATATATGGCCATTTGGGTTTTTTGATCACTTAAACTGCAGCAATCAAAATAAAGTGAATTCAAAACTCAGACAAAGAGTAGTTTTCAGACACAGTTAATGTGTTGAACTACACCTGTGGGTAAATTGCCAGGTCACGAGTGTGTATTTATACTAAAAAATCACTGTGACACCAGTTAGTTAAAAGTAATTCAGACATGGCTCAGAAATATGTTGATTGGTTAGTTTTCTTAGCCTTTGCATTGTTTGTTTGCAAATGGCACTTGCTTTGATGTTTTATCTAATGCAATAACATTTAGACATTTTGAACTGCCCAAATACTTTTTAAGGGCCACTGTATTATCATTCATTATAGATGGGCAGATCTGAGCTCACAAGTTGCCATTTATTTGATGGATAGTGATGCATATCTTTTAAAAGCAAAACAAAGTGCTTTGTGGAAGGAGAAGCTCTTAACTGCCTGTGCGTGCTCAAAGCTCCCAGACTGAATGAATTCAAAGGGCCCGGGGTGACCCCTTGGCTTGTGATTATGTTTGTGTAAAATCTTAAGGATGCCGATCAAAGCAAGGCTCTTGTCCGCCTGCCCTTTTTTTTTTGCCAAGAAAGGCCCAGATAACAGCTGGCATTCAAACAGAGTTTTCCTTTAACTTTTTTGTTCGCCGGGATTCCCATTATGAGCCAGGCCTTCTTTCTCATCTCGAGGATGGCTCATTGAATAAAGAGAAAGAGAGGAGTGGATGGGAGGGGAGGAAGTGGAGGGAGGGCTCTGATTAATCTTCTTCCAGGGTGGGGGTGTTTGATCAGAGGACTTGGCCCGGGAGGGGTGGGATGGTTAGGAGAGAGGGGGTATCTCTGATGTTGACAGCAGGCGACTTTTGCGCACGGCATGTGATTGACGTGCCTGGCCGCTGGGCTGGAGGGGGGGTGCTCTGTGTCCGGTGGGGCATAGCCGGCCCCTGTCTGTGGGTGGTGGTGTTAATAATGTGGCAACTGGGAAGATTAATTGTAGACAAGCAGCAGGATTACGAGCGGCTTTGTGGCCGGGACAGGGCTATTTGGTGGGGAAGGCCTCTGATCTGTCAGGTCCAGAGGAAATTAGTCAGGGAGGACTGAAGCTGACACTACAAATGCTGCTTTAGGATATTAAAGCCAAATGGCCAGAGGAGATTGAAATGGTAACAAGGAAACTGCTGACATGCTCGGAAACCCCGATGCAACTGCACCCCGCTGGATTCTTGTAATTAGGGCGATAATTAGTCATGTGATAACAACGAGAAAAAAAAAAGCTTTTATAAGTTTTAAAAAGAAAAATATTTACTCCATTTTCTGTTGCCGGGCAACGGTAAACTGCCTGCAGATAGAAGAATGTTTTAAAATGTATTGAATGTATTTTGATTATCAAATGTTATTATTTGTTAAACATGGGTTTCTATCATAATTGTTGCTATATTTACACTTTTTCTATTTAGCTTATTATAAATAATGTAAATACTACATAGAAACACTTAATATCAATATGCAGCAAAAAAGTGACAGTAAAGACATTTGCATTGTTACAAAAAAATTCTGATGCTTCACAGTTTCCACACAAATATTGTTTCTTGAGCAGCAAGCCAGCATCTTAGAATGATTTCTGAAGGATCATGTAAATTGTAATAAATCTGACAATATTACAGTTTATACTGTATTTTTGATCAAATTGATGCAGCCTTAGCGAGCATTAGAGACTTCTTTCAAAAATATTCAAAAACATTACCGACCCCAGACCTTTAAGCACTGTATGCATAATACGTTCTCAACACTAAGCTGAGTGTTTCCAATGAATGGAAAAATAAAATATGCCACCTCTACTCTTTATTTGTCATTTTGGTCCTTACAATGATTAAATGCTCTGAGAATTCCTGCCTGCAGAAAAGCACAATATTTTCACAAAGGCATCAGATATCAACACATCATGATATACTGTGTTTTCGGTCCTTGAAAGAAGACAAAGGAGGTTGAAAACAACACTTTTGACCTACCAGAAGCACACAGGCGATCTGTATTCTCTGCAGCTCCTCTCCTGTTCTGTCTATGCGGTGGCCTTTATGTGAATATATTTGTATTTTTAAGGTCGGCCAGTGAGAGATGAGTTTACTTAAACTCAGGTCTGGCCTTTGGAGAGCAGTAATTTCATGCCACCTGTTGGATTGTCAACACACAACAGCGCGTGTGAGTGAGTGGCAGGCTGACCCGGGCCTGACCCGCGGGGCTCTTCATGGCTGAATGGTGGCTGAGGCCCTTCCCCTGGTGGCCCCTTCTCTTAAACAGGCAGGGGACAGGTAATCAAAGCCAGGGCCCCGTCCTCACCTTTCACTCCTCTCCCTGCAAAATAATGAAAGTCACCCTCGTCCCGCACCCTGATAAAATAAGAAAGCCGCTCCTAACATTTCCTCTCCTCTGTGCTGATGAAATTTATGGCATTTAGACAATCAGTCATGGAGGTGAAATCTCAACCGCATTCTTTCATTGTCTCTCACCCCGCCGTGCCTTTCCATTCTCTCGCCCTTTTGTGGCATCAGTCTGGGAAATTATTCCAGATTGCTTGTGACAAATGAGTTCTTTTCATTGAACTCAATTAGGATCATTGCAAACAGAAATCAATAACCAACATTTCTCCTGTCGGTGTTGGATAATGAATCGTCGGAGACGTTATAAATGTTCGCAGGTGTGTAAACTGAGCATGGTGAATTTATGTTTGTCCAAACTCTTTTTTTTTTTAAGGACGCCGCCAGGGATCTGAGGCCCGATTCCGCCACAACGCTGTACACCCCGCTGCCACGAGGATCCAGAGATGCCCGAAACCACAAAGGTAGTGTTATTTGGACAAAAAAAGGTGTGAGAATGCAGAATGCATACATTTTTGTCTCGGATGACAGTTATCTAAACAAACGTACACTCGATTGCTAACAGAAGCTCTGCAGAAGAGATGGTTGTGATGTGTTAGACTCTATGCGAGGCTTTCATGCCAACTACATTTATCATGCTCTTTTGTCTGTGCAATGCAAAGCGCTGTTTTTATGTCACGGCCATGGCGGTGGTACTTTCATGCGAGGTCAGCTGTGTGCTTCTCAACCCCCCACCAAGGACAGATCTATTTCACAAAGGCTGACCTGCACCTCTCAAGTGATGTAGAGGAAAGCCCAGTGCTTTGTCAAAATCATGCTGCTTGAGAATAGTCCATTAAAAGGTGAACGGAGCTGACATATGAAATATTTTTTCTCCCTCTTAGATTTGGGCGAGCTGACACTCTCCATTTGTTATTTTTACGATACTGTACTGCAGCGTTAGATAACACAAGCCCTCATCTTCGTCCTTCGCCTCTTTTTATTCCTCTGCCTTTATCGTGCCATTTTTATTTATCTTGACTTATTGCCTATTCTATTTGCTTAATGCATCGGCTCTGACACTGTAACTCTTTACTAAAACTCACCTTTGGCTGTGCCATGAAAATGCTTTAATAGAATAGCCATGACACTAAAAGATGCAGTTCACCTCCAAGACACTGTCAGTGGAAATTGGGCATTGTGTTTGGATTGCCGATAATTCATGGGGTTTCTGTGTAATCGTAATGCAGTGCAAAAATTACCTGCTCATATTTTGTAGTTTATTTATTTATTTATTTATTGTTTGTTTAATTTGAGCATCACCAATGCTTTTAAAGGCAGGTTAGGTGATTTGCCCCAGAAACATTTTTTGTTATGCTGGTTGAAAATCTCTTTACATCCTGATAGCAATCATAAGTTTAAGGAATAGTTCACTTCAAAATTAAAATTCTGTCATCATTTGCTCACCCTCAAGTTGTTTCAAACTTGTATGAGTTTCTTTCTTCTGTTGAACACAGAGGGGATATATTTATAAGAATGTCGGTAACCAGACAGTTGATGTACCCCACTGACTTCCATAGTACCAAAAAAATACTATGGAAGTCAATGGGGCCCATCAACTGTTTGATTACCGACATTCTTCAAAATATCTTATTTTGTGTTCAGCAGAAGAAAGAAATTCATACAGGTTTGAAACAACTTGAGGGTGAGTAAACGATGAAAGAATATTAATTTCGAAGTGTACTAATCCTTTAAGTGGTCTAAATGTATTTATATATGTGTGTATATATATATATATATATATTATCTGTGGAAGGTGTCATTGACTGTCAACTGCATTGGTTTCGGTCCGAATGCAATGATACAATGTCTGCCTGTCAATGTATGTATTTCCATACCTCCGCGCAGACATCACACATCATCAGTGTGTTTCATGCTATGTAGAGTTAGACAGGCATCAGTCACTGAACACCGCAAACCGAAACAGCAGCCACCTTTTACAGTTCCTCCTGAACCAAAACCACGAGCTTATGCTGCGTTCACACCATAACTACTGTAATTTGGAAGAGATGGAAACCTGTGACGTTATATTTGGAGCGGTTCATGAATTTATGTGCTTCGAATTTATGTGCTTCAGTGGCAACACTATCAACGGCGAAATGAATCTGCAGCAGTCAGGTGGTACAATTAGAGCTCTTTAAGTTGTTTATGTTCATTATTATTGTAATGTTATGTGCTTTGAGACATGAGGTAGTTTAACGCCGTCTCTCGTGATGCTTTTGTTTGCTCCCTGCTGTACGCGTTCATGTGTTTTGAAGGAGGCATGGCTTTGGAGACGCTCTTAAGGGAGTGTGGGATCTTATGCAAGCCTCTCCGAAAATTTAAAGGAATAGTTTACCCACAAATGACAATTCTGTCACCATTTACTCACCCTCATGAAGATGTTTTTGTCCATAAAATGAAAGCCAATGGGGTACAAACCAACCCTGACTTTCATTGTATAGAAATGAAAAGTGCTCTTCTGATAAAATAACAACTGATAAAGTTGTAATCATAAATTCTCATTTAATCGTAAATGATAAATTCTCATTTTTGGGTTTCTTAAACTATGCCTTTAAGAAACACATGAAAATGATGCATGAACACATAAATTGAGACACTTATATGTAAAAAGTGTATCTGTTAACATAATTATATAATGACACCAAATATATTTTTCAATATTAGCTACATAGCTCGGATATTGCCATCTTTGCTGTTGTGAACCTGGGAATAAATACATAAAATAAAACATTGTCCATCAATCTAAGATTTAGGAAAGTCTATATTCAATAGACATACAGTATAAGCAGATGTCTGGAATAATTTTAATCCTGACTGTTCTGAATTTTACAATATATGCAATATATACAGTACAATATTATTTTTATGCAGAAGAATGGCTGAAATTAGGACATGCTTCCATAGGTAAAAGACTAGTCCAGTCACATTTGCTATATGTTACTTGCTTCCTTGCAGTGGCCGGCAGGAATAGCGACATCTATGACAGCATGCTGTCTCAAACAGGGACCCTCTCTACCTTTTCTCAATATTTTTACAATTGATGTCACCTGCGCCAGGCCCCCAGAGCCAAGGTGCCATGGGTAATTACAGCAGACAGAAGGTCTGAGGAGGGAAGAGGGGAAACTAGCTATATGCATGGCATGGGAGGTCTTGGCTTTGGGTTACAAGACCCTTGTCTGCTGTTTTGGGGGGACATTAGGAAGTGGACAAAGAGCGAGCAGACAGGAGAGGCTCAGAGGAGAGAAACGGAGGAGGGAAAAGCAGAAGCTAAGAAGGGAGGCTATGTGGCAGGCCCGGCGTGACACGGAGAACCATGAGTCTGGAGATGGAGGGGGGTGGAGTGTGTGGCCGCAGGAAGTAGCGCTGCTGTCAGCTCCCACCAGCTTTAAACTGGCCTGTCGCCTGAACCTAACCCAAAGTTTCTTTCAAGAGACACATGTCGTCTTAAAGGAACAGTTCACCCAAAAAATGATATACTCACCCTCTTGTCGTTCCAAACGTGTATACTGTTCTTTTTTTTTTTTGTTTAAGGAAAATCTTCCCGCAGAAGTTGACATACAATGGCAGCTCAGTCAAGCTCCACAAAAGCAATGTTTAAAAGATAGTGTCAGGTAAAAAATAAATAAAATAAAATTAACAAATAAATAAAGTAAATAACAACTTAAAGGACAATTTCGGTATTTTACACTTAAAGCCCTGTTTACAGATTGTTTCTGATGAAATAGAACGGTTAAGATTAAAATTTGGACACATGCTGCTGTCCCGAGAATTTTAGGTTTCTTTCGCTCCCCCCCCACCTCCACCTCCACCTCCACCTCCACCTCCACAATGGCTGCATATGTGCACTGGAATAATCCTTCCTAAAATGCATTAAACTTTCGTTTACAAATACGTGAAACTCACCGAGTGGTCAGGGGTGTTCACTGATATGCTCACACAAAAATCGCTGCAAAAGATGCTTTGGACAGCATGTGTCCAAATTTTAATCTTAACCGTTCTATTTCATCTGAAACGATCTGTAAACAGGGCTTTAAGTGTAAAATACCGAACTTGTCCTTTAACAAGTAATAATTACACTAGTGTGATTATCCAATCACAAAGGCAGGAACTAGCATTTTCAGGAGGCTATTCAGAGACAGGAGCTCTGCGTGTTTCAGAGTGAAGAACAGCACTGTGTTCACATGAGCAGCTCATGATCAGTGTCTCAGATCGCAGTAAATGCAGCCTCACACAAACTTATTTCCACATCTGGGTTGATTATAACTTGCATTTGGGAACGCAATATGTGCCAACTATCTTCCTAAGTTTGTAATGAGAAGTGCTCATAAACAGAAGCTTTTAGGGCTCCCTGCGATTTTTCGCCAAAATAAATATTTAGTCTAATGTTTAAAAAAGATTTTGAATAAAGACACCTATGAATGTTAGTATTGTAATTTTGCAGTTGTACTGTAAAATACAATTATATATTTTTCCTTAAATAATCTATTTTTACAGTGAAATATTACAATAGTAATGTTGCTTATTATTTTAAAGATTTTAATTTTTTTATATTATAATAACAATTATTATTATTATTTTATAGACATTGTGATATATAGTCACAAAATCTGTGGCCAAAGTGTGTAGCCCTATACAAACAAGCAATTGCCATTTTTATCAGAAAAATCATTGTGCAGCCCTATTATATACTTCTTTTTGTTTGACAAATGTAATTTTTTAGATGAATTGTTGCTTTAAATACAGATATCCACGTCTAACCCAAACGACATAAGACAACGTTTCTCTTTCCTCCACAGTCGCAAATAAATACAAAAATAAAGTGGAGCCACCGCTCTCACCTCTGTCACATTCTAGATAGCCATTGTAATAACAATCATTATGACGGGTCGCTCAACTGCCCTGGAACTTCATACATAATTGAAATGGAAAATATACAAATCCTTTTGTTCGTCTTTGGACATTTTAAGGCAGCGACCACCACTTTTGAATTCCCATCATTCATCTTCACCGTGGCGAGCAAACCAGAAGCCATCGAGGGTGAAACCATACTCCTCCATCAGCCGCACACGCACCGACTTTAAACGCTCCTTTACTGGGCCCTGCTCCAGCTGAGTTGACTGTATTTTAAATGAAACACAACTAAACCCTTGAGGCAGGCAGCCTTCAAAGAGAAAATCTTAACTGAAGACCCCCTAGGGACCATGCACTTTTTGCTTCTTTTTTTTATTCGTCATTATGCCGTCGCTGATTTGCAGCCCCTAAACAGGACTGCGTATGAAGAATAAATGACTTTACAGTTGTGGTACAACTAATAAACAAACATCTGGAACCGTTCAGAGGGCGCCATTAAAACAGTACATTTCTTGCCCAAAATGTGAAAATGATGACAAATGTGCTGTCACTGGGGCTGGGAGAGGCCAGATGATGGAGCAGTGGGTGCTAAGCACTGACTTTTAGAGCTCAGCAGGATGGAGAGAGAATTACACCTGCTGTTTGTCTGCCTACCCTCCATTAACTTACATCTGGATAGCGTGCATCACTCAATTACCAAAGTCTGGATCTGCACCCACATTGTTTAGCTAAAATGCCATGTTTAACATACAGCCCTAGACAGAGATATTTATGCCAGCGATCCTGTGTAATTGAGATAAATTTGATTGGTGTTGGTGATGTGCTGTTGCTTGTCTAGTTTTACAGCCCAATGGATATGCAATAGCCCCAAGCTTTGCCTTTGGCAGAGTTGCCTCTTAATTATGGCCTGTCGAGCAGTTGTTCCTCTCTGCCGTTTTATAAGCGTGAGTCTGCATGTGTACAAACTGCATATAACTGAATCCCGCAGGCCAAACTTGATGGTAAGTTTGTTCAGCCGTCATTCTCTTTTCCATCAGTGTGTCAATCTTTGAATATACCCTTAGTATTTGATATCGTAAAAGTGCTTGTACATGCTCAATGAGATTCTAAAGGCTCTCTGGTGATGGTTCTAGCAGTGATGTTTTTCCCTTGACGGGTTTTATTCTCAAACCAGCTCCAAGCTTTGGCCCTGTCAAGCATTATGCTGACATTGTGATGGGGATTTTGGAATCTTGACTTATTGGCTGTTTTATTAGTATTTCTAGGAGATTTGTTTATATAACCTTTTTTCTTTTTTCAGCATTGCAAAAGTATGCTCATTACAGAAATGGTCTACTGTATATCCTAAAATAATGCATGAATATAGTTGCTCTGTATTTGGAGTGTAAGATACATTAATACCTTATTGGTTATTGGAATTATTACATTTAGATTACATTTGGTGTCATCTAACATTCACATAGAATGTATCCGTTATCAACCATAACATCATAAAATCTATTTGTTAGTATCAGCCAGAATTTTAATATTTGCACATCCCTGTTAATTTTGCATTATAATTGACATTTCTCACCTCTTGGATGGATTTTTCTCTCTCTAAGCTACAGAGCTTTATAAGATTGCTTTTAGGCAGCATATATATGAATCCTACCTTTTGGAACATCACTGTAAAACCCAACGAGTCATGCTAACTCATTTCAATTGAGGAAACCAATTGCCTCAATTCATTTAAGTTTAGAAACCAAGAGTTATGAGTACTGTGAACTTATTTGAGTTCACTAAAAGAATATTTCCTAATTTACAATTAAACTTCACTCAAATATGTTATGTTGCTGAAACTTCACTATAATTATTAAAACCACTCAGTTCAAAAGCATTTCTACCTTCTTATATTTGCCTGCTAGCTAGCTAGCTAGCTAGCACACATGTGACGAGACTATTATTACATATTAAGCAAGTGCAATTACTAATTTTAAACAAAGCAGCTTGGATCAGGTCTTGCTTTGGCCCATCCTCGACTTGGAAACCCTTTTAAATCCCATCATAACAACATTAAACCTTTACAGATCTCCCCTTATATTAATATTGTAAAACACAACACCATTTACTCTTCTTACAGAGTCTGAAGCAAAGCATGCTGGGAACTAGAAATATGTTGTAACTGATTCTGCTTAATGTAATCAGTTGAGTTCAATCATTTTTCTATTAAGTGCAATGAATTTTCAGTAATATTTGAGTGAAATGGACTAACTTCATTTGATAAATTTTACTGTTATGTTTTACAGTAAGGTTTGGCATAGGGAGGACACCTATGATGTCCTGAAGACCAGTTCAATATGTTGAGGAACAAACCTGAGAGTAGTGATTTTATTTTCTACAAATCATAAATTTGTTCACCGTAGGGTTATGTGTGTGCTTTAACAAGAAGGAATTGAGTATAAAATCCTGAAGAGAATGCTGTTTATTCCCTTACATAGTCCTTGGCCAAATGTCTCACATATGTTTTCAATAGATCTGAGTGAGGGAAAACTGTCTTACAGATATTTTTGCTGCGTGACAATGTTATGATCCAAAGGGTTTTCCAGCTCTGATGAGGTGTTTAGGATCTCCGTATAATGAGTTTAGGGTGTTTTGCGGCCATCTAAAACCCCTTTATTAAACACACCTATAATTTCAGCTGCAGCTAAGTAATGAGCTCCTATAAAACTTGAATGGCCATCACGCAAGTTTATATTGACTTTCAGATTTACACCTCGGCTCTCCTCAGATCAGGTGCCAAAACATAATGGATGGAAAGTTTCATGTTTTAAAAAAAATAGGGTAAGTATGATATCGATTCGTATTAGTCATTTGATGTAACTCTCATACATCTGCTTTGGATAACCTTGGTCTTCTACAGCCCTGATTAATTACTTGCAATGGCTTTCAATCCGTCTGTGGGAGACCACCACTTTAAATTGACTCCTACAGGCCTGTAGGTTTATATAGGAGATGCCAAGGGCTGTTTTTGGGCCTCTCTTTGTGAGGACTGCTTTTGTTTCCTTTGTCGGAGAGAGATGATATGATATGATTTCTCTCAAGAGGTTGCGGTGGGCCTCCCAGGACTGCTTTGGCACAGGAGCATGAATATCCATTAGTCTGGAGATGGAGATTAATGGAGGAAGACAGAGGAAGAGCCAGACCGTTCCAGCCATTCTTCACCGTCTATCAGAGAAAGAGAGAAAAGAACACAGAGATGGGGTCGGATTCTTCCATGAGGCAGTCAGAGTCCTGTTTATCACCGAGTCTGGAACGCACCCCCTTTCTCTCCTTTTCTTTCCTCGGAGCAGGGTAGATTAAAACACCAGGACAGACTTAACTTCCCTGACAGTTTCAACTGCTGAACTCGGGCTTGGCATCCCGAACTCTTCTGAGATGGCTTCTCTGTCTTCAGTGTCATTATCTCCATATGAGATGGCACTGCATTCGTTGAATAATTCTGTTTGTATTGGATTTGAAGATGTGTCATCAACACCATTGTTTTTTTTCTTTTTCTGTCTTTCTTTCTTTTTTCCCCCTCTTATACTTTGCTGTTTGATGTAGTGGAATGAGTCTCTGAAGGCATAGCTGAAGAAAGGTTTCAACATGACGCTTTCTGGATGGCATTGTGTTTATTTTAATATCATTTAACATATTTGTTTGTACTTTGGTGCAATCATTGGAATATGAAAGCGAGAGATCATTTATTTTTAATGATTCAAGTTAATAAGGCATGTTAATATCAAATGGTAGCTGTGCTCCTTGGGTTGCTCAACGAAAAATGCTCTCAAATGTGTTTATAAATTAAAATGGCTTTTAAAGAAGTCCTTCCAACCCTAGTCTCAATCTCTAATCTGATTGGCTGGTTTTGCTCAACTTCTGTGAGTCAAGGCACTCTGATAATTGTATCATTCCGTCTGGAAACAAAGTTGAAACTGCAAACGCTAGGAAGAACTAATCACCGGATTTGCCAGGTTTCTCCCCCCTGCCCTCTCTCTCTCTCTCTCTCTCTCTCTCTCTCTCTCTCTCTCTCTCTCTCTGTCCATAAATAGTACTAGATATCCATAAATAGTTAATATATCATGGTTTCCACAAAAAGCACAACTGTTTTCAACATTGATACAAATAAGAAATGTTTGCACATGTTTGCTTGCACATCAAATCTGCATATTAGAATGATTTCTGAAGGATCATGTGACACTGAAGACTAGAGTAATGGCTGCTGAAAAATCTGCTTTGCCTTCACAGAAATAAATGAGAAATTATTAGAATACAATTAGAAAACAGTCATTTTATACTATTTCACAGTATTGCTTTTTTGTTGATCAAATAAATTAGAGACGTATTTAGAACTTTTGAATGGTAGTGTATGTTTTTTTTAATCCTCAAAATTGGCTTTAAAACAGGCTTCCCCCCTCCCCCACCCCCACCCCCACAATCCCATGGTATTATTAAGTACCGTTTGCAACGTTGATTATATCACTGTACTATAGTATCACCACATTTATTTCCAGAGCCGATCCTGACCTCCCTGGAGCTCTAAGCAAAATTCAGTTAAGGGGCCCTCCTACCTGACCCATGAGTCATGTAAACCATTTGCCATTGCCACACAGTCACACCTGACACCCCAGTGCTCCCACTCCTTTAACTACTAATGAAAATGTAATTCCTGATATCAGAAATAGACATTGTTACTAGAAAAAGTACATTCTTAATATCAAGAAAATAGTACAAATTTAATGATTGATATCAAAAATGCATTCTGTGAATGAATAAAAGCTAAAATTGCTTGTCATAGCATGTCACTGTGTTTTAAATGATAAAAGCAATACTTGATACTTGATGGTTATTATTTACTGAGAGATTTGCATCCATATTGACCAGTATGTCCAGCCAATCAACATTTTAAATGCAATATAGCCTATAAATCAATAGTCAATGTCAATACATTGCTTTCCATCTTGCTTTATTGCAGAGTTGTAACTAAACTGACTTTAGATACAACTATAATCATTGTCTTGTTTTAAAAGTATGTGCGCCTATAATGAGGAGTGCCATCACGCCCATATTGTACTGGTCCCCACAGATGTTTTGTTGGAAAGTGCACGTTTAATTTCGTGCACGCGCATATGGACGCATGTTAACGCGCAACGCGGTTATCTTTTCCGAGCTGCAGTTTATAAACAAACACCATTGCCCTTGCGTTTATCAAACGTAATAAATACTTTTTTTTGTTAGGCACAAAGTCACAGAACACAGCCCTGGAAGTGGCCGGCATTAGCAAGCAAGACACAGAAAGACCAAAATATGCACTGCCCAGCTGGGTTAGCAAGACAGACAGACTAGAGAGAGATGCACATCAACTTAACTTTACTGTTCTTTGCTGACATCAAACTTGGAGAGGAGTCTACCTGATTGCTGTTCCCGCAATTCACTCTCATGGTGTTTTTTTTTTCTCTCTTATCATGACCAGAAGGATAGTTCCGCTTAATTTTCTCATCTATGTTGTAAACTTTGATTGACACGCTTTGACACGAGGGGGAGGCGGGGCCTTGAGTAATTTGCGTAGTGTGCGTATAGGGCTGATCGGCTCTGTTTATTTCAAATGATCAAACATTTGAAAATAGGCAGTCGTGGCCTAATGGTTAAAGTGTCAGACTTCCTGAAGGTTGCAGGTTCAATTCTCAGTACCGGCAGGAAATTACTGAGGTGACATTGAGCAAGGCACCTGACCCCCAATCACTCCCCTGGCGCCACAGCAAAACTACTCACTACTTCTAATGTGTGTGCCCTAACTTGGATGGGTTAAATGCAGAGGACAAATTCCGAGTATGGGTTATCATACTTGGCCTTCACATGTGACTTTCACTTTCATTTTTAGCATTGTTTAAAAGTGTGATACAGCATCTCAGTAACTCTGATTTCTGTGTGTAAAAAATATGTTTTTTGCAACCCAGATCCTTTAGCACTAGCCCTCCAGCAGCAGTTTATTTACTGCTAAAGCCGCTGTCATCACTTCAGAGTCTTTAATCAGTAATGCTTTGCTTCATAAAATTACAGCACTGTGATGATCCGTCCTCCTGGATGATCTATTAATACATACACAAAAGAAACAAGTTAATTGATACCTCTGGATGGAGAATGTGTCAGCATGATGGACAAGGACATGAATTCAAGCCAGTCTGCCCAGCCCACTCGCAATAACATACTTGTGGTTCTTGGGGCTTTGGTCTGCTTCCCAGTCATGCTGGACCATCTCAGGAGACTGACAGCAAATATATCATACAAATGGATACCCCATGCCTGCGTTCTAATCAGCTTTAAAAGTGATTGCTAATGCAGTCTAAGCATTATTCATATTTGTGCGTGATTTGTTACTTGAGTTTGGGACATCTGAGATGCAGGATAGTATTTCCTGTGTGCTTCTAGTCCTGCCAAGAGTTTAGAGCAGGTTAGCGTGGCTTTCACAGTCTCGAACCACAGGACTTTATCATTGTAATTTATGAGGGAAGAGGCAAGCCATATGGTTTAGATATTTTTACGGCGGGATCGATGCGGGGTCCTCGAATTTCCCTCCTCTTGCTTAGGTTGATATGGATGGCTGTGTTCATGTCAGGGGGTTTCTCAACCCTCTCAGATGCTGAAACACAGAGTCCTGGCAGATGTTGAGCAACTTGTCTTTCTGATGGCGAAACTGATCTGTGCACAATGAGCTCTGATTGCATTATAATGATCATGTGACGGGCCAATGGAAAAGTTTATGAAGACAAATGCTGCTTGCAGGAAGAGAAAAACACACCGAAGAGTTATAATTCAAAACCGTGGAAGATACATGCTGGAACTATTTATTATTCATTATTATTCATAGCGAGGCCTTTTTTGGCAGCATTTGCTTTTGTTAGTGTGATTCAATATACAATCAATTTACAAATGATAGCAATTAATTTGGTGACAGCTTCCATTTATTCTGTTTTAATTATGTATCATGTGTTTTTCAGGATTATTAATCATCAGGAATAGATGAAAACATGTAATGAAAGATATCTGTCCAAGCCTCTACATAAATGTTGAAAATAATTTTTTCAAAAATGCAATTCATACATACAGTAACTAATATTTTACTTATATGATAAGCATGAGAATGTCAAAAATAATGTTTATATGTTAGGGGGGACATAAAGTCAAACATGTCAAGCCGATACAACGATCCTGATAACATAATAAAGAAAATGTCAATATAATTTATTCATGTAATGGCAAAGCTGAATTTTTAGCGGCCATTAAACCTGTCACCTGTTTGACTTTTTATTAATATTTGGGGAAAATAATAATAATAATAAGAAAAAAACAATGCATTATGTGAAAAACAAAACTAAAAGCACTTTTACAAAGTCTTGATTTAGTTTTTCGGGTCTATTAGAATCAGTTTTCATGCTTGAATGTTGAAAACACATTATTTTTCACATATTTCACATTGTTGCAGCACCTTATTTCCCAGTCTGTCAGTAACACTCTGTTTAGTTCCTGTCTCTATGAAACCCCTCATTCCGAAAAGCACGATGCACTCAGATTGGTCGGCTGGACCAGTGTGTTGTGATTGGTCAACTGCTTTGAGTGTGTTTCCGAATTGTCAAGCCCATTACATTAACCTTTGCAGACCTTTTGTTCAAACATCAACATTACACACTAAAGAAAGTTAAAAATGTAAAAACTAAAAGGAATAATAGGCCCTCTTTAAGATAAATAAGTATCTTACAATATAATATAATTCAACTTTGCCATCATATGATTTTATCAAAGGAATGAA
The DNA here is from genome assembly GCF_949319135.1 of Squalius cephalus. Taxonomy (NCBI): domain Eukaryota; kingdom Metazoa; phylum Chordata; class Actinopteri; order Cypriniformes; family Leuciscidae; genus Squalius; species Squalius cephalus. The sequence goes on from NC_137142.1 coordinate 28,729,913, forward strand.
TTTCATTCTATGATTTATTTACGTAGAAAACAGTTATTTTAAATTGTAATATTTAACAAAATTACTGTTTAACTGTATATGTGATCAAATAAATGCTGCCTTGGTAAGCATAAGAGACATTCAAAAACAATTCTTACCAAACATTTGAACAGTAGTGTATATATGTTTTTACGTTTTACTTGGTTACACCACATGACATTTTTAGAGTCATTAAACTTTTCTTGAAAATTATACAAGAGCTCCTTTATTGCTTACACTGTGTGTCATTAAACCATTAGCATAAACAAAGAACAAAGCACAGTGATGATTTAATACGCAATTTGAATCAATGACTGACACACAGTAACCTGTGACCCCCGTTCCCCTCTTCAATCCACACATATTCTTGGGATGAATTCATTGTGGTGGAAGGGACTGAACTCATCTGTCAGTTAGAGCAAGCTCCATTGGACTGTTGTCAAAACTGTGTTCTTGCTCCCTGGTGAATTTACTGATTTGTTGTCAACTGTACCTCAGCACACCATCACGAGACACCCCCGCCCACGTCTGATGTCTGAACACTGGCTATTACGGGAGGATCAGCATAGCTCAAGTTAATGACCTAGCACATCGTTTATTCCATGTGAATGCTGGGAAACGGACAGTTAGCGTTCACTGCCATGCAGCAGCCTCAATGAGGGCGTATCCTCTCTGTCAGAGATTCCAAGCACAAATTGATGAGAATTTGACATTTACTGTGGTTGATGGCTCGCTCGAAAATGGAGCAGGACTTTTGGCCGAATTTGAGCAGGCACTTGAACTTAATGTCATAATTTATCAAAGTCAGTTGAGGTCAGGTACTTTGAGCTGTGCTGTGCACTCCTTCAGCATATTTAACTTTTCAGCTCGAATAATTGTTGGGTCAGTCAAAATGGTTCTGAAAATAAACAGATAACTAGGTCAAACAAGGCTTCACATCTCAGGCAACTTTTTATATCTGTCAAAATGATTTGCCCATGAAGTCAAATGAAAGAGAGCAGGTTTCCCCATCATATTAATGTAAGCGGACACATTGTTTTACTGTCATAATTTGATTGGGTGATCATTTCTGACATGTTGTGTCGCTATAAGACTGTTGAGTTGACTGAGTCATAGAGGTCAGACACTGAAATGAATTCCAGATTGCTGTCATTTGAATGAGTACTTTGCTAATTTCCCTAGGAAATCATGCCTCTTCAATCTTGCTGCTGGTTTAACCACTCAACTTCAGGTCACCTATAGCCAATGTAAGATGTCAGGAACAAGTTCTGCTGCTGTCGTACTCAGTTTAATGAATTCTATGATCTCGCAAAGTCATTTAATGGACTGTTATTTAGTGCACAAAATGGATTAGCACAAAGAATTTGGCTGCTTCATGTTCTGTTGTAAACCTCACTGTAGCTTTTGCTAATGTGCTGCATTAGATAATATCTGTTTCAGATTTTGTTATTTTGTTTCTAACCAGCTCACAGTTGTGAATTTGGAAAATAACTGCAGAGAGATGTTTTTAATTTAGAGTTTGGCCTTGACATGGACAACTGAAACTTGTGCTATACCCCTTTTCTCATAAGTTTGCATAGTTCATGCAGAATATGTACTGTGTGTTACTTCAAATTAAAAAAATGATTGTACATATTATTTACAATTTAATCTCTTTATGCTAAATATGCTCAATAACTTGCATATTCTGCAAGGTCTAAACTTATAATAAAACCACGGCTACATTTATTTTAGCAATGTGAATGTTTACAATTTAAAATGATTTACTTGAAATAAAATTGTAATTTATTTTAGTGATGGCAAAGTTGCATTTTCAACATCTTTACTCCAGTCGTCAGTAACACGTGATCCTTCAGAAATCATTTTAATATGTTTATTTGCTGCTCAAGAAACATTTCTTATTATAATCATTGTTGAAAACAGTTGTGCTGCTTAATATTTTTGGATGAATAGAAATAAGAAAAAATTTATTGAATTATTTTTTAAAAAATGCAAAAATGTGTTCTTGCTGAATAAAAGTATTAATTTCTTAATGCACAATTTAATATTTACTCAATATCAATTTCCACAAGTCAGCAGTTCACATGCCTTTGGTTCTTTATATTGTGTTTCCTTCACAGGCATCTCCACTGGCTGCTTGTAGCCTTTTGTGATAGTTGTGTATGATAAACGTCTTGTAGATTCTGCAAAGGCTGTGTAAACTTCTGAACAGAAGTGTATATGTGTGTGTCTCTTAGAGCTCAGATCTTCACAAATACTCTTAAAATACGCCTCTGCACTTGACACCATTAAGCCTCTGTTAACCAGGCTCCCCTGAGAGCAGCTTGAAATTGTACCACCTCCAGCAAACTAGTTTTCCATTCAGCATCGCCTGAGATACAAGCTTAACATGGTTTGTTCTCAGGAAGCAAGAAGCAAATAAAAGACAAAAATGGCATGAAATAAAACACATCGGAATGAACACACATGTCCTGAAGTGCAATTCCTCCCTCAGCAAGGAAGCAAGCAAAGGCGTGTTCATATCCAGTGACCCGGCTGCCCCGTTCATGTTGTGACTCAGGGCCATACTTTGTGTTCATGCCTTAAAGTAGCCATAGCTTTTCCCCAAGAAAACTGGGAGTGCTACTCTCAGGATATTAAATCTAGTCTTGTAAAAGTAGCAGTCAATGGAACGCTGTCGGCTGGAGGACAAGCCGAAATATCACTTTGGTTTTCACATATACAGTCCTGTTTATCTGAATACAGCGTAATATATGGTGATGATGACCAGTGCGGAGGCTTGGCTGATATTAAGATAACCTTGGGGATGGGAAGGGGGGGCCGGAGAGCCACAAGCTCGGCTTCCAGAATCACTAACTAACAGTGACATTTGGGCAGTGCAACTGTTCAAGTCACTGCGCAAATCAGAACTGATATTTGCTGAACTTTAAGCTCTGTTCAAGGTAGGTTTTTTTCTTTGGTCTAACATGAGCACGCCACAGCTAATAGGTATTATTATGCTCCAAAATCCCTTGCAATGGGCAATCCCTTCTTTATCTAGCATGATTTTATGCCTTTACGATATAGATATATGAATGAATGAATGAGAGAGATTATGGCGCTAGACGTATATTGGATGATATCTGACTTCATTAGTTCTGATGCCCTTAAAAGGACATCCTGGCTTTCTTATATTTGGACAGCCACCCCCTGTCCTTCCCTTCGTCTGCCCGGACTCACTCATGCAGCCAAGCACATAATGCGCTTGGAGCCCGGTAACATGTACGATTATAATTAGCTTTGTCAGGTCCTAGCCCCTACAACCCCCATGCAGATAATATGATAATACGTCTTCATAACCGACTGACCTTACATGCTCAATATTTCTCCCCTTATGAAGATTACATGTCAATAAAGTAATTGAGTCTCGGGCTGTGTGGCAAGTGAAGATTTAGGTTATTGGACTTTTCGGGGGCAGTGATGTATGACCGTTATTATTCCACCTGTCAGGGGATGTGCAGGGTGCTGACGACGGTCCGAGGATGTCGAGGAGAGAGAATGGAAACGGGGGGAGACGTCCTCTTCGGCTTGAGTGTTATGTCGTTAATCACCCCCTCATCTTCTCCGCTCCATTCCTCCTGCATCTGCAAACTGTATGTGTCTTATTAATTAGCAAGAGGAGACTTACAGTAAAGCCATCCATTAAAAGGGTGCGAAGAGGGCCTCGACAATCGCGTCTCATCATCGCTGGCCTGCCTTCATGTATCCAAACCTCCTGAGATCATCCATTATAATTCCCCAGGATATTATTTTCTCTTTCTTCTCAAGTGTAAGGTCTCTATCTGTAGGCCCCTGTCAGACGGGAGCGCTTTTGTAATTGCGACTCAAAGCCTTGCGTTGGATTTAGCCTCTGCTGTCAGTTTAATACTATTAGAGTCATTGCAATCCCTATCATTACATTCATGGGCTTCATTACTCATTTTTCAATTTTGGGTTTCAATTTTACTTTAGCTGGCGTGCAGTACTGTGAGGTCATTGAAATCCGCCTGAAATTCATCAGGACACTGGAAGAGTTTGGCTGTTTGTTGATATTTACATCCCCTTTTTTAACAAAAAAGTTTTTTTTTAGCTGCTCTCGAGTGTTTTACCTCTATGTAGCTACATGGTTTTATTACTTTATTGTTTTATTTACAGAAATATAAATGACAATATTTATGTCAGACGCTTCAACTGATTCATTTAAAATATGTAAATTCACATTCACATTCAATTATGGCTGATACCTATAAAATCAAGTCAGCGTCACTTACAAACTGTTTCAGAGATATATCAATACCATATCATTATTGGCTAGTATCATAGATTGTTTTTAATATATTGGTATCAGATTATCCATTTTTCATACTGTACATTTATAATGTTCTGATGCCTAAAGTCACTTATACTGTTGTGTGTCTCAATACTTTATTATGATTGACTGGAAGGTGTGCATTAAAACCATTGAATCCACGGGTAGTTTCAGTCAGTTTAGTTCTGTACTGTATCTGTTTGGCCAGTGATCGGCCATTGACTTATTAATAAAGTAGCTTCACTATTGAAATATTTTGTGGTAGCGTCGCTGTTTTTGAAGTGATTGCCATCGGGTGGTTTTTAACCTTCACATTGTGCATTCAAATAATTTGATGCTTACTTAAGGTGCTAAATTTGGGAAAAAAATGGTCTATTGTCAATAGTATAGCAATGCATGAAACATCGCTCACACAGAGGTCACTTTCAAACTAAGCAGCTTTCTGTTTTATTTAACGTGACAAATTTGAGTGACCAACTTGAACCTGATGCGAAATCTACATGGGGAATTTTTGGGGTAAATTTCAATCGCACAGTAATGACCTCACCTTTAGACCAAGCTGCAACCTTCCGGTCTGTCTCTTGAATCCAACACGGAAGTGACTTAAACTGCAATTCATCAACTGGCCCCTAGAGACAGGCTCCAAAAGAGAGTCGATCCCATAGAACCCCTATGTTAATATGCCCAACTTTACAGCAGAATTTTTATTTTTTTACAGGCTGGAACAAAAAGTGGTTTTGGTCTAAATAGCTAATTTTGCTCTTCATGACAACTGTGAAGGGGGTGATTTTTTTTTTATAACTCATCCGTTTAAATTATATTAAGCCTTAAAGTTCTAGATAATTAAGGGCTGTCACTACTAGCGTCTGTCTGCTGTCTGTTAGCTGTCACGTCGCCTCAGCTAATCCCGCCTCTTTGCCCATTTTCAGTTATCCGGGAGTGACATGCTGCCAAGATGGCGACTGCCGGCTCCACCCACTTTGGGCTTCAAAAATGCTCTTTAGAAACCTACGGGTGACGTCACGGACAACTACGTCCATATTTTTTACAGTCTATGCTTTAGATATGGATTATCCTTCATTTGTAAAGTTTGAAACTACTATGCAACATTAGTATCCATATAACAATAACTGTAGAAATGGTATTTCGGCAGAAACTATCATATATGTTTTGTAAAGTAGACAATGGCAATAACATCACATTAGCATACCATTTCATACAAAAGTGTATTTCTCAAGAATGTAGGTAGCAAATTGCAATATGAGCTGCCACGCTAAAGATCATCTGGCAGTTGGATACTCAGAAAGGGGCGGGAGGGCGGCACACAGTGTTAAAGGATATTTTACCGTGTCCGCTCGCATTAAGGTGGGAGATTGATCCTCTCCAGTCAGATGAAGCTCCGGTCTGACTGATGCCCCTCACCGTCATAGTGACACCAGGCTCCGGGACGCGGGCTGTGGGGGCGAGAGGAGCACACCCAGAAGCCACACAGAGCCCAGGCCAGCAGCGGCTTGACTCAGCCCTTGTTCTTTTCCCTTCATGCCCCCTCTCCATGCTCTCTGTCAGGATGTCATGACAAATCACTGTACAACAGCGGGCTCCGCAGCCTCAGGTACCAGACCAACAGGCCTCAGACGCCATGCTGAAATGAATATAATAATGGGCTTGGGAAAATAGCACAAGGCACTCAAACACAGGAAGAGTGAGGTTGTGTGTGTGTGTGTGTGCTCTCTGCAGGGGGAAGTGGCGAGCAGACACATGTCCCACGGTGAGGCAGGTGCAGCTCCTCTCTTCTGTGGCTGAGGTGGCAACAGGGGCTGTCAGATTGGTATTGATATGTGTCACTCCGGGGAGTGTCAGGCGCTTTATTTAAGACAGCAAGAAGGCCGTGTGTCTGTGCGGTAATTGACGGTTGGCTTCGGGAAAGATCAGGCTGTTTGTTGACCTAGCAGAGCAGCTGATGGGAGACCTAGCATGGTTTATTGCTTTCATCCAAACTGGTTCCTTTCCACTGTGCTGTAGATTTTATAAAGTGAGTTAGTTTGAGAGGCGTAGGCAGTGTAATTCCACATAGAACACAACTATAGCCCAATTTTTACCACCTTTTAAATTCTTTAGAAATAAAGATATTTGGTTAACATTTAGAATTTTTGCATTTACCATTTTCATTTTAAAGTTTACAAATTTTGTTGTGTTTTTGCCATTTTTATTATTTTCTTTTTCTTTTTTCTTTTTTAATCATTTTTAGAATACCTACAACTCTAATAAGTTATTTCAAAGTTTGTCAAATATTCATTTGAAAATACATTTATACATATTTTAAAAACATTCAAAAATGTTTCTTTTTTGACATGTTGTTGTTAGGATAAGCTTTGTTTATGGTCTCTCTCTTTGAGTGAAATGAGCACTGTGATATGTTGACATGTCCATTCATTTCCATGGATTGGTGGCCGTATTATGTTTGACATTAATTCCAAATGGCATTGAGCAAGGAGCCGCACTGCTTACTGATGCATGAGGTCTGTCACATCCTTCATCATTATATTTAGCATCAACACACACCCATGTGACCTATCTGTCCAACTGCCCGCTAAAGTTAGTAATGTACTAAACCTACATCCTCATGTCAGAGATTTCTGTCATCTCGCTCATAGTTGAGCTTACACTGATTCTTGAGACATGATGGGGAGAAACAGGCGAAAGAAGTGAATAAAACAATCCTTTGGAGAAACAGAAGTTTATGTACAGAGGAAATATTTTGGATTCATCTATTAACAAACATATTCTGAGGATTTAATTTAAGCCAAACTTAATGGTCATACATGTTATGTCATCAGATATATAATAAATAATTAAGTAAAATACATAAATCCAGAGTTAACTGCAATTAAGAATAAAAGGAGAATACTGGAAGAAGATGTCTGCTTAAGAATTATTTTTTTATTTTATTTTTTTTATCTGAAATTGTTGACAAAAACTAGAAATAGTGTTGGGAAACTTCTTTAAGGTAATGTTTCTAAAACTTAAATTGAAATGGTTCACATTTATGTTGTTTTTGTATTTTTTCCCTTAAATTTAAATATATATTGATATATCAAGTGTTGAGTTATTTTCTGTTTTAGTAAGTGATAGTGTAATAATTCTAACGGCAGATGAAGTGTGGCTGTGGGACGTGTTTTGTCTCGAGAAACAATGTTATCTAGATTCGACCAGACAATACATTTCATGACAGAGATTTCAGTCACAACCATTTGAAATATTAAACTCGTTTTGAGTCTTGTAATGATCTCACATACAGTCATCAGTCACATTTTGACTTTGAACAGGTTTGTTTTGATAATGACCTTATAATGTTTCTCACACTCTTTTTCTTCCTCTGGTGTTTGTGGTGGATAATTAACATTTACTGCTCACTGATTTAGACCCTCGTTAACTCGAGCCGACCTCCAATGTCAAAGCGATTAAAAAGTGCAGCGATCTTTCCGCGATGATTAATTTACCACCACATTGTTATTGAATCATGTCACTTGGATTCAATTTGAAATGAGCAACTTTCCCATCAGCCTTATTAATGGGACCATTACTGAAATCAGCAAACTTTTCACAATTTATCGAGGTCTGAATGACTTATCAGCTTTTCTTTTTAATTAGGAAGCGCTTGCTAATGATGACTAAAGTCAGTCAGCCCCAGAAAATGTTCGTTCTGTAATACTTTATTCTTATCAAATCACACTTAATGTCCTTGACACAAATGGTTATTAAATCATAATGACTAATCAGGTCACGTGAAGATGCTGCAGTGGTTAATTAGTGTCAGTGTGTGGCATCTTTCTGTTGTGACCTCACACCCAACAAGACCTTTTCACCGCTCAATACGATCAACAGCACCACGCTGACATGTACTCGTACAAATCCGTCTTTTACAGTGGAAGTGCCAAAGCCATCCCTCGTGCTGACACAACCAGCAGGGGAAATTCAGACGCCGAATGGCTGTTAGCCGGCATGTAAGTCTCCTTATGATAGACCATGAGTTGTTCCAAGGAGATTAAGGCTTTGTAAACTGCTGGAGCACCCAACCTCAAATGACTTCCCCTTATCTCCAGAGCCCAGAGCCACTGTGTGCCTTGCGCACACTTGCTCTATGTAGAATAAATGTCATTGAAATTAATTTCACCAGACTTGAATTAGGCTGCTGCTATAATCTCTTTCTTCAGTCAAAATTTATGTCCTCCAGAATTCAATTTCCTCTTGAACTTCATAAGTTGGAGTACAAAGAATGATAGGCCCTTATCAGGTGAGCCGTTTGAGGACTTCATTAATGAATACTGCCGCTTTCAATTCATAATATTTGATTGTGGTAATCTCATGAGGGTCTTGTGCTTTTGCAGTGCTGTGTCCTCTTAAAAGTGAAAGTGTGGAGGTTAACACCATTGAACGGACAGCCATTAAAGCTGCATAATGGCTAATGGTTATTTTGCAGGGTGAAATAGAGTACAATCAACAGCTCTGGTTATATGAAAGGCCTGTAGCGCAAAATACTATGGGCAATTCAACAAAATATCAAGATTATGTTTTGCTTGGGTGGAAAAAATCATGTGGCAAATCAAGCTGGTATTGATCAGAGCTTTTGAGGCATGAACTAGCTGCTTTCTCCTGACAGGCCCTCTAGCTAGAGCAAATCTCTCAACCTTTTCTCATTGCCAGACCTCATCCATGCTTGACTATCATGTTTACCTTTGTTGCTTTAGGTTTAGAACTGACTTAAAGAGCTGTATTCCAGGGAATTCATGAAAGCCCAAATCTGGTTTTGATAGAAAATACACAGGTGAACCTGTCAAGAAAACAGCCAGGGCAAATTTCGCTCAAATCAAAACATGAAAAACAGAAACATTACGAAGCCTCTTTTAGATCATTTTCTCCTCATCATTTTGTTTCAAACCAAAATATGTAAAAAAAAAAAAAAAAAAATTATAAATATATAATTATAATTATAAAAAATCTTAATTTGTCCCAAAAATGTCCTATATATATTTATCAATGTGAAATATGACCAAGACATTTTGACAAGCATTATGAGATTCACCCAAACAGCCAATAATATTCTGAGAACTGGGTAAATATAAAAAATTGTATACATCTTCTGGGCTTTTTGCAGAATTAATGGAAAAACTCTGGAAATAAATTTGTAATAATATTTCACATCACTTCATTAGCATGAGACCCTCCGGCAGATCGGTGGATGCCATAGACTTGCTAAAGATAGCAAGGACAAAGAAACTCTGTTCAGACCCCCACCTTCAATGTATCAACCTAACCCTCAGTCTTAAAACTCACAGACAAATGATACAGCAGAATATACTGTATATAATATACTGTTTTACAACAGATGTTCACAGCACTATGTGGAAATGAACATGAAATAGATGATTGTTAGTGTTGGAAAGCTACAATTATGTGAAATTATGACTTATATAAGTGAAAACAGTAATGAACAGCAGCATCGTTGACTATAAAACAAAGACCAATAATATGTCTTATGAACTCAAATCGTTATATGAATCTTGTTATTAACTGTCCAAACTAACTGATTCTCTACAATAAATCAATGAATGCAGACTTTCCAACGTTAAATAAGAAAGAAAGGACAAATCAGGAAGGTGTGTTTGTTTATCACCTTAGCTCACTCTGCCGTAAAGCTGTGGGAGCAAACAATATGACGTTAAAACCAGTATTTGCTTGGAAAAAGCTATTTTAAAACAGCTGAAGTACTGTGATGCTACTGAAAATGCTAGTTAGCTGGATTGCTATTTTAGTTACTCCCCGATACTGATTATTGTTATACTCATCACTGCACATAATCCTGTGAATAGGTCATATACACAAATTAGACCATGTTTGATCACCATATAATCAATATAATAATATTTATATCAGATAATAAGATGTGCACAACATTCAGTATGATGATAAAGCATATGACAGTTTCCAATGGCTCAACAAATTAAATGGCAATATTCCTGTTCTAAAATGAATATACTAGTAGTGTTCTTAAAAGGCACTGTCATGGAGGAAGCATTAGTTTCATTAAGGAATACTGGTTCAATTATGTGTTTTCGGCCTTGGTAGCATTTTTAGCTGCTTTCTCTTTCCCTAAGCCACCGGTCTTATTTGTATGCGGTGCAATTTTCAGTTCCCATTCCCAAGACTGAGCTCGAGTGAAAAATGGCCTGCATTTTCTTGATAGCCCATGTGGATGTGGGGTATAAATGGCTAATGAATTACAGATGAACATTGACGCAAATTAATCTTCCTGATGTCCCTGGGTTATATGGCAACCATTTAAAAGTTTAATCAATACGCTAAAGTTGAAAACATGCAGGCGCTGCAGTTGTTTGGCTGTAATAAACATCAGTGGGGAATGGGGAGGCTCGCATCCAGTGCATGCATCATAATGACAGGTATTTATGTTTAATGGACTAAATATTTTTTATTGCATGAGAACAAATGTCAGTTTAACTCGGTAAGTTATGAATTTAGCTTCCCTCGGTTGCTCCCAACAGATGATTGACATTCTCAAAGACACACTTAAGACTTCTTTTTCTCCGTTGCTTTGAGTAGAAACTCCTACACTTTTGCAGATTCAGAGCGACTTTTCCAGAGTAAAGTACAGATGCTAAAGTGTTTATTTTATTTCAAAGCTCAGTCGTATTTTGCGAATGAGCACATTTCCCCCCGAAGACAACAAGCCTCTGTCTTAACTTTTGATGCCTCTGATTCTTGACCCATGCTTCGGTGAGACGTCTCTGTGTCTCGAGTTTTTCTCATGTCTGTGCTGATGAAAACCAGCCTCATCCTTTCAGTGCCACACATCTGCATGTGTGTCAGGAGTGGTCAGTAGTTTGTGGTTCATCGGAGGCTTTGGGCTCAAAGCCAGTCCACTTTAGCTGCATATGGCTCCATTTGAACTGCGGCCCAGTACACCATCACAACTTCAGCCTCCCTTTTGATTGAATAAGTGACATTATCCAGGGTACTAATTTAATATCCTCCAACATTCCCTTCTTTCTTTCTTTTCTCAGGACGTTGAGCGCCTCTCGCTCCGAGCGGAGGCAGGGGAACGCAGCTGCTCTTTGACAGTGCATGTGGATATTCATCTCTGCTGGTTCCTCATATTTATTATCTGTGTCTTTGACCTCTAAGTGAATGCAGTAACATGCAGAGCGTTGCCTTCAGGATGTCATTAAAGCTGTCTTCTGGCAGGCTAGCAGTAGTTTCTTATTTTGGTTAACAGACGTGGCTGTAAAAATCATATAAAATACAGCTTCGACTTTATAGCAGTTGTCTCCAATAACAACTCTAAAGATCTGTGGACAAAATCAGCGAACTGTGACATTTAAAGTCATGAATTATCATCAGCAAGTGTTTAAAAGAGGATAATTCAGACGCTATTTACATGTCAAAAAGACTCTTGAGGCTTTTCTATGTTGGAGTAGGTCTGCAGTGGTGGGGAGCGATACTTTTAAAAGTAACATTAATAATCTCTCTCTTTCAGTGCTATGCTTGGCTTGCAGGAATTTTTCTGTGTAAAAGTTCATTCCAGACAATTTGCATGCAAAGCAAATATGCTTCTTGACTTTTTAATGCGGCAGAAGTGTATTTGCACAACAATTGCAATTGCCCTGAATGTTTTGACCAAAGATTGCAATAATAGTTTTCGTCTTTTTTTTTTCTGTTCTCGTGTCCAACAAAGAGAAAACAAGATGCTCATTGAAGGCTGCACCAGTGATTTCCAGGACAGAGCAAGTCTACCTCTGAAGCACATATCCTGTTATTTTATCAGCTACAAATAGCAAGTACAGCTGAATTCCACTGAAGCACTTGGATGCATTATAGTGTAGATTTGACAAGTAATGCATTACCTGAAAAAACAACCTGATTACGCGTTAGCCCCAACAGCTGTAGGTCAGAGACGGTTGTTGTAAGGCCAGATAATGAGGACTCCATCACAGGATGTTGCTGCAGACTGATAAAGGGACTCAGGCAGATATATTGAGGCTCATATAATAGCCAAAGCTCATGGCTGCAGCTGCTCACAGCCATAACTCACCCTCTCGCACCCTCGCGGATGTCGGTCCAGCTTCCCTTTGGGTATTATTTCAAGCTTGTAAGATAATAAGGAAAGTTTAATTGCATTGTTAATTGATTTTTTTCCCACAACATTATTACCCTGATTGATTGCAGGGCTGATGAGAGCATGGGATACAGGGAGAGCACAGGAAAACGCTCTGAGAAAGAGGGAGCAGAGAATAGATAACCTTGATGTTAAGAGCTACATCCTTCGGATATGTCTTTCCTTGACATATTGATGGCCCTTGAAAAGAGAGCAGCTGATTGTATGCATATCACTTCAGCAGCCATTTGATGAATTTGTTTTTCCTTGTTTAGAGGAGCTCAACAGATTCTGGATTTTTTTTTCAGTTCTCCAAGCCTTTAAAATGTATAGTTCACCTAAAAATGAAAATGATCCCATAATTTACACACCCTCAAGCCATCCTACTGTAGGTGTATATGACTTTCTTCTTTCAGCCAAACACATCCAAGCTTTATAATGGGAGTGAATACTAACTTAGGCTATATTTTGAAGCCAAAAATGTGCATCAATCCATCCATCATAAAAGTAATCCATAGGACTCCAGGGGGTTAATAAAGGCCTTACGAAGCGAAGCAATGTGCTTTTATAAGAAGAAATCCATATTTATAACTTTATAAACTACAATTCCTGGCTTCTGGCAACGGCCGTACGTGAGTCTAGTTCCGGTGGAAGAGTGACCTCTGACCCGATGTAGGAGTAGTGTAAGCTTATGTGAGAGTAGACGCCTCTCACGGTTCAAACAAACTGGGCTGGGTAACAAACTCAAGCTCCTCTGACATTTCTTTAGTTTTAGACTTGTAATTCATGACCAGTGTTTTGTTTTGCTCTATCCTCTGTGCTTCCACATTCATCAATACGTCATGCGTCGGGTCAGAGGTCAGTCTTCCGCCGGAACTAGACTCTTACCGGAAGCCAGTGATTATAGATCGAAAAGTTATAAATATGGATATTTTTCTTACAAAAATGCATCACTTCGCTTCAGAAGGCCTTAATTAACCCTTTTATGATGGATGGATGTGCTTTTTTTGGCTTCAAAATCAAAGTTACAATTCACTCCCATTATAAAGCGTGGGAGAGCCAGGATATTTTTTAATATAACTCTGATTGTGTTTGGCTGAAAGAAGAAAGTCATATACACCTAGGATGACTTGATGGTGAGTAAATTATGGGACAATTTTCATTTCAAGTTTATTTCACCGAATTTTCAAGTGTAATTCTTTGAGAGTAAAAGGTTTTACAGTTTTGTCTCCAGTCATATCAGTAAGCTACTAAAGGCTGATTTATCCTTTCATGAAGTTGGTTACCTTACGGGTGCCTCCATTTTAAGAACACAATTCCTGAGTTTGTGAGTCTTTTGATTGATTGATTCACATAACTGACTCATAAGAATCAACATGTGTTTTTGAGATGTGTGCACTGAACTACTGGTTTTGCTGTGCTTCCGCTTTATCAAGGTCCCTTTAAAAAGCCATAAAATGTCTTGAATGATATTTTAAGACTCAAAAGTCTTAATTCTCTATTTAAGAGGGCACAGAAAAACAGGAATTGTGATACGCCATAATGCGATTATTAAACTTCAAAAGGCAGTGATTTAATGAAAAGAAAGTAAGTGCTGCACGTTCAAAGTAAAAACAGGCTCACGGTTTCAGAGCAGTTTGCTATCAATGAATACTGCGTATTTATGCCAAGTGATTGCTTATGATCTACTTTTGATGAATTATGACAGTGTTTATTTTATAGCATTTATATTGTAGTATGTTGTAGATCTCCCTGATCTGTTTGAGTGAGCAACTGGAAGTAGTAACCCAGCAAGCAATTTTGCGTTTAAAAGACATCTACTAGCTGTCCAAACACAACCCAGATGTCTAAAACAAGGCAAAATTTGGGCTGTCAGTGAAAATTTAAGTCTCAAGAATAGACTATTCTTTTCTTTTCTTTTTTTGTTATCTAATTGATTAGTCTATTCTTTGGCTTTAGACGTCTATTAAATTTTGCATGCTGGGAAAGCATATACATTTCAAAAGACCCATTGTATTTCAGTCTTGTTTATAATAAATAAATACAAATCCTGCATTATGCATAAAATATTTTTTTCCTGATTATTATTGGTATTTAAGCGACACAATTTATTCATTTTACTAGTATCAACACAGTATTTTTCCTGTCTTTAAACACATTATTATAGTATCATCAAATTTCAAGAAATATTAGGCAAATATTATTGTCTTTGTATTCTTCACAACTAGAATTCCATGTATTTTTTCAATTCAGCGGTGGCACTGCAAAGGTGCAGGAAACACTCTAGAACTAGTTGTAGTGCAAGTAAAACATGCTTGTATAGTGTGTGAGTTTTATTCCATTTTTCTCACTGGTGCTGGCGGTGTGATAAATGTTGGCTATTATGATTTCACCGGAGTTTTGCCAGAGGAAGAAAAGCAAAGACAGCAGATTTCCAGGACGTCAGGCGCTCTCTTCACCGCCTGTGATAGTAGGTCACGGAGAGGCTGTGGAGGACTCATGTTGTTTCTAATAAGCTTTGAGTGTGCCGGTCCTGTCTCCACCTCCATCTCTCATGAAAACAACCTCCTCTCCTCACGAAACATCCAGGTATGACAGGACGGGAACTATGCTTTCAACCTTTCCCCTGCCAGAATATGCAGCCTGGAAACATTAGCTTCCTGAAAACTTTTAATCTGTCACTGTAATGGCTGTATGTGAGTGTCTGGAATAAAGAGGAGAACAGGCCCTGACACAGTGGCTTTTTGTTATATTAGCTATCAGCTCATCAGCCGTCCCCACGGGTCCAAGCTAAACTCTGCTTTCCACTAACAGGTTATGTAAGAAATAGCTGCTTCTGCATTTTACCTTTTCTCCTGCCTTTGTCTCTCGCTCCTCTTTTTTTTCCTGATGTAATAAGCGGAGTGTCCAGCTGTGGAAGCTGGCTGCTGTGTGCAAAATTTGCAGAGGGCTGCACTATATCACACATCACCCTAGCCGCCAGTTTACGCTAAACATGCTTCCCTGGCCCTGGCAGGCCTATGTGTGTTTTCCTCTCTCTGCTCCCCAAAGAGGTTGTTTAAAGAAGTCAGTCTGCAGGGGGACAGGATGGACATCTCCCAGACCTGCTGCATTCGCTGACCGCTGCTTTAAGCCCCTGAACATGTGAGGAAGCAGTCAGGCTGCAGTATTACAGCTTCAGTCGGCACCAGACATTGAACTGAGCCACACTTTATTAATCTCGTGCTGTTCTCTACTGCATCAGATGCTGCACTCGTACAGGGTCAATGACAAACAATGCCTGAAAAATCGGTATCGTGTATATTTATTAGTTTATACAGTAACATTTTCAACCAAAATTTTCATTTAATAACTTCAAAATATGTAGTGTAAACAGAAATGTGTGAAATATTTTCCTTCCACCTAAAATACTCTTACTTAACTTTATTGAAATGACAAATTACAAAAAAAAATGTTTGGATCATTTTGATCAGTTTTCTGGGTACTCAACCTGAAATAACTTTACCTTTTTTTAAAAGAAATCAAAACATTGAATATTGTTTTCATTCAAAATTTGTATTATGTATTACTTTATTATTCATATTATTATCTGAAAAAGTAAAAGTAAATAAATAAAATGTGTATGAAATAATAATAGTCATCTTCTTATAATGACAGTCCTGAGGGTCTACTCTCTGTGATTTTTATTTCCTGTTTTATGGTTGTTTTCTTGTCACATGACGACATATTTGCTCCCTGCATGTTGTTTGCATCGAGTTTTTTTTTTTTGTCAGGTTATAATGCTTTTCGATATTAATGTGATCTCTTTCACTGTCACTGAAGGGCTGCTGCAGCATTTAGGATGATATCACTGCGGTTGGGGCTAGTCTTATATCCTGGTGAGGTGAAGTGTACGAGAATCTCCTCAAATCAGCGCTCTGATAGTCAGAATGAGCATACAGGGATCCAGCAGCGGTACCTCCATCCCCAGGGCAACTGCAGCAGCTGGAGTGCAAAAACCCTGTCACCCCCTCAGAACAAGTACTTGCACTGGCAGAGCTGTCCGCAGAGCGAGGGGGGGGGGGTGCTGACACCGGTGTAGACGTCTGATCTGATGCGAACAGACATCTCCTCACACTTCACAGTTTGGATCACCTCAACTCGTGAGGATGGCAGGGAAAATGAGCGTCGCTCGACTACAAAAGTCCAAATTTAGATTGACTGAGTTTGTGTCCGGGCCTGCGGGCTGACACGAGCGGGCCGCCACTAACTCGCTGCGGAAGGAGAGCGCGGGACTGGAGTGACACGTCAGAGAAGGCTGGTTGCCGATCGCTCGTTCGTTCGTTGTGGGGGAAGGAGAAGAGAGGAAGAGGGGAGGAGCGGCTACTTTGAAGCGACGGGAGAAGGAAAGTGTCAGATTTGGTTAGGATCCAGACTGGTGTTGGAATATGCTTGGCACTAATATGGCACCAGTATCTCTGTCCTCATCTCTGTTCACTGTCAGTACGTGCGATTCCGGGGCCCGTCTCTCTCCGGCTCTGACAGTGTCTTTTCGGATTATGTTAGTGGCGCGCTCGGAGCGCTGCCGCAGCTTGCCCATCACTCACACGCTTTGTTTGAAGCCTGCCCTTTTTTGTCATTAATGCACTTGATGTCTATTTAAAAACGGCGGCAAGCGTGGTATCTGTTTTCCTGTCAGGAGATCATTGACAGCATTAATGCCACTTGTCCTTGCCTCATTTACTAAAGCGCTGACACCTAGCTGCAGTCTGCCACATCCATCAAGCGGCTCTATTTCTCTCTCTCTTTCTCTTGCCAGCATGTCAGAACGATCCTGTCTTTAACACACTCAGACTGGGCTGTCTCGACACATCACCTATAGGCCTCACAGTCAACTAGCATTTTCAGCAAAGCAGAAAGATGTAAACAATACAAACGCTGCGGTCTCGTTCCTAACACTGGCATATGGTTTGCCAGGACATATATTGTTGATGTATGAGATAAGGGAACGGACACTCGCACGCTCGATGAGTCGTGACCCGTCTCAGTGCTTAGAAGGAGAAAGTATGTGGTGTAGCCAGATTAATCTTTGCTAATTTTCCATTAATCACTGCTTGATGATGAGTTTTGTTTTGATTAAGCACCATAGCAACACCTCTAACATCCTGTCTAGTAACATCTTCAGGGATAGAAGATCCCAGAAACCACCTTAGCAACTGTCAAGCAAGGTCCTGGCAATCATCTGACAACACAGGGGCCATCCAGACATCTTTAGCAATGCCCTAGCAACCAACCATAAATCCTTAGCAATGTCCTAAAGTTGCTTGGACGTTGCTAAGGATTTATGGTTAGTTGCTTGGGCATTGCAGTCAAACACTGTAGCGACAAGTTTGGCATGGTCAGGCATCACAGCCATTTTAGTTATGTCATTTTTACGTCATTATGAATGAATGACCGTGTGTGTGTGTGTGTGTGTGTAAAAGTAAAACCTGAAATCACCTACATTGTGGAAACCAAATGTCCCCACGTGGAAAATGGAATAATTATTATTTTTTTTTTTTGAAAATGTAAAAATACAGAAAGTTTTGTGTGATGGGTAGGGTTAGCGTAAGGGGATAGAATATACAGTTTGTACAGTATAAAAACCATTATGTCTATGGAGAGTCCCCACAAAGATGGCATTGCACAAGGTAAATGGTGGCGTTGCGGGTAAAACCATATTGCACTGTCATTACCATAAAGTTTGGACCAGGATTGTGGTACCTCAAGTCTTCGTCTATAGGTCGCCATCTGGGTCGAGAACACTAAACAGTAACCGTACTGTCTCCCACTTCACCGTAAATCCTTTCTGGATACATTTTAAGTGCATCATTCTGTATCCAATCATTTGGCCGGATCCCGTGATTTCCTCAGATATAAAGCTGGCTACCTCCATCCAGTCTGAAAAGTGTTTTCCCCTGTAAAGTCTATTCTGGCGCAGTATATTTTGTAACGTCTTAAGACAAATTGTAATGCCATGTTGGCATTAGCACCTGTAGAATTTCCTTTTGTTGAAAGCCCAGATAAAAGTAAGAAGCTACTATAAAATTTAGATCCATGTCTGAGGCAGTTCGACTTCACAAGCGCATTTATTTACTTAAAAAAAAGAAAGATAAAAGAACTTCTACGGAAGACTGTATTCTCGTAGTTTTGAATTTATTCTTAGAATATAGCTTTATTCTCTTAATGTTTTCGACTTTAATCTCTAAATATTTAGACTTTATTCTCTAAATATTTCGACTGTATTCTAGTAATTTTAGATGTATTTATTTTTTGTACGGATTTTTTAATTTTTTTTTATGTTGCGGTTTAGGGCTTCCCTAGTTCACACAGTGTATCATATTAAAAATAGTCATCTGTGTTAAACATCTGCGTTCTTGCCTTGTAGGAGTGTTAATGCTCCTTTCAGGGCCTGTCACAGTGTCTCTCACACACCTTCAGAGTGCCTGGACAATGTATGATGGACAATGAATGGAGCAAATGGTCATGTTATCAAACATTGGATCAGTACAGTGAGCTCACTGTTGATCTACCCGTTACAGTTTCATATCTCTCTCTCTCTCTCTCTCTCTCTGAAGAAAGCAATCTCTTGGCTTGTTATTGTCTAGACAATGCCCTCAGGCTAAATGTTGTCTCTCTGGTGTTCTCAGACTTTAGACGGATGCACTGTCTCCCTCGACACACCTTTCATGCCAGAAATTTGAGTGAGAAATGACAGATTCTGGAGACAGATTCTGGGTTTTATATTTGCAGTAGTGTGTGTACTTTACTGACAAACGTTTTCTGATGGATAAATGGTAACAGAGAACTGTAACATATTTTTGGTTCACAGATTCAGAATCATAATACACATGATTTTCAAAAGTATTGATTTGTGTCTAAAACAAAAAAATCACTTTATTGCTGATCTGCTTGTATTATGTCGGCTTGAAATGCAAATATTCATTGTTGTCTATCTATCTATTTATCTATCTGTCTGTCTGTCTGTCAACGGACAGATGTATGTCAATTAAATATAAAACGCTAAAAATATTGCAATAAAATAAACAACTAGCAGAAGTGTATTGATTACCAAAATTTGAAGCTTAGCATGTGTGTCATGAACTGCTCGGAGACGCAAGGGCTGCAGTAGTTTATTAAAGGGTAATCCAAACATGTAATCCAGAACAGGCAAAAGTTCAAAACACATGCAAACAATCCAAGGCAGCAACTGGATTGAAGGCAGGACTGCAAAAACAGGCAACAATGGTAAAAGCGGATGCGCTCCGATGCGGTATTCAAGATAGTGTGGATTTAATGTGCATTTAGTGCACTATGCTTTGGCATTTTTTAGACATGGGATAGTCTTGCGCACTTACTTCCTGCGCATGCACACGCTCACAAGTGGCCAAGACCGCAAGTGTGGGTATTTGGAAAGGCCCTCAGACTGGTAACCCGAAGGTTGCAGGTTCAATTCTCAATACCGGCAGGAAATGACTGAGGTGCAGTTGAGCAAGGCACCTAACCCCCAATCGCTCCCCGGGTGCCTCAAAATGGCTGCCCACTGCTCCGGTGTGTGTTCACTACTCACTACTTCTAATGTGTGCACTAACTTGGACCGGTTAAATGCAGATTCAGAGTATAGGTTAACACACTTGGCATTCACATGTCACGTTCATAAGAAAAGTAGGAGATGGAGAAGAATGGAAAGAAACAATGGAGACGGTTATACTGCTTTGTTTGCTGTTTTGTGTCACTCTTTCTTGGATTACTGCACAGTACATCACAACTGTTTATTGCCACTTAGTGGACTCTTCTGTCTCAACATTCATCTTGGACATGCGCTGTTGTACACCTTTTATTTGCCTTGTTGAAGTCTGCGCAGTTTGTGTAGATGTCTGCGGACTCTCCTGATGACCAACATTGCGTCGAAGTATACTTCAGGCTTAATGAAACATTTATCATGTTATGGAAGTCCTTCATAATCATTTATCATTCAGTTAGAAGGTATATTTAAATATCAACCTGATAGTTATGTGTATTTTTGTGCTAATAAAATGTAACAGTCCAAACAGGACATGAGGACATCATCTCATAGGTACACCGCAGAATTCACATAGAGTTGTTTTGACATTGACGTTGTTGTTAAATGTCATTTTGACATGCTCTTCTCTCTCACTTTCAGGAGTTTTCACCAAGTGCCGTTATGTCTACTACGGGAAGCACTCAGAGGGCAATCGATTCATCCGCAATGACCAGCTTTGACTGACAGACGGGTCAGTGGATAGACACGCGAGGGGGCTTTGCAAAGATATCCTGCGCATATTATTATAAATATACATGTTGCCACACACATTTTAAGCAGCCAAACACAGCCCTCTAGTGCCGTCTGCTGAGTGTGCCTTCCCTGCCACCTCCCATCGCTCTCGCTCCGTCTGAGCAGTGCCATCCAGATTGACATGATTGCCTTTAAGCAGCCCCGCTATGCCGCGGTGACAGACACACACGCGGCTGAGTGCTCGTCCTGACAGCCGCGGCTCTATGATGGATTGCCTGGTCCAACTGCTGCTCTCCCCAGGTCAAAGGTCCCACCTGAGGCTTCAGGCTGCCCACACGGAAGCCCAGGATGAGCTCCTCTCAAAGTCAAAGCTAAAGTTAAAGAGAAACATCGGGGAGAAAGTGTCTCTTTTGTTGATGTTTTACACGTTATCTGTTATTAAAAGTAAAGCTTATTACATGGTTTTGTAACCATGTCATTTTCTGTCCCTTACTGTAGGCGTAATGTCAGTTTTGAGTCATTGGATTCTTTTGTTCCCACAAATAAGTGCAAAAATAAAAAAAGGCTAATGAATTTAAAGATACACACAACATTTAATTTTGTTTAAATGTATTTGCCTTTTTTAAGCTTAAAAAATAAAAGGCATGATTGAGGGTTTAATATATATACACACACACACATCTTTAAAACAAGGCTTTGGATCATATATAAATCTATGTTATGTGTTAATGATCCAAAGCTCTATTGAATGTTTCCAGCATCAGAAACTCAGCTGAGGCCCTGCCAGACTCTTGACTCTGTGGCATGTGTATGTTTGCGTGTTTGTGAGGTGCATGTGCATGTCGTGTGTGAAGTTTGTGTGTTGCGGGGGCAGTTGTTGCAGAGCCGGAGCCTGGAGGAGCTGTGAAAGAAAGAGGTAATGAGCTTTGCTTTATTTCATTCTTTCTCTGGAGGGAGAGAGCAAAGAAAGACAGCAGCTCTGGCAGTGGAAATGGAGGAGGTGGATGTATGTATGTGTGAGGGGGGAGTCAACAACTTTCTCCAGTCTTTTTGATTGTTTCCTCGTGCAGTTTTTGGGCATACTCACGTTATTTTAATGATTTCTTTTTTCTTTTTCTTTTTTATCAATTAAAAAAATCCATAATGGCCTTTTTTGTGTTTGGCAATAGAATTTACTAGCAGTGGGCAAATATTTGAAACATCAACTCCATTAGGTGCAGTGAGGATGATACATGTTTTATGTTCGTCCAATTAATTTTGCTGCCTCTTGTGTCACACTCTTTCTTTCATTCTTTCTTTCTTTCTTAAATATTACATTCCACATTTCAAGCTCAGTTCTTGCGCTGAAGTTTGTATACAGTAAAACTATCCAAAGATCCTCTGCAAACAAAAGTTACGTTTATATTTAATCAAGTGTTTACTGTGGAAATGCAAAAGATTAGCAGTTACTTGTTTTAAAGATGTGATTTAAAATCAATATTATTGATGTGAGATTTGAGATTAGTTTGACTGTTGTATAGATCCTCTTTATATGTCAAACAATGTCCCTCAGTATGACATGCTATACCATCTAAAACTACTGGAACATTGTATGATTACAAAAAAAAATATTATATTGTTTTTATAACTTCATATTGATTCAATAGACTATGTAGTATTTGTACTTTTGAAAAAATATTTTGCTCACTGCAAGACTATTTAAGTGAACTGCAAAAAAAAAAATGAAAAAAATTAAACTACGCATATATATAATTCTATAGTCTTACTGTGTGTCATGGAAATATTGTATTCTATGATGGAAAATGAAGGTACTTTTTGTTTACCTTTTTGATTAAAGATTCCTGTGTTAATCCACTGTCTTTAGCAATAAATAAATTGTCTGGGGGAAAATCTAGTGTTCTTTCAATTATTACATTTTATAACATTATATACGTGTATATTATTATTATTTCTAAATGACTGAATCTTATTGTTGTTTCATCTTTGTTTTTCTTGTAAGCATTCATTATTAATGTCATAATTTTGCCTGGCACCATCTTGCTTAATTGCCGTGTGTTAAACGGCCTCCCAAGTATGCCATCCAAATTAGCCTGGCAAATGAGAGACGTGGTTTTAGATGTGAAAGAAAGCATGTGTACCCGGAGCAGTGCTCGGCAATGTGAAGCACACAGGGAAAGGTCAAAGATAGCCCAGTGGAATGATTTCATGTGCACTGGCTGTGTGGGTTTGACTGTGGGTCACAGGTTGAGTGCGTCTGTGCCTTACGCACATGTCGGTCCAAGTGTGTGCGTTCTGTGTCTGAGAGGGACACGATGCAACGGGAATATTCTACTAAATGTGTGTGTGTGTGTTTATACAGTACATTTGTGTCTTCGGCCCTATGAGACTATGCTTGTGCGTCGCTCCTGTCGTACTGCTAGAGAGCATGGTCACTAGTGCGGGCGTTTCTAAATGACAAGGTTTATTTGTCGGTGTTGTGATATGTTTTGAGAAAAGTGGCACTGACAGCTGGTGGAGGCAGCAAGAAGGAGCCACAACAAGTCCCCCCCACCACCACCACCACTACCACATAAAATGTCATCTCTTCCCCGGCTGGCTCACCCAACCATCCCCATGAAAAGAACAGACATTTAAAACTTTGTGACATGTGTCAGAGACGCTGCCATTGAGCCACTGCCGCTGATGTAGCCAGAATTGACAGCACCCGAGCCGCTGGAGCTGGCTTGGGGACATACCGAGTTTGGTGAGTGTCAGTTCCCATCCTCGTCAGGGCCTCATCTCAAGCAGCTCCGCAAATATAAACAGCATTAGAAGGCGGGCGGAAGTGCAGCGGCAAGACATATGCTGACACACACACACACGTGTTCGAGAGAGAGATAGGAAAGGCGCACGGCGGGGACTAATTAAGGTGTGAGAAGTCGAGAGCAACCTGTAGGCTCTGACCCGGGACTCCCTTCAGGCAGGGCTTCAGGAAACGCTCCTCGGTAGGAGGCCCGAAGGAAAGGGTGGGACCTAAATCAGCATCAACTGAATGAAAAGATCATCTCAGTTTCACAACCATCATGGTTTACAATTTTTGAAACTGTGCACGCTATTGACAAATGCTATTATTCATAGTAATAACACAGTAATAACATAGTAATAACAGGTACATTTAGATTCTAGCTGTATCTTGATTTAAGGAATACAGTAAACCAGTTAAACAAAAACATTGTTTTCATCAATGCCGTTAGAGATGTGACACCACTATCTGTTTGTCAACCAATGGAAGATGGGAGGAGTGTTCTGGAAAGCTGTTTGAAATCGATCATTCTCTGATATGAATGGCTCAGAAATGACATTTAACACCAATCACAATAGTAACGAGAAAAGAGGCAAAGACTGGGCGGCATGCAAAATATGTGTTGTATGTAGTTCCCTGAGTTTCATCAAAAAGCCCAGGGCTGTACTATAGCAGCACACCACTACTATCCAACAGTCAGCACGGATGCCCGTCAAAGCTGCGCGGGAAATCATCTGTAGTCATCAGTTATTAGGCTACTCTCTCAGAATGACTGACGTCGGTGAATGCAAATGAGAATGCGTCCAGCGCGCATATATCGGTGATTGACAGCTGTGCGCTGATAGCGTATGCCAACCGAATGAGTGAGAGGTGAGACGGGGAGCAGATCGCTCTCCAAAAGCTCACGGCTCCATCTTTTACGACAGACATGAGGAGATATTAGCCCGGGCAGACGGGAGAGGGAAAAGGGCAGGCGGGGAGAGAAAGAGCTTTATTTCCGGCGCGGTTTCAGATGAGTAGCATTTGTCATGGAAGGGGAAGATGGTGTAATTAGCTTGTCAGTCTGCTTTAGGCTGAGCTTGCCAGCGCCGGTAAGAAAGATGGACGAACTGCCACGCGAGTTGACAGGCAGTCGATAATGTGGCAATTAATGTCATAAATAATTCCTCTACCAATTATATTCGAATGGACCCTGCGCTTTAAAAAGAGAATGGTGTTCCCTTATCATTTCCTCTATCGGCAAGCGCATCACCATCATTTCCAACATAATTATTTCTCTTTAAACATCTCAAGAGAGGATGACCCGTACTTTCAAGTGTAGAAAAAAATACTTCAAAATTCGGAACACTATTAGAATTGTGTGTGTGTGTGTGTGTGTGTGTTTTGTAAATGTCATGGTCGGGTCCTAGACAAGATTACACGCTAATGTAATTTCAAAATATGGAGGGCATTAGATAAATCAATTTGGCTTATGTTAAAGGTTGCCAAAGCCTTACTAACATGCAGCGTATTGATCCAGCACCACCTTCTACTGTGGGAAAATGCTGGTCCACCTGATCTCTGAAGTCAAAGCAAATGTTTCCCAGAATACATAAATTACTGCAAAAAAACTACACATGCCAAACATCCCCTCAAAGGGAATGATATTCTAATATTTACATCAATCATGCAATCACAATCGGTCATGTTTCCAGATGACAGGCTATTTAATATTTGTCTATATTTTGTCTTATGCATGTTAAATGACAGATATACTGTATGCCTGATTAACAGTGGAATTCATGGAAGTCCATCAACACTATTACTGTCCTAGTGAGCACATAATAAATGGTTATGGCTTCCACTTTCTCACTGTATCAGTGGCTTTGTGATTATTAATTGTCTGTCTGAGGCGAATCAAATGGTGGTGGGGCTGTTGTAAACGGCTTCCCATCCGTTGTTGTTAAACCACTCTTGAAATGAATGACCAAATAAAAGGAGCTCAACTCATGCAAAGCGTCAGTAATGTTGTGTAAAACCCTGTTAACTACGTCAGATGGATCTTGGGTCTGGGAAAGATGGCCGCAGCTGTAATATATATCCTGGACCGTGATGGCTCAAGGTCACATCAGCCACCTCTACATAATGCATGAACCCCCTCCTTCCTCAGTCAGTGTCCAATCACTCAGACCCAACCTTGGGATGAAAATTTTACTAAGTAAATCAGTGAACATGCTGGCATTTCTATTAACCTCCAATGTGCAACCGACAGCAAGATGAATAATGCTAAATAATAACATGTGGCTGTAAATCAGCTTTACAGCTTGAAGGTGAGCTAAAACTGCACTGTATACTATGTGCCGCTGGCCATTATTTGCAGTGCTCTAAAGCTATAGGCCTTGCTCGGGTACAGCGAATGATCGTACGAAGCTAGTCACATGCTAAATGAAGCTGTTCTGCTGGACGGAAGAATTTAATTTAATATCTCGAAGCAATATCAACAATGCCCACGCCTTTTGCAAAGTATGTCGCACTGATTTTAATATCGGCCACGGTGGGAATAATGACTTAAATGCAATGATATTTGTTAAAGGTGCTCTAAGCGATGTCACGCGTTTATTAGGCTGAAACATTTTTTGTCACATCCAGCAAACATCTCCTCACTATCCGCCAGCTGCCTGTCCCCTGAACACACTGTAAAAAAACGCGGTCTCTGTAGACAGCCCAGGCTCCACAAACGGCAACAAAAACAAAACAAAACAAAACAAACAGTGTTCCAGCCAATCACCGACAAGAATGATTTGGGGTTGGGGGGTTAATGCACGTGCACATGAGGGGGAGGGGGGGGGGGTGGAGGAGAGAGAAGCATGAAGAGGTAAGTTAGCTAGAGGAGATGTCCACGACAACGACTAAGTCACGACCAAAGAAACGACGTTCCGATGAACAAATAGCAAAGAAGAGGGAAAAGGAAAGCGCAAAGTTCCGAATTTACATCGGAAAAGCCTTCGAAAGGTGGCGAGAACTCCACCAGTCTGGCATTCGTGACTGTTTCAGGAAGCACGGAAGGGAGTGGGAGGGGACGGGATGAGGAGGAGGGAGGGTCGAGCTAGCCTCCGTTTTGTTTGACAATACTTCAAACGTCAACAAGAAGTGACGTCACCCAAGATCGCTTAGAGCACTTTTAAATATGATGTTATCTGGTAATTCATGTTTATTTAACGCTTAAATAAATAACGTTTAAATAACGCATTCTGTTTTGGATTGAGTTTGCTATTAATTTGTACTTATAACTTTTGTAAATATTATTATATATAGTTTTGACAACGTAAGGGATGTACTGTAGGGACGAGACGCCATTTATTTTGTATAGTCACTTTTTTCACTCTGTTTTTGATTAAGGGGGGGGGGAGGGCAGTTGAGTTGTGTCTTATGTTCTTTACTTTTCTTTCAGGTAATTTAGAGGTTAACAAAAAGTTTGTTTTGTTTGTTATTTTGGCCTTGTCTGTCCCTGAAGTTAACTCTTTCCCCGCCATTGACATAATTTTCCGGCTTTCCGTGTTTGCGCTTATGGTAGGGGGTGCTATTACACATCTTCTGTAGAGTAGAGAATCTCCAGATTAAAACACAAACAAAAAAAAAGGAGCAGAAACAAGCGATAAAAGCATTGCTTATGCATTTTGTAGTTGTTGTATATGCATAATGCATTGTTCAGATATTCATATAACAAAATATTATGGGGGCCATGAAATTTTTGTGAAAATGTAAAAAAAAAAATGCTGGCAGTGGCTGGCAAAAAAAAAAAAAAACGCTGGTGGGGAAAAAGTTAAAACCCCTGTTAAAAAAATTAAAACTCTCACTTATACTGAGACTCTTCCTTTTCCTGTTACGACTAAAGGTTTGATTTAACAGTTGATAAGAGTTTTCATATCATGTATATTTTCAATGATAGACAAGATCTATATTGTACTTCAACCTTTGTCGTAATTCCTCAGGCCTATTGGTTTATCCTTTGTTAAAGCCTTTTTTTTTTAGGCCTAAAGCTGTTATTTTATATGCTTGACTTGAAAATCAAAGCATTCATAAGACGGTGGTGGAAATATTGGCATTTTCTTACATTTTCATAGCAGGACTAGGAGGGAAGATTACTCAAAACCAGTGATGTGCATGATTTGCCCTATCCACCAGATTTTCACACAGTCTAGATTTATTTTAGGTGTGTAATGTAATGTTCATGAAATGATCTACTCAAAATAATAATAATAATAATAATTAACGTTGTTTATTATATTATATGAAATGAAACATATATGTTGTGAAACATATATATATTATTTGTCATTTGGTTTAGTAACCAACATACTTGCATGCATATTGGCATATATTGCCTGCTGGTGAAGGATGCAATTGTAAAGCATAATCTTGGAGAATTTAGGGTAAGTGTTTTAGTTTTTCTTATATAATTTTTTTTCTACAAGTAATTTGTCTAAAAGACTTTGACATTTCCCAAAATGTCCTTTTATATAATATCATTTCAAGTTATTTTTTGTTCCACGAAAAAAATAAAATGATGACAATGTTCATTTAAAAAAAAAAAAAAAAATCTTAAGAACAATCTTTTTTTTTTTTTTAAACAACATTTTTAAGTTTTTGTGGGGCAGCTAATAGTGTAGAAAAATAAGGCATTTTCAGTTGTTAAGACATATGGACATGGAGACAGCTCAAAGTCATCCCATCTGTCAACACTGTAAAGGTGAACTGACTTTAATTTTATGGTAGAGTAATTTTGATGTTCACAATACAGACTTTCATTTTATTTTTCTTTACTCATGTTTAACTACTTATGACATGATATTTCCTCTCATTTATCTTCATGCATGCAGTGACAATTAATATTGTTGTAAATATCACACGTTACAGGGTGAAGCTGCAGAGAGAAATCAAGATAATGGATTTCTATCCATGCTGAAGTGTGTGTGTTTGTGTTTTCTCAATAACATATTATTAATGACACAGCGCTGGTAGGGAGAGAATTGGAAGCACACACACGGCTTACACATTTTCTCTTCAGATTGTGTTCAGGAAAGCTTGCTCTACAAGACAATTACATTACTCCCTGTGGATTTGTTTTCTCGCTGCTGTTTCACATGTAGACAGGCAGACTAATGCATGTGGAGAAAGAGCTTGATTGACCATTGCCAACAAACATTTGTTGAGAGGAGAGGCGATTTTTGATGTCATGTTAAATTAGTCATGATTTTCCTCCCAGTCTTCATGCTGAGAGAAATCTTGTAATATTAGCAAATGATAGGCCAGGCGTGTATAAATAACGGCATGGCTTTATTTATACCCATCATCAACATTAATTTGTTTTGAGCATAACTTCTGAGTGTAATTTCATGTGAAAACTCTTAAGCATGTGGATGTTTGGCCATGACCTGTAACATGTTGTTTTATTAGTTCCATTGACAGGTAAATCCCAAATAATGCCATTTTCATCTCATACTGAATCAATGTTAAAACATTCAATTTCAACAACAAAATAATTTTTTTGTTGTTGTTGTTTTCTAGCCTTCCGATTTTTTATTGTCATATGTATACATTTGTGACAAATTAATCTATTGAAGTATTTAAAAATGATTACATCAACTAAAAATTCCGTCTATTTATACACATGTAAATTTGTATATATATATATATATATATATATATATATATATATACAAAAAAAAAAAATATATATATATATATATATAGGTACATTATTTGCATTTACATGACATTCATTTTCCCCTTTTTTATTTAACAAAGATTTCTATATATTTTAAAATGTATATAAATGGATAATGAAAAGTTCTTCAACTTTTCACCATTTAGATTGTTGTCCTGTTTTGTTCCAGTTCATTTTATATGGTCCATTGGTGAGATGACAACAGGATTTGTATTCTACAATTAAAAGGCAGGATAGGCGATTTGTTATGCTGGTTGAAAGTCTCTTCACATCCTGATAGCAATCACTAAGTGGTCTAAATATATATGGATACAGTATATTGTCTGTGGAAGGCGTAGGACCATAAAATGTTCGTCCAAACATTGAATTCAATCCGAATGCAATGATACGATGTCTGCCTGTCAACGTATGTATTTCCATACCTCCGTGCAGACATCACACATCATCAGTGCGTTTCATAGAGGTAGACAGACGTCAGTCACTGAACACCGCAAATGGAAACAGCAGCCACCTTTTACAGTTCCTCCTGAACCAAAACCTGTGACGTTATATTTGGGGCGGTTCATGACTCAAATATATGTGTTTCAGTGGCAACACTATCAACGGCGAAATGAATCTGCAGCAGTCAGGTGGTACAATTAGAGCTCTTTAAGTTGTTTACGTTCATTATTATTGTAATGTTATGTGCTTTGAGACATGAGGTAGTTTAACGCCGTCTCTCGTGATGCTTTTGTTTGCTCCCTGCTGTACGCGTTCATGTGTTTTGAGGGAGGCATGGCTTTGGAGGCGCTCTAAAGGGAGGGTGGGATCTTATGCTTTTCAAAGCTAGCTCGCTGTTGCAGCCTCTCCGAAAATTGCATACCCTACATTTAAAAATTAGTATGTCATTTAATATGAGGTCATATTTATTTATGCTTATTAATTGTAAAATAAGGACCAAAGTACTGTTTAAGATGGAATACTTTTGGAAAGTTGACGTGTTATACTTTGTGCCAATGACCCGTTTTTAAGAACAGACTGGTAAAATATACCACTTCAGCAGAAAATGTGTGCCTGAAGTGAAATAATTGTTCTTCAAGACTTCTTTTTCAATAATCCGGGAGATCATTGACTTTTGTGTACATGCTCAATCTCAGTCTTCTTGTCTGATAAAAAGTAAATCAAGATTAGTGAGTATAAGTGCGCTCTATTAACACTAAGCAATTAGGCAGCTCCCAAGCGAGAGAGCTTAATGCCGTGCGATTTCAGCTATCTGATCGCACACATTTGCACAGACCACCAGTCGACTCCACCAGCTCAGCATTGCAGTAACCAGCAGGGCACAGGGGGATGAATCCCAGCTGACAAAATGGATAAGTCAATTGGATGAGGCTTACACAAATCTCACCACAGGGCTAGGGAGAGACGCACGCTAAAACAAATTAAAAGAGCGAACCGAGAGCATATTTTATGCTAGCGATTTATGATGTAGAGGATCCTCCCCTCTCTCCTGTTCCCTTAATGATAAATCATCATCTTCCAGAAGAATGGATGGAGAAGGAAATCAAAATGTCAGTAAGAGAAAGCAAAAATGGCAAATGCGCCGTGCTTTTGTTGTTCCTCTTAAATTCTGTTAATCGCCTCAGGTAAAGATTAACTGCTGCTGCCAATTTAATTCAGCTTCAAATAATGCAACAAGGTCACTGTTTTCCTTTCGCTCTTTTCTCTCTCTCGCTCTCTCTCTCTAGTGCAGGATTGAGTTGTCATGTAGCTCTAATAGGCAGCACAGGGAATCATTAGTCCGGCTCAGCTCTCTGACTGATGGGCATTTCACTCCAATCATCTGGCCGTGCTCAGACGGCGCGGCACTATTGACACGGTGTCAGAGCTGAGAGAGGATGGCTTAATCAGCCGGGACACTCTCAGCATTGATTTGACAAGCTGCCGTAATGACCTTCTTGTTTTTGTAAAGGATCACTGTTTATCTGAGCTGGCACTGATGCACTGAGCATGCTGCATCGTCATGGAAACTATTATCATGGCCAAGCTGGGGCCTTGGAGGGCTCCTAAAGATGATGTTGAATGTGACTCGAGGGGGGTCGCCGTGGATGGGGGTGTGTTGCCACGGTGATAGCTACTCCTCCTTCTGACTGCTGTCTGTCCGAGACACGCGAAGGACTCCTGGAGAGACGGCTTTTGAGTCAATATCCGATCCGAGGGGTGACTTTGACGAATAATAGTAGGATTCTCGCTAGAAGAAAAAAAATTGTCATGTTGAAAACAAACCCCATCAAGTGTGCAACACATTGATTGTTAAGTGTTCAATATTAGAAATTTCTCACTTTCATTTACTCCACTGACAATCCACCCAGAAAATTGTTTTTGATTTTAGCACCTATTGATTTGCTAAATGGCCCATAATGGCCACTCGAATGTATTCATGTGGGAAAATGCCCACCTACGCCCGACCTCGTCGGCTTTGATTGTTGAAGCCTCAGCCCTGATGAGACGAAACTCCGACCACCTCTCTGCATTTCAATAACGTGTGCGTTATGCTTTAATTCATAATAAGCCGCCTTACGGCGGCACCCGAGATGTTCTTATGAGTATATTTGGGGAAGGATTCAGGGATGAGGACGCTGTCAGGAGGATGAGTGTAATCAGCCCGTCCGCCCTCCACCCCTCCGCCTCCTTCCCAATCTCCCCCCACAGCCCATGTGTCAGACAGTAAATATTACTGGCGTACTGACAGGCCTGGAGCCGTGACTCACCGTGTAAAATCGTTAATAAGCAGCATGATGGGGCCACTACATCCCAAGGTGAGATTGTAGGGGGCTGTTTTCATCCACAATTATCCAAAGGACAGCATGAAGTGTCCATGGCGGGATGATTTGTGAGCTGAAAACAAGAGTGCTTTATCTCGGCAAGGAGATGAGGGCTTGGGAGCAGGCAAGGGAGATGGAGAGAGGTCAAACGGACAGGAGTGAGTTTCTGTATTACAAATCATTGGTCCTTACTGTTGGTTTGTAATGCTTAAAAAAAAAAGTACAGCTGTTAATGCAGTAGGCTAGTATACAACCAGCAGCCATATCACCCTGTAACCCAAGACTGGTAGCCCACTGAAGCTAAGCGGGGCTGAGCCTGGTCAGTACCTGGACGGGAGACCTCCTGAGAAAACCAGGTTGCTGCTGGAAGAGGTGTTAGTGAGGCCAGCAGGGGTGCTCACCCTGTGGTCTGTGTAGGTCTGAACACCCCAGTATAGTGATGGGGACACTATACTGTCAAAAGAGCACCATTCTTCGGATGAGACGTAAAACCGAGGTCCTGACTCTCTGTGGTCATTAAAAATCCCATGGCACTTCTCGTAAAGAGTAGGGGTGTAACCCTGGTACCCTGGCCACATTCCCTCCAATGGCCCTTGCCAATCATGGGCTCCTAATAATCTCCATCCACTGAATTGACTCTATCACTCTCTCTCCTCTCCACCTGTAGCTGGTGTGTGGTGAGCACACTGGCGTTGTTGTACTGTGGCTACGTCACATCATCCAAGTGGATGCTGCACACTGGTGGTGGTTGAGGAGAGACCCCGACATGATTGTAAAGCGCTTTGGGTGTACAGTAGTACATATGAAAGCACTATATAAATGCCTCATTCATTCACAACAAACCCAGGTCAGACATTTTGGACCCACTTTATACATAAGTGCTGTGTGTTTGTACCCAAGTGGGAGCTGATTATTTTATTGCCATTTATTAATACATTTTAGATAAACAAAATATGAAGTGGTTAGAAGCAGTATAGATAGAAGTATAGTTTTGGTTGTGCTATGTGGCTTGTTTCTGTTTTATTGTAAGAGACCGGGAGAATAAGTCTTGCATGGTTTCGTTCAGTAAACATACTGCCAAGTTAAATGGCTGATCAATCAATTTCACTCGAATCGATCTGAATCAGTTCAGCTTGCGTGCACACACAGGGAGCCACTTTATTGTAAATCAATCATTTTGAAAACATCTCACAAAGGGGCCAGTCCATACTAACAAGCCATAAATTTAAACCTACAGGGTGCCACCCTTATCAGCCTACAAATCAGGAGCGCAGCCAACATCTGTTCTGCTTCCTCCTCTTTATTTTGGCTTGGTGGGTCGAGCTCAAATCTGTAGTTTTCAAAAGACAAGGCACGTAAGATCAGACTAATGAAAGGTTTGATAACACTCATAGTTTTTTCACAATCATAGATTGAGGGGAACACGTTTTGTAACTATAAAAGTGTCTTTGTAGATATAAAATGACTTGGAATTGAAATCCTCACATTCTTATGTAGGCGATGTGTGCAGTAATTCAATTGTGAGAGGGGTTATCTGTCACTGTAAGCACTTTTTTTTTTTAAATGTTAGCAGATGTTTGGGAAAAGGTGTGTTCTCTGCATCCAGTACACCCCGTTTCCTACACCACCACATATTTTTGGACTGTAACCATGTCCATTTGTCAAAGATGGATTGCCTAATTTCGAGTGTATATCAAGTAATGACGCAATATACCAGTCACCTGTAGAACACAAATACATCAATTTTAATTGAGAAAATACAAAAAGAAACCATGTACAATTTATGTACAAACTTTTTGTACAAGACAGTATGTTTATCAGCAGGTTATATTTGACAGAATCAGGTAGATCAGCTTCAGCACCATCAATTTCTTCACGTCTGGTGGTCAAATCAGTCAAATTCTGCTATGAGAAACTCCTTTATCCTGTAATGAATATGCCAATAATTACATGTATATATGGATGTTTTGATTATTTATTGAAGTGGAAGAAAAGACAGCAACAAAACAGTAATCCATATGCAAGTTCAGCATGTTAAGACTTAATTCCCCTCCAAGTATTTATTCTGTTACAGTGTATCTTCTTTATACAGTTTCTAAAACTTAAATCTGTCCTTTACAGTAGAATAAAATAGCCAAAATATGACAGTTGTGTATTACATAGCACATCAGTAAGGTTGCTTTATATGTTACTTTAATTAGAACACTCTTGAATACAATGACAGGTGATCGAACTAAACATTATAGTCAGTTCTACCCAGCATCCTTCAGCCATGGCTGTCCCCTTTTTTTGACTTTTACAGTATCAATAACCAAGGTGCTAGGATTTCAGCAGCTTGTATAGGCACATATGTCATATGCCTGTTTGAATGCCACTTTTCGCTCTAGTGGGTCTTACGGCGTTCCTCCTTTGGTTTTTTCCTGCACTGCCTGGCACTGTCCTGGCATGGAGGCAAGGATGGCTTGGATGTTCTCCATGCCAGTATTAGATGCCACAATATTCATCCACTGTTACAAACCAATGACTGACTGATGCTGGTAGACAGATACATTTCATGGCACTGTAGAAACTGAGATATGTGTACACTGTAGTATCTTCACAAGATGTACAAATAAATTGCATGATACTAAAACATTGCACATTTGTTGCAGTGGAGAAGAAAATATCAGTATCACCTCATACTACAAAAGGTAACACAAGAAAATGTAAGCCAGCTTTATTTTGTAGCTTTGTCATCAGGATTGCTACCTGAGTATGTGTGTTGAAAGAAAGAAAAGGGTCTGTAAACAAACAACCAGGTTTGACTATATGTGACTGTAATGGATTGAAATGCTGATGACAAAATGGAATGTTAAAACCTGATGGTTAATAATCCTCGAGAAGAAAGAGCTAGTTTGCTTTCTGCTTCCCTCAACGTGCATCTACACTTTTCTCATCAAATGAAACCTGCTGTCTTTACTGCGCCATCTGCCTTTGTAGTTTCATTAAAGGAAAAGGACCTTACATAGAAGAAAAAAATATTTTCAAAAAATTGGACATTTAACTCCAATGGATTCCTTTTTTTTTTTTTCTCAGGCTAGCAAGTATGTTGACAATCCAATTATACATACAGTTTACTCACATTAGTATTATTCTTTTTTTATTCATTTATTAAGAAATCTACTTGCTACAAAGTGTAACACCAATGTAATCACAATTCAGAAAATCACTTCAGGACCAAGCCTAATTGTCCAATAGACAAACAATAAAGCTGAGATCCTTTTACTTGAGAAAATAAATGTGGACTAGAACGGGCAGAATTTATATTCTTTTGCTCAATGGGTGGACATGTGCTAATGTCTCTTTTCTTACATCTACAATCATATGGCTATTAGCTCACTGCTGATCTGATCAAATTACGTTTGCACAAGTGCTTCAGCATGCTCTTCTCTTTACAGAGACCTAATTTAGGTCAAACATGGCTAATATCACTATAACTCTACCCTCATTACAGAAAGAGCAGAGCCCCTCCTCATGCACATCTCTGAGTTCATGTCTGTCTGAGGATCAACATCACTTTACCTGGAATTACAGAAAAGTGTCATCAGTCATTCAATATGGGTTATGATCTCTGTTAGCTTATGAAAATGAAAGCATATATGCTGTTTTAGTAGTAGAGCTCAAAGTCCTTCAAAGCAGCCCATGTGAGTGAGTATCAAAGAGCACTCCAGATGGAAAGCTGAAATTGTACCGTTTTGAATCGGGTTCACAGATGTTTGACGTGTCCCAGTTGATGGTATGTGATATGTTGTGTTGTCAGGGGTAAAACTGAACTGCTGTGCACTGTAGCTATTACGATATCTTTAAGATACATTTAGAAATAAAGTTCTCTGATATGTATAAAAATAAGTACAAAATGATTACGCTCATGGATAAAAAATAAGTATGTACTTATGTATAAATCTGACAGAGCACTTGAAGCAAAGTTCAAAGGTCTGTGAAGCATATGTATCAGTATAAGTTCTACTTTAAAGGTACAACTTAGTTGTGTAGCCTTGATAGCAGTGAGTGACGTTCAAATGCATTCAGTCCACAGCAAGAATCATCCACAAGTTACAACTTTGACTGATAATTGAACATTATGATTGAGCTTATGCATTCGGTCTAGAGTTTAAGGCATCACAGTTGGTCACAGGGAACATCCAAGCACTTTTCAGCCCCTGTGCCAACCCTGTGTCAGGCAGTGGCTACACCCAAAGGAGGAACCAATGACGCCCACTTTTCGCAATATGTGGCATTTTCAATTGTAGAGTTTTTATTTCAGCGTAAAAGCTCAATCATTGTTGAATTATCAGCAGGTGACAGTAGTGTTTCATTCAGTTGTATTAATAGCAGAGCCGCAGACGCAAACAAACATGTTATAAGCCTCGATCACAGACAGTTTCCCACATCAACAGTCATGTATGATGGAAAGACATCAACAGAAGTAGTGCATATCCTCAGTGTATTGCCAATTCCGAAGAGCTACGTTGGGGACGACCATTTGCATTAGGTACAGCAAACATTTCCATCAGTCTGTAGGGATGCAAATGGGCATCCTTTCCTGAGCCAAACGTTCAGGCAGCTTTCGACACACACCATGCATGAATACAGTCACGCAAACACCCGTTTCCTTGAACAAAGCCATTCGTTTAACAGCCTCAGCCTGTGACTTCAGCCCAAACTCAGAGGAGAACCGAGGGTAAGCTTTGACTCTTCTGTGAGCAGTGCTTGAGTTATTACGCGGTAGTGCAAAATGAAATGGACGACAGATACGCAACTCAATCGGCGGGGCTAATCTTTGGGTAGTGTTTGGATGAAGTGAACGACAGTGACCCTCATCCTCCATTATAGCACCCTCTGCATGGAGTCAGGTCACGGCAGAGGTGAGATATTGCAAAGAATCACAGGAAGTACTATTTGTTTTCTTCTTTTGTTTGCCTGTTAACATAATTTCAAAAAGTGCTAGGGGGCTGTACAATCCTTACTTGATTGTCATTATGTACATCACTATGTATACATATATAAAAGTATGGAAGTAACATTAAAGGTATACACATAGGAAGTCCTTTCCAGTTCTCGATCGCTTCAGACCCTTGAGTCGAACAAGGGAAGGACAATGTGTCTCCATCATCAACAGTCATCATTTCTTGATTAGCGCTCATCTTTTACAGCAGGATGACCCAAGTCCCTCAGTGATGGTAAAGGCCGGGGATTCGTTCAGCATTCATCTTCAACTTCTCGAATAGGTGGAATCAGACTGCTAGTGGATTTGTACTGATTTACTTGGTTGGCCATGTGAGTGCTCATGGGCTTGATTTGAATGTTCCTTGGGTATGCATTTTCTGCTTCATCTGTAAACCATCTCTTTTCTGTGAGACAGCCAGGCGGGAGAGAAGCAGAAGGCGAGAGAAACAGTGTTAATATCAGATCTTTAAAGCAATGTCATGCATCTCTCTTTAAAAGAAAAAGAAAAAAAAGAATACCACGCTCGATCTTTCTCTCTCTATACATGAACTTTAATTCACATTCAGAAAGACACAGGGTGAAACACACATTGTTGGATCTGGATTTCATCAGGCAGCAAAATGTACGGTATGTAAAAGCATTTACAGCCCTCAAACAAGGGTGTATTGTAGCCAAAAGGAATGACCCTCAAGCCGTGTACCACGTACCAGTTTTCACGTGATCTGGTCTTTGAAATTAGGTGTTTTATTCTGAAATGTTTTCTACAAGGACTTAAGCCACACGCAGGACCAGCATCTGTCCTCATCATATTCACATTCTCCTAGGCGGTGTCATTTTCCAGCACTCCAACATTTCCAACTATTCCTCCAACTTGAAATGTGCTGCACACCTTGGAGTGTCAGGCTGCGACGGGCCACGGGGGGAAGAGTGTCACGGCGAAGTCGTTTGATGTAAGTGGAGCTGTGCCTGAGGTGGTGCAAGGAGTCAGCCACCTCGCTCCGTTCCCCTGAGTTTACTACTGATGCTGGAACTTACATCGCCTCGAGACATCCTGTGGCTCCACAAGGGTTAAAAGAGCCAATTTCAGCAGCACAGGGACTCTCATCATGGTTCCCCTCTCACACGGATATTTGAGGTGAATTTAGGCTGAGAGCGGAACCGTGAGCGGAACGTGAAACCACTTTCGCCTGGTTTGAGTGGGGAACTTTTAACGGACCAAATCTATGTTTTTGAGGTTGTACAGTATAGTAATCTTACTTCCATTAAAAGATGTTATTAGGAATATAGCAAAGCTGCAAATATGACAAAAGCCACCAATGCATCATTAACAATTAACAATATTGTGCAGACAGGTTAATCAACCAATATCTGGAGATTGCAGATTGATCATTTGTAAAACAAAATCTATATACATTTAATGATAGAAAATTAATTGAAATTAACATGTATTTCACACAATATTTATCCAAATTTCAAATCAGAAGAAATATCTACTGTCAACACTATCAATAGATAATGCATTTTTTAACAAATATTATATAAAATACGTGAATCTTTGCAATAAATTTGAACAAGAATTCTACATTTTACATTTAATAAAAATTCAGATTTAACTAGATATTTTTACATATATTAGGCTTTTTATGTAACTATTATTAATCAGTTCATTATAGGATTTAATTGAACGGCTTTGAAAATTATTCGGATAATATTATATTATATGTGTATTTTCCAAATACCATTTTTTAATTGGATGACGTAACAAACAAATACATTTTGAGTAACTACCTGCAGAAACAATGTGCAGACACACTGACCTCTCACACAATGCAGTTTGTCTTAGAGAAAGAAAGAAAGAAATAAAGAAAACCTAATGAGAGGTAAATGAACAAGAGGAACTGAAATAAGTCAAGGGGACTACTGAGAGAGATCACTGGAACCTATCAGATGGACGGAGGTATAGAGAGAGGATGATAGTCAACCGCATGCAATGCTGGGATGGTCCTGAGCATGACAAGAGTTAGGCAGTAGCAGCAGCCATTTGCTTTCAGTTAGAAAGCAAAGGTGAAAAGTAGGCATGATTTTCTTGGAAAGTAAAATCAAAATCCCCTCTCATAACAGTGCTCCACAAAGGACAAAGTTATGATTAAAAGATCCCACAACAGGTGCTGTATCATGCAGAATCATTAACTTGCATACCTGGGCCCATTCTATTCATCCTTGTTGCACTTTAGAAAAAAAAGTGGTCTATGTAAGTTTTACAGTGTTTAAGGCAAGTAACAGAATAACTGACATCATATGTCTACATTTTTAGTCTGGTTAACATATTGTAAATTAAAAAAAAAAATTAAATAAATCATAACCATCTTTATTTTACACTAATAGGGTATGATTCTTAAAAAAAAATCTAAAATGCTACTTCAAATATAAATTCAGTATTTAAGATTTACAAACTATTCAAAATACTTTTTTAAACTTCTTAATTTTTGTAGCTAGTAATAAAGAAAACAATGGATATAAAATAATCAAATGTTATCCAGATAGTACTGTAAAACTCTTTAAAAGGACAACATTTGCATCTCAAATCTCGAATATTAACTAATATAACCTACTTTTTTCTCTCAAAGGGGGAATATATTACAAACTCTAAATCTTGTTGAATTACAACTTTTAGGGCACGCATCGTAACAGGCACTGAAATCAATGCAGGGTTTTACAGCATCCCATAATGCCTTGCAGCTCCTCCATTCTAGTGAGAGATAAGTCTCAACAACAGCTTCACAAAGACTGTATATGTAGATGATAAAGATTTCAAAATGATCCACAATTAAATGATCCAAAATGCCACGAGAAATACACACCATAAGGGTTTCTGCACCTGCAAGGCATGTAGGGATGGTGTGAAACTATTTATGCTATGATAATGGCTCTATACCCTACCTGGAACATTAAAATAAAATCAGTAGACCATAACTAAAAATAAGCACAGAATAAAAACATGATGATGCAATTTGCAGTTCTCACACACACAAACACACAACAATGATTGGACAAACAGAAATGCAAGACATGAATTAATGCTGTTTCCTCACACAAAATAATTCAACTATACACAATTAAGCTTAATAATGAATATTAACTAAAATGTTCTAGAGGTCTGCATGGGACCTGCAAATTTCATACCATTATTAATCGTTCATATAGTTAACATTCCAAAATTAGGTTGATTGTGTCTGTACAAGTGCAGCAGCGATATGCAGACTGATGCTGGCATGGTCCTGGCGATGTGGCGATGATCAAATGGTCTTAGAGCTCAGTGTGTGGTCAAGGCAAGGGCCACATGCACATTACAATGAAGCAAACTCACAAACAGAACAACAAACGCTGGGTACAAACACACACACACACAAACACACGCGCGCACACACACACAAACACACGCGCGCACACACACACACACACGCACACGCACACGCACACGTCCTTTTTGTACGAAGTGTGCTGAAACCACAAAAGTTAACAAGCACACACATACACACTCTACTGGGTTAAAAAGAGAAATAAAGGCCAACTTACTTCTGTTTGTCACGGGCTTCACGTGCTTCACGTGCTTTGCTGCTGCGGTTCTGTCGGTTCGTGGCGGGGATGGAGTGAACAGACGAACTCTTCTTGCTGGATGAATGAGAGGAATGGGAGGAGTGGGACAGGCTTGCTCGGGACTGGCCCGCGTTGTGGTCGAACTGCATCAGACAGAATATCAGGTCCGTGGGCACCAGCTCAAACTCATAAGGCGGGTTTGTGATGACATATCTGTGCACATGGAAAAATGACACTTATGTTCAGGGATATCATGCAGGAGGAAATAAAGCATTTACTTCACTTGTTTTTTAAATTTATTTTAAGATGTTTGCCTTTTTGCACTTACAATAATAATAAAATTATTAAGTGTGTATTTAAAAAAAAAAAAACTTTATCCTACTCCAGCTTTGTGTGGATAAAGAAAAAACAGAAAAAAAGAAAGAAAGAAAGAAAGAAAGAAAAAGAAAGAAAGAAAGAAAGAAAGAAAGAAAGAAGAAGACCATATACCCTCACGACTATCAGATACTATCAAATTATTTGAATATATTCTATAATGTAAAGTATTCCTGTGATGGTAAAGCTGAATTTTCAGCATCATTACTCCAGTCTTCAGTGTCACATAATCCTTCAGATTTCATTCTAATATAGGTGCTTATGAAACATTTCTTATTATTGTCAATGTTAAAAACAGCTGTGCTGCTTAATATTTAGTTGGAAACTGAGATACATTTTTGGAGAGATTCTTTGATGAATAGAAAACAGCATTTATCTGAATCTTTTGTAACATTAGCCGCTTTTCCACCGGCCGGCTGAACGGTTTTAAAAATAGTAAGGAACGGTTCCGGTTATATTTCCACTTGAGCTTAGTTCGGCATGACACAATTACAAACCATTCCCAGAATTCTCAGCACGGTAGGCTAACCATGCAGAACCGTGCTGGTAGAAAGCATTAAGTGCCGTTGCCACTCAGGATTCTCAGTAGCTGAGTAAGCGTGCTATTTAAGCGAAGTAAACACAAGTTAATAAAATTAATTTCTGATCATCCTCTATATCGCATCAGCCTTATACATCTCATTCCTCAGTAAACTCTTCTGTTACAAAGAGCTCTGTTATCAGCTCCACAGTGGAAAATGAAACCATATCCGCACTGGCTGGGCCGGATCAGCACGGACTAGAACGGTTAAGCAATGAGAACAGTTTGGCACGATGGTGGAAAAGCGGCTATTGTAAATGTCTTTATTATCACTTTTGAACAATTGTATGTGTCCTTGCTGAATAAAATTATTGATTTCTTAAAAAAAAAAAAAAATTGTGTATCTTATAAGCAAGCATAATCTTGTGAAGATTTGTGTCAGGTGTTCCTCTATGTTGCCTAGGTAGGGAGCTCACTAGGTGCTGGAACTGAGTTTATATTAATAATGTAGGCTTCACTACAGCTGGACTACATGCCTAGTGAAATAAAGGACAAAAACTACTGACACCGAGGTTAATAGGTAAAATGGACAACTCACCTTTTTGTGCACTGGCTTGGTGCACCTAAATGTGCATCTCGCAATCTATAGATTCCAAAGCACAGCATGTTGTACGTTTTTAATGCTTTACAAAATAAGTCTCCGTAGCAACCACCATCCTGAAAAAGAACACAAAATAGTGCTTTAAGCGTTCATTCATAACATTTAAATCAACTTATGCTTATTTCAGGCATGACAAAAGCAACTTCAGCAAGTGCAAGGGCAGGTGTTGTTTGTCTCATTCTCAGCATTTGTATCCTAGTACAATGTCTACACTGCTATAATGAAATGTGTTGCATTCTTACTTGGATACAGAAATATCATGATTTAAGGCAACATTATTTTTCACCCACAGACTTTGCGTATTCAGCTCGTTCACTTTGTATTAGCGGGCAGGGGAGGCGTCGGACGGGGAACGAGCCCTGTTGGGCAAAGTGCCAAAACTTGTCAGCTCCTCTTAAGCATCCACTTACCCCCAAGTCTGCGAAGGGCCCATCGTATAGGGCCAGCTGGGCGACCCGACACCTGTCCCTGTTAGCCAGCGTCTGTGGCGTGCTGTAGCCACCTCTCAGCGCGTTCTCCTCAGCCAACAGGCCCTCCAGCTCCGGAGTGGCGCCTCCCGTGACCAGCGTCCGGATCAGGGTGAGGATATTATCATTGAAGTATGTCTGCCAAGATAAAGAAGAGGATCCGGACGTGAGCACCATTAGAGTCACAACTCAAGACAGTCAGGAATTTGGAGCTGTCCTGAGCACTGTTATCTAGACCCTGATCTGTCTTTTCGCATTTCACTCCCTGGGAAGGGAAGAGACACGGGAATGCAATTACGCCAGCTGTTGTTGTTGTTGTTGTTGTTGTCGTCGTCTCCTCCCCACGCACATTCATTTTGGTAACACCAGCCACGCTTAACAGGGGAGCGTTTTGCACACGAGGACATTTTAATTATCATTATTGTTGCTAAT
Organism: Squalius cephalus; assembly: GCF_949319135.1. NCBI lineage: Eukaryota > Metazoa > Chordata > Actinopteri > Cypriniformes > Leuciscidae > Squalius > Squalius cephalus. Next base: position 28,773,034 of record NC_137142.1, read on the forward strand.
TGTAGATTAGATACAGTGAAGAATAGATAACACAACAAGTCGTGGACATTTTTCTTATACAGTGGAGTCCAGAGGTCCGAGACCACTGGTGCATTTTTCTAACAGTTTGAGAGAATAGTTAGATTCGGAGATCTGAAGCCATTCAGCTGCGCACAATTTCAAGATCATTTGCGATTTATAAATTTCACATCTGGAAGAGAGGTTCGTTCTCTGAATCACACGTACGTACATTTGAGAAATGATCGCAAAATCAAATGTAGGACGGTTTTCTATGCAACATTTTATAAATGAGGCCCCATATCTTTAATTAAAACCTGATGATTCATGATATCTGGCATTTGTTAACATGGCCAATGTTACAATTTGATTAGTGACCTACAAATAGTTATTATTCACTTAATTTCATTTACATACTACAGTTTGGGGCAGGTAAGAGTTTTTATGTTTTTAAAAGAAGTTGACCAAAAACAGTAAAACAGTAATATTGTGAAATATTAATACAATTTTAAATAAATGTTTTCTATTTTAAAATATTTTAAAATGTCATTTATTTATAAAGAATTTGGATTCATTTAAATTTAGCTGCTGAATTTTCAGCAGCCATTACTCCAGTCTTCAGTGTCACATGATCCTTCAGAAATCATTCTAATATGGTGACTTGATGTTCAAGAAACGTTTCTAATTATCAACATATTTTTGTGGAAACCATGAGAGAATTTTTTCAATGAATAAAGTTCAAAAGACCAGCATTTATTTGAAATTTTGATCTTTTGTAGCTTTCGTGTACATATCTTTACTGTCACTTTTGATTATTTGAATATGTCCTTGCTGAAAAAAAAGTGTTTTTAAATTAGTTAAAAAAAAACAATTTTAGACAGTAGTGTGTTTTACATGTTTTAAATCCTAAAACTTTTGGTAATGATTGCAGGTTTGAATAAGATTTTGTATCTTAGACTTTCGAAGCGATCTCTGACTTGTGGACCCCACTGTATCTTGTCCATCAAATATTCTTCAGTGTCACTGATGATAAAGTTGTCGAATGATTAACGTGTGAAAAATATAAGATTCTACTAGGATCATGAGGTCGTTTGTTCGAGCACCAGAGGGCTGTGTCACCGCGAGCTCGCGCTAGAGTGACACCTCTCTGGGCCCCTGACAGCAGCATTCAGCCCAATGATGGATGAGAACTGTCTATTAGCAGGCTTCACCTTTGTCCACAGTGAAATGCACTTGAAGGCTGCTTTGTTCTAGCTTCACTCAAAGTGAAAGCTACTGGAATTAAGCCATCATATGGATAAGGGGATAGCAGCGGTCGTAGGTGGTGAGGGGGAAAAAGCTGCAAAGAAGAAGAGAGAACGAGGGGAAAAGGAAAAAAGGTATGTTTCCTAATCTACCCAAGATGACATTGTTAGGAGATTAGAGCTTTTGGACCCCAAAGCAGCCCACCTTGCGTGTCAAGGCATACCATTAAAGAAAACTTGAGCACTTACCTTGTTAAAAGATCTAATAAGACTCTTGAAAGTTTATTTCATGACACATTATATGAGGAGTCTTGGCAACAACTTTCCTTTTGATGTCACCGCTGCTGACAGTGCTGTCTGATCAATGTGGCATTTCATTTACCAACCTCTGCCTACTGGTAACGTCTGAGCCCTACATCTAAAGCACTGCACAGCCGGAGGATGTCTCTTTCCTATACATTATTTCAGAGGATTAGCAGTGAGACATGCCTTCATGTAATTCTATATGACATGCCATGATGGGAGAGAAATGACTGTGCACCTTTTGACAGGTTGCTTTGTTCACCAAATCACTGGCTGCTTTTGAATGCGAACGGAAAGATCATCTGACGCCTAGTAGATAGTATGAAGGATCCTTCACACAATTAAAGGATCTAAATCGACTTATTCAGCAGGGATAATTTATTTAAAGGATTTATGTATGCTAATCTGTTTAAAGGAACTCAAATCAGTAAATAGGTGTCAACGTGGCAGCTGTTTAGCCACTAACTCACCGCACTCATCAGGGAGTCCAACACGCTGACGGCGAAGGCAGTACCACAGGCAAACGGTTGGGTCAGATACAGCTCCGTATCTGGGTCGTCATCATCGTCTTGGTCCAAAAACTGAACGTTGGAGTCATTTACTGCAGTAGAGAGACAGAAGTTTTACATCTGTGCAAAAGAGACAACCAATGTCCTGCAAATGGTGAAGTGGTGTGTCTCACCAACCATTGGTAAATGGGTCCATGAATACAAATAAACAATGAGCATAAATAAATCAAAAATTGCATGCACGTCAGTGGGCATGCATTCTGGAGATACCTATATATTGAAATATTGATATCTGCACAATGCAGTGCCTAAAAATGGTGGAATCCAACTTGAAATGAAAATTCTGTCTTCAATTACTCACCCTCATGTCATTCCAAATGTGTATTATGAAAAATATTGCAATTTAAATCATTAATCACACACAAAAAAATCTTACAACCCAACTACACTTGGCACGTTCACGAGAGAAGTCGTGCTGTTTGATCTACAAATGGATCGTTCTTTTGAGTCATATCGTGTCAATGACTTGTTTGGTTCTACTTCTCAAAACTGATCGGCACGATTTGCTCATGAATCTGATGCAATGATCTAGTCACAGCCGTTAACATATCACAAGAGGGGAAGATTATCGGTGGATAATGACTTAAATTTATATCTGTTTCTCAGACAAAACTATTGAATGACTTCAGAAGATGTGGAATATAGTGTACAAGTATTATGACCCTATCTTTATTAAGCTTCTTTATCCTTTTTGGAACTTGAAAGCCTTAATCCCTATTCATTGTAATTGCATGGAAAATTACTCCTTTTGTGTTGCACCGGAAAAAAGAAAGTCATACGTGTTTGGAACAACGTGAGGGTTTATGAGTGATGAAAGAATTGTTATTTTTTGGGTAAACTATTACTTTAAGTGATGCACAATTGCCAAAATGCCATTGTAGAGTAAGAGACAACTCTTGCATTAGACAAACTGTAAGAATTTAGGTCCACTTATATAAAACAACCAGCTTGGTATCTTTGGTTGGACAGCAGAAGCAGCCAGATTGCTTTAAGGCTATTGTTTATGGTCTCAGCGGCAAATGTATAGAGACAATGCTCTGAAATCCCGTTCGGTTTGAACACAGCCTCACACAATCTTTGTTTCACCCCCTTTCAAAACCTATGCTTCAGAGATTAGGGCCAGCACCAAAATAAATAAATAAAAATAAACAGCTTAAAGCAAGGTTTGATCTGGATGGGGTTTTTTTTTTCTAATTTGATTTCTTCCCAGACTTCCTGTGAGCTAAGGAAGAGAAATGTCAGTCTTTCAGACAGGCCGCTGATGAAAAGGAGCCCGGGCCAGAGAATTGAACTGCAGGGAGATGCTATGGAAACAGCCACAAGGACAGACTCGCATGATCAAAGGCCTCTGAGAAAGAAAGAAAAAAAATCCTTAAAAAGGCCAAAACAAGACAGTCAATTTCAACCAGAACTAAGGATAAAAATGTGTTCAAAGTGATGCCATGGGAGCAGGCCTCAGCTGCAGTGAGAGAAATCAAGACAAGCCGATGAAGGAGGCAGTGCATCAGAGTAGTGGAGGACAAAGGCGCAGCTTACCCAGTTCTGTTATCATTTGTATGTTGGTTCCACTGTTTTTTTCCTGACTGAATGAAACCAAAGGCAGTAGTTTGCCAGGCTTAGCTAATGATGATAAAACAGTGTTGAGGGGAGACAGTTATTGAAACAAGTTCAAAGCCAGAGAAAAAGAAAGCATAAAAGAGAGTATCATGTCAAGAGTGGGATTAGAAATCTAAAGGTACAGCGTCAGGATGAAGCGCTTCTGTAAGAACTCCATGGAACAGTTCAGCCGTGTTTGTTCATGATAACGGGGATGTTGTGCAAGCTTAGGTATCTACTGCACTGCAAATAGGGGAAAGATTACTATGAACCATTTAGAACAGAAAAACGTGTAATGTGTAATCGCACATATTCCAACACTGATACTGCAGGCCTGATTTACCAGGAGCTCCATTGACAGTCAATGATTCGCTTGTGTAGAGAACTGAATATGTCCGGTTTGCTGGCAATCTGCTGATAAAGATGTGTTTAAAAAAAGTAACTGTGAATTGTTTAACTGAATTTTACGCTACATGTACCTTTACACAATTTAAACTGCAACAAACTTCTAGTTAAATTATTACAGCAAAACCTCGGTATCAGTTTGATCCACTGAACCGATGATCCATATGAGTTCTTTAAATGGCTGATGGTGATACCGAGTTCTTTAAATGGCTTGATGGTGATACCGACATCTAGATAGTGGCCGATAGCCCATATATTTATTTATACTATAATTTAAAACTATTATACTATAATTTAATGATGACAAGAAGACGTACATTTTACACAATGTATAACAACAACTGGAATTGGAACAAAAAATGGAATTTATTCTAAATGGAATATTCAGCATCATTACTCCAGCCCTCAGTGTCACACGATCCTTCCGAAATCTTTGTTTTCTTTTATCCTTGAAAGAATAGAAAGTTCAAAAGAACAGCATTTATTTGAAATAGAAATCTTTGTAACATTATATATGTCTTTACTGTAATTTTTGATCAGTTAAATGTGTCCATGCTAAATCAAATTATTGTAATTATTTATTTCAACAACAACAAAAAAAAAAAATCAAACTAACCTCCCAACCTTTGAATGGTAGTATATATTATCCATTGATTTTGATCCATTGATTATCCATTGACAATTATAAATTATACTGAGTGAGTATTAATAAACGACATGTACTTACTATAGGGTTAGGTTTAGCATTAAGGTGTGGTTTAAAGTTAGTTACATGTAATTTATATTGTAACTACATGTGACGTGTAACAAGGAAACTTTATTCCATTACTTCCGTTACTGACTTGTTACTCAGAGTCAGTATGTAAATGCAGTTACACTTTATTTTAAGGTGCCGTTGTTACACTGTAATTATACATTTAAGTAATGAGTAATATTAAGTTACAACATTAACTTACTATAGGGTTAAGGTTTGGTTTGATTTAAGAGTAATTGCATGTAATTTTGTTATCAGTTATTTATAATTATTACTATAGTAACGGCATGTAAAAATGACACTAAAATAAAGTGTTACCATAAATGCTAAATGTTTGTCTTTTAGTGCTTTAAGAATAACTCCTCTCCATTTTGAGTTCATTTTGAGAGCACTTCAAATTTCCTGTTAGCCATGATCATCTGAGTATCTTAGGAAAACAACATGTGAATATTTATTTAAGAAATAACCAATTCACATCACGATAAACAAGTGGCAATTTATGTTAACTACACTTTTAGCATGTCTACAATTCTTCTATTATAAGATTGAATATCCAGCTTCTTGCTTCTTGAATTACAGAGGGACACTGTCAAGAGGCTGAAAATATCCTCTCAACACAAAGTCAAACTCTAGCTTTTGGATTAGTCAATGTCAAGTATTAGTCAATGTCTTTAAGGACACATGACATGGTGAGCCTTTATATACGATTCTAATGATTATAATGATACTTGAGTAAAATAAAGATATTTTTTATTATTATTTGTTTCACTTCTACCAATATGAAAACGCCAGCAAACATTAGTAAACCAGGCCCTGTGTGTCCCAGATGTAGGACTTTGTAACCCCTCAGGGAGGAGGACTTCTGGATCTAATGTATGTCTTAGCAGAACATATGTGAATGTGTGAGGAGCGTGTTTTGAATGAAGTTTTAAGTGTCTGTAAGGCCCATTCTCTTTCGAAGGCTTTCTGGTGTAACACGCTGTAATTGGGTCAGTGGAGAGTTGGAGCGGCCGGTCTCTGGTGCTTTAGTGCCCTCTGAGATCTAAAACTTTCATGAGTCCCCCCACCATGGGAATAGTGCCACCCTCATTGTTATTTATAAATGAATCCATTTTGCTACTACATGCTTTTTTTCTCTCCCTGTAAGTCTAGGTCTCTTCCAGTGCATTAAAGGCACAACTGACGAGGACGCGACTTTGACCCAGTCGGTGAAATATTCAGGTGTGCCATTATACACATCACAGACACATACCTCATAAGAAACACATCAGTGTAACTTGATAGGGGAGTTTAGATTCTAATCACACTTGACTTTGACATGTTAGCAGTATGACTGCAGTTGCGTCTCACCAAGTTCAGTTATGATCGGGATGTTTGATCCCGTGGTGACGGATGCCTGCCGCACTAAGCCGTGCACTGGACTGTTATCAGGAGATGACCTATCCATCCCCGGAGGTGTGAAACCTGGAAGAGAAAGAGGAATGAGACTGTCAAATTCTCTACTCTGCTTACAGTGCCAAAAAAAAAAAAAAAAGGTTTACAATGGTGAGATTAGATTATTGAAGATTTTCTTTGTACGATTCTAAATGTACTGAACATACTGTAGAGTTTGTGGTGGTAGGATACGAGTGGACTGTCATGCTAGTCTAAAACAGTGAAATATAGATCATCCGTTTCTAAGGGTCAGCTCAGGTATATTTAGCATTTGATGCCTTCCATCAACCAGCAGGTATAAATTTTATATGCTGTTCATTTTGTTACCGTAAAACTGGTGAAGTGGATCCTGAAAACCTTTTATGCGAAATGCCATGAAATACAAGCAGGAGTGACAAGAGTATGAATTCACATGACTTGACACTTTTGCATTTCCTCAAGCTGACAAGTAAACACTTTAAATCAGTAATGCTATATGCATAATGCATTGGCCCTGTTTTGACATCCATCGACTGGAGAAAAATGCAAGCGTATAGTTTTTACAGTGACAAACATAATGCAGGGAAAAGATTCAGGTCAAAGTTTTCAAAGGCCTGCAGAATTCTGTACAAGAGGTTGTCCTTTTCAATGGAGAAGTTCGATAGACTAGCTTTCTTTATAGATCTTAACAAAAGAATACACAACAGAGAGAGAGATTAAGACTTTGTCTTAAATGTGCAGAGAATAATCACGTCTCCTGTTGTGTGAATTGTGAAGACATCAGATATGCAGTGACAGTCAGAGTCAACCATCTGGCATTCTGAATAACATATTTGCTTCAGCTTATAAATAAGAGCAATTTGGATGCTGATACAAAAGAGCGATAGTACTGTTGATTGTATTGTTTTTTTATTGTTTATTTTTCATAGATTTGCTGGATAAGTGTACAAATATTTCACATTATAAAGCATCTCAACAATTCAATGACTATTATTATATCAGAATTTGGTCATATTCTCTCATAACCAGATTAAGTAAACATTCTGATCTCTATAAAAATGAATAAGACAGCTGGTATGTGCCTGTGTTAACCAGAATTTTGGGTCAGAATATTCAGAATGTCCACTGAAACTAAACATTAAAGGAGAACTCCGGTCAATTTTAACATTGAGCTCATTTTTTTGTAAATTTGGAGTGCTGTCAGTACAGAGAACAACGACAAAAATCGGTGTTGCCTACACCGTGTTATCCTCTTTTTAAAATTTGCACCCTGTTGACTTCAATGGGGCAAGTTTTAAACCTGCTTTTAGCCTCTTAACATCCTTGATGTGTCATTACAAGTGCACAGGTCATGTGAGTGATTCCTTCGGAGTGAACGCAGGTCAATCTGACTGCAGTAGATGTGAAAGATATGAATAAAAATGTTATTTATTTAGCCAGCGCTCATACCTGTATTTACATCCTGTTTTCGGTCAAAGTCCATAGTAATCGATTGTCGAGTTCACGCGCATTGGTTTAGTACCTATGATCATGCACGTGAACTCGACAATCGATTACTATGGACTTCGACCGAAAACAGGATGTAAATACAGGTATGTGCGCTGGCCGAATAAACATCATTTTTATTCATATCTTTCACATCTACTGCAGTCAGATTGACCCGCATTCACTCCGAAGGAATCACTCACATGACCTGTGCACTTGTAATGACACATAAAGGATGTTAAGAGGCTAAAATCAGGTTTAAAACTGGCCCCATTGAAGTCAACAGGGTGCAAATTTTAAAAAGAGGATAACACGGTGTAGGCAACACCGATTTTTGTCGTTGTTCTCTGTATTGACAGCACTCCAAATGTACAAAAAAATGAGCTCAATGTTAAAATTGACCGGAGTTCTCCTTTAATTCATATTCGAGCATCTCCAAACAAACATAATACTAAGTGATAGTAGATAAAGACAGTTGTGAAGTCAAGCAATAGTATTGAGGAACATCTCCAATATTTCCAGAAGAGATAAATATTGTGCATGTTATAGTTTCTGATTATATTTATATAGGAATATGTCAATAGAATTTAAACACATTAAAACTGTCGTATCTTTTAAAAAGTAGTAATCCAGCTAATTTTCAAGACCAAGTCTAACCACATCTCACTTGGTCTTGTGCAACTTTGTGTTTATTGTTGCACATCGATCACACTTCATAAAGTTATTCGCCCTCCACACAGACCTTAAAGTCACGCTATAAATTCTGCTTTAGTTTGTTGTTTTCAACAGTAATGCATTATGTAGCCTGGACTTTGTGTACTTTATTCAAAGACGCCTTAAGCACTGATAGCAGTGTCCTGTGTAGTACTTTCTCCTGGCAAAAGGCTTGCTGATTTATTCAATAACACCCTCTGTGCAAGTTTAACAAGCCGCACTGAAACGGCGAGGTGCTGAGGGTAAGAATATTTACCATGATGTAAATGTATGATGTAATTTATTACACCTATATGGTTTATTTTATTTTATCAAAGATGTGTAATTATGTAACATAAACAATAATAATAAAACTACATATTTGCCAAGTTGGAAGTACAATCTGGGGAAAAGACATGAATAATTTGTTATTTTTATTGCTGCAAAAGTTTACTTGGGAATAAACGGAGAACAAGAAAACTGTTCATTGCGGGATAAATTATGTTCTAATACACTGTTTTAATTAAATAAATCTTTATTACACAACATTGCTCTGCTGTTGATCATGCCAGATGTTGAGTTAAACTAATTGAGAGAGTAGTAATGACCAAGCACTCATGGAATATGTGCACAAACTAGAAATCAGTCACAAATTTCTACACAAAATATTTTGGCTAATTTGATTATGCGTTCAGTCACTAATAAGGCTAAAGTACTTTCAACTCCACTTTGAAATCAGAATTCCTCAAAATCAGCATAGACAATTCAAACAGATTTATTCCGGGCCTGGTAATGACGTTTTCTTCACGTGCACGAAGAGTATGATTACCATCTATTATCATCCACAGCAGAGGGATGTGCTCTTCCTCAACACTACACACTGTTCAGCGCGAGCCTTTGGGACAATATTGGACACATTTCATCTGAAAGCTGTCATTTTGAAGCTTTAAATCCATCTTTCTGTGCAAAAAGTAGATACTCAATAATGGTTGAAATGTTAATTGTTGTGGGCCAGCTTGTGCGGTGTGTATAATTTACGTAATGAAGAGCAGCTGAGAGAGTGAAGCTGCTGATTTGTACAGTCTGTTTAATGATGATGAATCCTGATGGGCACAAGAGGGTTACATGTTTATCTGAATGCATAAACAATCTGTTTGAGTCAATTTGTCGGCAAACAAATCTGCTGCGGTCCAGCAATTGGAGGCAAATTTGCAATCTGCACAAAAACGTTAGGGATGGGTTTTTTTCAGAGCATTGAATACAGGGAAAAAATATAATTCACGTGCTCAGAATTGCATGCAGTTTCCAATAATGGATATACATATGCATGAAATGCAAATTCTTCAATGTATAACAGTCTTTAGTTTCATAGACATTTAATGTTTGCATAAAGTGTCTAAATGACTGTTTAATTGTCTTTCCTAATGCACAAACATTTGAAATGTCAGCCGTGCTTTTATTCTTAGATAATTCATGTCTCCCCTTGTTTTATTAAACCATTTGGGCATATAATTGGACCTTGTTGTCTTTGAAAGCACACAGTAAAGTGCTGGTTTCACAGTCTAAAGCTCTTGAGAGGTATTCTCTACGTGCTGAAGTATTCTTGGCCACTCCTTACCTTGGGAATTAGCCTGCAAGACCCCAATGCTGTCATCAAACTGCATAGATTTGATGTTAAGAGACGCCAAGATGCATTCCTTGTCCTGCAGTGAAGCATCGTCGATATTGTTCTGATTGGCTGACAGGATAACGCACATGTCGCAGAGGTTGATGTTGACGGCTCTTAAATCAGCTCGACTTAATGGCGTACCCTTCAGCGGAGAGAGAGGAAAAAGAGGAAGAAAGAGAAAAACAAATTAAAGACGGCACAGAGCTCAGGGAAATTAGTTAACAAGTATTTACTTTTCTAAAGGCAGTGACATTCAGCTGATCTAACTATGCGCTGAGGGAAGAAGAGATGTAGTCTAATCTAAAGGCTAGCCTTTGCTGATGGCAGCTTTTTGGCTTCGTTTTTCATACTCAGTCAAGGCGATGCTAACAAGCACAAGAGCAGAAAACAAAGCCTGAGATTCACACGACCCACAGGAACCTGCTGCCAGAACATCAACACTTGAAAACAAATTGTGGTGGCGCTACTCCATGCAAAAAGCTTGTAAAAGGGAACATCTGCTGTAAAATAAGGTCTTACTCCTTGAGTCACATGAATGCATAACGTTTACAGACAGCTTGTTTTCTCCAGGTGTAAAAGCTCTAGGCTCATTTACAATGCGTGTATACTCACAGGTAAGATGGAGACTTTGGGGAAGTTGTGAAGTGTTTCCCACTCTCTCCTCAGATAATCTAATGAGCCCACAAACACAATGGGCTTTAGCTCGTGGTAATGGAAGTTGCTTGCTCTCAAAGGCATCACCAAGTTTCGAAGCCCCACTAAAGCTGACGTGACATCTCCGAATATACAGACTACTACATGCCCACTTAAAACCGTCATGGAGGCCTCGCTGCGTGTCTGTGGTGAAAAAGACAGAAACAAAAAAGACAGTTACAATCTCGTCAGCAAGAATGGAATAAGAGCTCATATACTGCCACTTGTTTACAGGGTAAATATATAATGCACTTGCTCAAAATGGCATATTGTAATAATGAGCATACATATGCACAATTCTAAAATGTACAATGGCTTTAGTATCATAGATATTTTATTTAATGTTGACTTAGTAATTGTGTCTCTAAAAGTGCAAATATATGAAATGTCCGTTGACTGTACAACATACACACTAACAAAACATGTCACACTTCTCAAATACATTCAAAACTAGAGTGACCTTGGGTACTTTGAGGAATCATCAGTGATTTCTGTATAATTATTCCCAAATTGTGTTACATGACAAATTTATAATACTAAAAATTATACACATTTTATTAATTGTTTATTATTTATTAATCTTATCATTTTTTTTATTTTTTATTCTTATTTCTCATATATATGACGTTCATTTAGTTTTGTGTGTGTAAAAGAACATGATATAATTCTGTTTTCCCTTAAAGCAAGTAAAATAAGATTTCATAAATGCGAGATTTAATAATAATACTTCTGCTTTTGAAACACTGGATTCAGCATTCAATTTGAGCATGACTGATAATGAAATGAGATGTGAACAGTTTTTATGTGTTTTTTTTGTTTGTTTTCAACTGGACAAAATCAGTGCTATCATAGTGCTACAAGAACATTGCATGAATATGAATGATGTAAATATGGTATTATTTCACTCTCAGATCTTAAGATTGCACTCAAAATGTCCTTAATTCTGAAACAATAAAGGTAAAATTCTTGTGACTAGGTGATTTATAACACACTGCAGTTAGAAAGATACCTACCAGAATGACCTTCTCAATTTCTTTGGATGGACACCAGTGAAACATTCCAGTAGAGTCGTATCTTTTCACATTAGCATCCATGTTCTCAATCTGCTCGTTTCCCGGAATGAGCAGAGGGTCATGTCTGAAAAGAGAGCATAAGGAGGAGAAAATGTGTAAGAAGAAAACATGTTCGCTGGCCCTATTTGCAAATGAAGGTTAGTAAAAATGCAACAGTGGGAATTTATCTTCTGGGCTTAATTGTGACATTTGTCAAAGGACAAACTTTCTGCACATCTCAATAGACGTCTATCGACAATAAATAAGCAGTAAACAGCCTTGTGCTGACATGGCTTATCATTGTCAGATTGAATTTGTGCATTGGACTCCATCATAACTGCAGCTCTCTCCGGGCTGCCAAGACTGCGGAGTCATCAAAGTCCGCTCCGGTGACAGCACTGGAGTGGAAGAGATGGAGCCAGAGCACTTCAGTGACTGAGTGGCACCAGAATGGAACGCCAATTACCGGCTTTTACTCCGCATCACTCCTGACGTGATGCGTCCAACGGTAAAAGCTTTAACAGAGGCACACTTTAAATATTTTAGGAATTTGCCCAATCACATTTTGCTCCCCCAAACTGAAGGCCATTAAAGTTTCAGCAGCATGTCACGTCTAAACAGGCTAACCTATATCAGCGCGCCCTGCTGAAGCTGATCTGAGGGGCATGTTGACCGTGAAAGAAGTCCCAGCACTTGGGTACAACTCGCATTCATTTTAGTGAACTCCCTTGAAAGCTTTTTAAACTCAGTAGTTGAACTATACAACTGAAAAACAGAATTCACAAACCAAATGTGTGGCCATGTTAATTTGATGCCTGGTCTATGGATGTTTGGTATGAATAGCAACTCAAAAACATGTAGTGGAGTGCTGTTTTGAGCTTGTTATGGTTGCATTCTCTGCCTCAAATACAGAATTATTGGTAGAATTCAATATAGACATGCCTGCACAGTTTAATATACTCAATACAAGAATATATAACACCAATCACAATTTTTTTTCCCAATGTATATTATCAGATATATAAAAATGTCTATTTTCACTTTTGACTGAATTTCAAATCCCATTTGTTTTCGGTCAAATTCAAAAACAATGAAACAAAATGAATTACTGCAATATAACATTATTATTATTGTTATTATTCAAACATTCTTTAAAACAGACAAATAAAATTTGTTGTTTGCATAAATATTCAGCCCGTTATAGCAGAAATGTATGCAGATAAAAATATAGCAAAAAAATTTGCCAATAAATTTGAATTATTAAAATAACTACTAGGGATAGGCAATGTATTAAATATTCCCAATATATGATTTAGATGGCAATAATAAATTCATGAAATTCTTGAGTCATTTCTTTGTGCTATGGGTGTATTTTAGTTCAGGTATATTACAATTTGTTTTCCCTCAGTGACTTTTGAATAGATACTCACGATTTCAGGCCAGTTTTTGTGAGAGACCACAGAACCCTTGTAAATGCATAAAACTGTCAACTAAAACCCACAGTGCAGCATGTTACCGGGACTGAGATGGGCCAAAAAGGCTGCCTTTGAGGAAATGGCCTCGGGGCAGACAACAAAGCCCCATTTCTAAGACACGGCTGCAGGGGAACATGCTCTCTCAGAGTCTGCTCGACCCAGCTATTGTGATAGTATTATCCAAAGTGCTAGATTAACAACCATTTACAAAGGATTTCAACAATTAAACATTTTTTTTTAAACTAGTCCTGTCTGATAATGATAATAAATAAAATGTTATTACATGAAACAGCTCAGCTTTATAAGTTTTGATGGTCTGAAGCTTAAATATAGAGCACGGCCAATAAATTACTGGATTTATCATTGTAATGAATAGCTATTTATTTATTAACACCCGGGTGTATTATTTTATCTCATGAATGTGATGTAATTTAACTGACATAATAATACCGTGCCTGTTATGCCTTGTTCTGCAACACCCTGTAATTAAAACAGCACTAAATGAGGTTTGTAAATTGCATTAGGCCCTTGTTAATCACTCTAATAATGAATGATGGGACCTCTGCCTCACCTTCCATATTTGCATAATGTCAGATAATATTCCGGAAAATTAATTTACACTTAAAATAACTGCACGGTTATGTGAAGCACAAATACTAATTTCAATATTCAACGACTGCACAGACAAAATGCAACAACAGATTTGTGGTAGTAAAAACGTGGAAATTCTAGTCATATTACAAACCTCATGATTACTTTTTCCCTCTATTCCTCTCTCACCTTCCTAAGCAGGTTAATTCAGTGAAACGCGCCGCTTAGACTGTGTTTGATTGCTAAAATATCACATCAGAAATGTGTCAATTAGCATGCGTGCATGAGATGGTATCAGACTGTGTGCAGGTGCTAATAACAGTGAAAGCATTTAGTGCTTTTACACCCTGACTGAATATTTTATTACGTGGCGCATGTTTCACCACTCACTCTACGGACCTCTGTCATTTCAATCTCCCCTCAACATACTGACTGGCGCAGTGCACCTCTGCCAAGATAGCTATCTCTCACCCGCTGTCAGAGCTGCCTGCCAGTCACAAGCACAATCCAACGCGCCATGCCACTCCAGAATAAAATATGTGACGTTACTCGCTGCTGCTAGGGAACCCGACAAATGCATTGTGACTTCCCACAATTAGACGTGTTGTGTCTCCTTTGAAGCGTCCTTTTGAAGCATGATACTGTCATTGTGTAATATTTCAGACATTCTAAATCAACTTTCGCAAATAAAAACACCCAGAAATACATTTATTTCATTTAAAATAGACATTTAAGCTAAAAAGAAAAGGTCTAGAGAACTTTATAGGAAATTATCGGGTACCCTAAGCAGGACAGAAAGTTCTCCATTTAATTGGTATGTCCAGAGGAGCGTCCTAGACGTGCATTTGGGGAAAGAGAGAGCGAGAGAGAACAGAAGTTGCCCTGAGAGCCGGGCGAGCTGCTTTTCAAACAGCGTTCAGCTATTCCAGCGCATCACTTGGCAGTCACTGGCTCCCCGAATCCCTCTCCAGCAGCCTATGAAAGCAGCTCCTCGCTTTGAAAATTTTCCCTATCATGCAAACTGACAAAGGCATACTTTTCAAAAACCCACAGCCAATCTGTTGATCATTATTTATTTACGACAGCCTGGAGGCGCAGAAGCCTGTAAAAACCATACTTGATATGGTATACTCTGGCTGTTTTTCCCTTTCCTGCTTGTTGAATAAAGTATCCCTAAGGCTCCCTCAAACAAACGCTTTTCATTTTGCATAAAACGCACCTTGTAAAGGCGAGGTATTCAATGTATGTTGTAATATATTGACAAGGAGGGCACAGGTTGAGGGAGTCCACGGGTCGGTCTTTGGTAATTTTGATGTTTCGCTCCAGGGCTTTGGCTTGAAAAAGCTTACACCTAGAACAGAGGACCTGTCATCCAGTACCCAAGAGCCAGCTGAACACACAGGCACCCTAAAGCACAGAAAACTTTGACACCGCTTTGAAGCGTTTCAAAACAGGGTAAATAACTCCCAAGAATTATTATCACTTGTAGATCAAAGAGCCGATGCATACATTACATGGCAAACGGGGACCTTCAAATCTGCTCAGAAAAACAGTTTTGTGCTGTAAGTTGAAGAATAAAAAGATCCTTCTGAGCAATCGCTGAAAGCTATTTTTTTTTCATTCCTCTCGCAGTTTATTGTTTAAAACTGAGAGCGAAAAGAAACAATTGAACATTGATCATTTTCACTTGGAAAGCAGACTAAAGGGCGAGATCCTCTGCAGGGCTGACAGTTTACAGTATGTAAAACTCAACATAATTGCTTCTTTTGGGGAGAGATTCATGTTGGAGACCTCTGTCTGGGTTACTTTTTATACGCTACAGCGAAATGCCTTGTGGGTGGCACACAAATGGAAATAAACAAAATAAAATGAAATAAAAATGTTTATTTTTTAAACAAAACAATAGAATGTTAAATAAAAAAAACTATAATTAAATTAAAAGTAAAACATTAAACAAATAAAAGTAAATCTTAGACTAAAAAAAAAAAAAATACAATTAAAACTGCTGTTTCATGTAAAAGATTAATTTAAATATTACATTTTACAACTATTATTAAAGTAATAATAAGCCTGCAACATCATGCTGGCATTATATTATATCACAACTTAGAGAATATGACTAACTGATTTTTCGAAATGCGAAAACAAATAATATCAAGCATGTTGGCTATCACTTTGCAGAAAGTTGCCCCTTCCTCCAGACCTTCAGCAACACTTTCTCACATGATGATGTGCAACGGAGGGCATTGTCTCTGTCTGCATTTTTTACAACCTCTGCATAAACGTCTCCTGGCCACATGGGCGGAAAGCAAGTCCTTTTATCAGTCAAAATCAATTAACAGCATTATAATTCCAGCGGACAGGATAAAAGGAAGGTAATATTTGAATTCATTTTTGATTGCGATGATACATTTCACATATGGCCTTAAGTACGAAAAACACTCCTCACAGGGGTTCCCACAATAGATGAAGAGCCCCGAGGCTAAGTAACCATGCTGGCGTATCTGATTGGTTGGCACCGTCATTAGTGCCACCGCTGTTTAAGAACTACATGTGGACGGGACTGGGGGGAGATGACAGCTGAGACTTTAAAGCAAGAGTATTTTTCAAACAGCTTTTCATAGCTGCTTTCATGACAGAAATATTTCAGCTCTATCATTAACCGCTGACAGGCTGACAGCTCAAACGCCTCGGCCTGAAAGGCCTGCTCTCCCCTCCCCCCTCTCTCTCTCTCTCTCTTTCTCTCCCTCCACACTTTCTTTTTCCTTCTCCCACCATCCCAGCACCATCCGTCCTGTCTCTGCCTCTCTTTCCTTTTGAAGGGTGGAGGGAGCGTCTTGAAATCAATGTCTTACCTCGTCATTTTGGGTGAGCAGTTGGGTGAATTTCGCATGCCTCCGTTGCGTTGCTTCTTTTTGGGTGACAGTGTTGACGGATGCTCATCTTCGACTGCAAACACATGCAAAGAGTGTCAGACTGTGGACAGCTGGGATTGTAAAGTGTGCTGGAGATGACATACTAAAGAACACAAAAGCCAACACTCAATCAATCATTGCAAAAAACACTCAAATCTGAGAAGACCTCCAAAAATAGAAAGATAAGAGTGTTAGTATGGACAAAAGTACACTTAAAGATAGCAAGTACAGACCTGAAGGACAACCATTAAGTTTTACACCCTGTTTTCCATGAATTCTCATGAGTTCTGCTTTTCAAAGAGTTGTGCGGATCTATTTCCATCTGTATCGAAATGATCAAACTCTCTTTTACCTCTCTGTCATTGTTTGGAGGGCATGAGCTTGAACAATGACAGAGAGGAAAAAAAAAGAAAAAGAAGAGTAATTTGGTGTGTGTTTTTTAATGGGTGACTACATGGCAAAATCAATCCTCATCACTCAGAGAGCCGTGAGTGATGGCTCCACTGTGAGTCTGTCCCCCGTACCACAAGCACTCTCAGCGCTGAACAAGCACCCTGAACTGAGCCTTCTCATTCTGAAACGCCTCTCCAAGAGGACATTACTGAGGGACCTGTGAATGTCTCAAGCTCTCCGCTTTATAAACACATCATGTGTGAGCTTTGAAGCTGTCTGAAGGTTGAGCTCCTTAAACTTTTGGAGATGATATGAATATACTAATCTGAAATATTTGAAAACTATAGCTTAACTTAAAGGAATAGTTCACCCTAACCATGAAAATGTCATCATTCATTCACCTTCATTTTCCAAACCTATATGACTTTTATTCTTCCAGGAGTAATTATGAAAAATGTCCTTGGTCCTCTTTTTCATATGACAATAGCGTCAAATTCTGGCCCACGCATCAAAACATTTACCATATCTGAATTGAGCATGAGCACAAATGAGATTTGTGAGTGTTGGAGTAAAATTAAATTTTAGAGTTGCTGTCACTGCATGAAACAAAAGCATGGACATTTTTAAAAATTGCTCCTTTTGTGTTCAACAGAAAAAGAGACAAAACATTTTTTGGGTGAACTGTTCCTTTTAGTAGGGGAGAAATCATTCAATATGATGCAATAAAAACTAATAAATGTTTTCAGCCCTGGAATTTTGCATGTACCAATTTCCATGTATACCACAGTACATAATGTTTTTGTTTTGGAAATGATTTAATATTTCTTATGCTTCACTACTATATTTATATTATACAGTACTATTCAGGGTTTTTTTCTGCATAGCAATGAGTATTTGAGTATGATACCAGGTACTGATCACAACATTTTGGTCTGATTTGTATTAGAGACAAACTAGTAACCGAAAACCAAACTCCAAAACACTGCAAACTTGCTACAGTATAGTGTGGCACTGTTAGAAATCCATCAGCAGCACGGCAAAATATTAGAGACAAATACTGCAAACATATACTTGTATATCTCTGATTTCCCTTTGTCATCTAATTGTTCTAATGAAAAAAGACAAATTAAGCAAAAAGACGCTGTCTGTGTCTTCACCAAATGCCAGTGCTTGACATTTGAAATTACACTGTGGAGGGAGCAATGTGAGACGGTAATCAACTTTAAAAATATCACTACTGATAAGACAGCGGTGCAGTGGCCCTTTGTTCTTTACTATGGTTGTTGAGCGAGTGGCCTGGCTGGGCCGGACCGCTCTCTCCTGCCCTTGCTCCTCCAAATTAGGCGGCGGAGATTTACGAGCTACAGTGGTGCCCTTCAGTAAGAGGCTTAACAATGAAATAACTCCACCTGCAACACAGCCATTTCAGCAAGTCTCTGCTTGTTCCAAATTACATTACGGCACTTTTACAACCTCAATCAAAATAGGATCAGCCCACCAAAGTGTGATTGCTGTTCCATACCACGGGCACCTATAGCCCTCGCTTTTTTGTGTCGCCGATCAGAACGATTGAGCTAGACATCTGTCTCCTCTGCTTCAGAAAGACAACTGGCTGATGCAAGCTTTAACGCACAACAGAGATACAAGAGAAATAAGAAACACTACAGTTTGGGGTGTCTATGACAACGAGTTTACAATGAGGTCTAAAAGTCTGAGATCACAATTATAATCTATTTTAAACCTGGAA
Organism: Squalius cephalus; assembly: GCF_949319135.1. NCBI lineage: Eukaryota > Metazoa > Chordata > Actinopteri > Cypriniformes > Leuciscidae > Squalius > Squalius cephalus. The sequence continues at coordinate 28,792,028 of NC_137142.1, forward strand.
ATAAACCCAGACTTTGAAAAAAAGTATTGAGAAAGAAAAAATAAAATAAAATAGAATAGAAACAAACGCACTGGAAAAAAAAAACCCAAAAAACATTTTAATTAGTGGTCTTGTATCCCACGGTATTTGATGGGTAAACTACTGTAGCTATTCTGGTACTTCTATACTCCCATTGATGGTGGTTACAGTTGTGGTTACACACATTACACACACACACCCACACATTTAGTGCTGGGACAGGGGGTACATTAGCCACTAGCTGCTCTACATGCACGCGGCAGTGACTGCAGGGACCCATGCAGGAGGAAGGGGTTGTTTGCGGTAGCACTGACTAATGCGTCCTAAAGCACAACCTACAGTGCGTGGGGACGAGCGCGGAGGACAAGGTGCTGGGGCGGTAGCGGTATTTTCCGGGCAGGCTGCGGGCCCGGTTCAGTCCAGCCAGGCTGAGGCGTGACTGTGAGGGCGGTGCCGGAGGGAGCAGACTTCCTTTCCGGTTATTAACAAGAGGGACGGCAGTCGTGGAGCACCCCACAACCGGCAGCACACTGGGAAGAGTGTTGGGAACAGCCATGCTGTTATCCAGTTCGATCGAGCGGTTTTGACAAGTCGCTCTAACTTCCTCCTTTACTGTCAAACAGTGGAAGACAAAACAATGAGAGATGACTGTGATTTCGGTCAGTGACATATACCATTAACAGGTTCCACGAAAAAGAAAAGGAAAAAAAAATTATATTCTTTGTATTCGTGTTAGTTTAATATGGATTTGGATTTTTTTTTTTTTTTTTTATAATGTAATGACTCTAAAAATGTCATGTGGTGTAAGCATCAAACAAAATGTAATAACATATTTACACCTTCAGTGTGACAATCTAAATCATTTAAAAAATAATAATTTTAAATATACTTTTTAGGATCTTTTTTTTTAAATCAATGAAATGTTAATGCAAAAATATCATTACGTTTCTGGGGAGTCGAACCACATGACATTAAACTTGTCACAAGAAAAGTTGATTGTCTAATATTTTTCTAATCAAATGATTTTTTATTTTAAGAGACTTATTAACAGACAGTCAGAGGCTCTGCAGGGGTCCCACAAAAATGTATTGCAAACATACTGCTATCAACTTTAAATTAAAACCAAGTGCCTTGTTAAATAATAATTACAAAATGTAAAATAGTTTTAAATAAGATTTTAAATTGCTATACAAGTCGTCTAAAAGCACATGCCATTAGTGCTTCTAAACTAAATATATTATGATTAAAACACTGCAGCATTCATAATTTATCACTGAACTGCATGAGAATCACATAAATATTTAAGTATGAAAATACAAGTTGACATGATTTTCATTGTTGAGCCATTTATTTCACCCTTTCGATTACCATTTACAGACAGATCCACAAATCTGTGTGCCATAAAGGTAACCGCCGTATTTTTGAATAATTGACGATGACCCCTCAAGTTTTATAAAACACTACTTAACCACTTGCCAAGCGCTTTAGGTGAAATGTTCAATGTGACATTTGCTTTTCCATTGCTAATAAACATTAATTAATTAGAAGCACTTTCTTCCCTGCCTGCTCTGCGACAAGACAGAACAAAGCATGAACATATTATTCCTGATAACCGTCAGAATGAATCAGGTCACAGTGCAGGTAGGAGATGTGCTTGCACAAGGGAACACGGCAATCTCTTTACAATCTGCCTCAATATACGGCAAAGCAGTGTTAAAACAACATATCTAAAATGTGTGAAAATCAATACTTCATACAACACACGAAAATGTCTTAGATTAAGCTGCGAAAAGGACCAAAATAACAAACAATCTGCTGTCTGACAGACGGGAGTATGCAGTGTGTATAAGGGACCTGAAGTGTTTCACACAGGGAGTTATCAAGCTCACCGCCTGCCACCCGAGCCATAAGACTCCAGCCTAATGCTATCTACATAAAAGGCAAGAGGTTAACCAATATCTGGTGTAAGTGGAAAAGCAGTTTCCGCCCGCTCCCCAAACCTTGCTCAGAGCAATAAATAGATGGTTATTTCTGCCGTCAGCTGCCGCATAGATTTAAAGGCCGCCACAGATAACTCCTGGATTCATCTGGCCCCTGTCAAACACGAGTAGCATTATACAGAGAACATCCGCTGTGGCACTTTCACTGTGGATTTACAGTAATCCAGACGGCAACTGTCCCTTTATGAAATGCAAATCCTGTGACGAGCCACAATTGTGCATTCTTATCAAGGCCATTGTTAAATTATAGAAAGCACATCTGTGAGAAAATCCATTTTGAAACTTTATAGAATTTGATGGTGTCTCTAAATAAATAAATAAATTCGCTATACATACACTTGCAATCATTTTACTTCACCTAAATTCTCTTAATTATTATTTATTTATTTATTGATTATTTTGCTATTAAAATCATTTTTTGTCCTTCAGATGCAGAAATAGAACACAAAACATTTAAACAATAAACACTCACTTCAGCCTATTAACTATGCAAATACATAATGAAACGATTACATATGACATTAAAACACACGAAACGGTTACATATGAAATGAAACTTAATAGCAATAAAGCTAAACCTCTCTCAGCATTAGTTTGGCGTCTGATTTACCTAAAACAAATTTAGCTGCATGTGAACCGAACCCCAGACTGTGGCTGTGATCCCATTTCCCTGGAGTTGTAGCGCCATCTGCTGTTGATGGCGTCACAACACAGAAACGTATCTAAGACTCCACACATGCGTGCAATACATCATAGCATTTCTAGCTCTTCAATCATCCCTCGCAAGGACACGGAGCTCTTTATGCAACATCTGGATTTCATATGGATGCCTCTATTCAGCACCTGACCTTTCTCATGCACATGTTTTAAAGTCGAGCAGCCCCTCTGATGCATTTGACCAGAACCCAGTGCTGAGAAACTGTCATCACGGCCCCCCTTCCCATCAATCCCCAGTAATCTACAGAGAGCTGAGGATGGCAGCTTTTGTGCTGTAATGCTAGTTGGGGTAAAATCAAAAGCAAAGAGCCAAAGCAGGCAGGTTGCACGAACGAATGGGGGAATGAGGAAAACAGAGAAGTACACTTACGTGATCTGACATATCCGTTAAACTTATATTTGGCTGAGGGGAACGCAGAGACCAAAGTGTGGATACAAAAAGGAAAAAAGAGAGAATGAGTGTGAGATAGACAGCAGAAAGACAGTACATCACACTTACACAAGGACAGAGAGGAAGAAAAGTCAAGTTAACAGCAGTTAGAAGCAAAAAAAGGATGATGAAGATAATCATATAAGCAGGAGATGATTAAAGAAACAAAAAAACAAAAGAGGTGATTAGTGAAGGGACTGGACTTAAACGAAGCGATGAAAATCAAGCTGCCTGTTCAGTGTTTTCCACATCACGGATCCATTTTAAGAGTCAAATGATGGATTCTCGTCCCAAGACCGATGACGAACATACTGCCCAAATCCGAACAACCTCACAAGGATCATTATGGTATTTGGAATTTGGCTGGGGAAAAGAGAATGCTTTGATAAGTCATCATTTTATCCTTGACACTCAATTTGATGAAAACCAGTGAAACCGATCAAACAGATGTTAGCAATCTTGAGGCTTTACCAAATAGTTAAACAACAAATTACAGATGTCTCCCATCACATAATTGCTTCCGTAAAAATTAAATGCTGCCAGCTGATCATTTTTGATCAGTAATTACTATCTTGTCAACTGCAGATGAACGCCTAACTGTAGGCATAGCATTCTGGGAGAATCAAGATACTGTATGCCACAAATTTGTGACAAAGCAAACAACCTTTAAGCTATTAAAGTGAATATTAACTGATGTTTTGAATGCATGATTTGCCATTTTCTTTCCGTAATGTTTTGTATTTCTGAATGAAAAAATAGCAACCAATATTTGTGATATTAATATAATTTCATGTTTAATATTACATTTTTAAATGAACTAATATTGCAATATTTAAAAAAAATTTTTTATTAATATCACAATATTTCAATAATAAACAAATATTTTAATAAATAAATATTTACAATTATTTAGCCTACTTAATTAATTAAATATATACATTTTTAAAATGTGTGTGGGACTTGGGTTCTTAAAAAGTAGCTATTATGGTATTATGCAATAGCCTGTGAAGTCTAAGGATGTTTTCACACTGTGTTTGATTGCCTGGTCCGAACCAGAGTTTGATTGCTTCCCCTCCCCCACTGGATAATGTTCACATTATATTTTTGCATCCGAACCATGGTGCGTTTGCATCATCAAGCAGCAGCTGTTTACCCGTTGCATGGTAACGACGATGCAGGAGAAGGCAGCAAAATGCATAGCGTTACTCACCTAACTTTTATATTTTGGTTTTTGAAATACATTTCAGAGGAAGATCAGGCCATTTTGATGAAACATTATGAGGCCAAACTATTTTTGTCTTTGGAATAAAAAGTGATAAATCATTTAAAAAATAAATAAATAAATAAATTGTGTCAATTTTGATTTCATGTTGACTTTAAGCTATGAGTTTGAGTTTATCTTGCAGACAATCATAATGAGGGATGTGTTCAGAGGCATGTAGGATGTTCTATACTGCAGCCCCCATCGTTGCAAAGTCTCATCTTTCGTTACAAGTACTGTATCTGATGCCATAAAGGTCACATCGCAGGCCCAGGGCGGGGCGGTGACACAAGCGCTCAAGCAGGGGCCCCGCGCCGGTCCTGGCATATGTCGCTTGCGATCTGCGGGCGCAGGAAGAGTCGGCCGACTCTTTGGCTAGCATCTGTCCTACACGGCGGAGGGGATGACCGGCCCTGCTCCTGCCTGGTGGTAAGGAACTGTCAGGTTGAGTTTAATGACACACCAGCTGAGCTGGGGAAATGAAAATGCAAACATAATTTTCATGTCAGGCTGCATAAGAGCCGACGGTGCTGAGTTCCACCCTGCAAGGAGCGGACAAGATCCACTCTCTGGGCTGCGCCGTGCCGCCCCACCCAGCCATCCTCGGCACATCCTCGGCAAACTCCATAACCATCCAGAGCAGGCAGGACAAGAGGGAAAAAGGAGAGAAAAAATGCCCCGAAGAATCAAAAAAAGCAGTGACCTCTCTCCCTTCCCTCTCAGTATGCCAGCCTTGCCAGGCGATTGTTGTTTACAAAACAGGCATGTCTAAGATTGCCCTGCTGGAAACTTCCTTGTGAAGGCTCATAAGTTCAAAACAGGAATTAATACCCTTTGCAATGCGGAGCACCTTGAGAGTCTTTAAAGCTCGTGTAATGAGGGGATAAGTCTCGGCAGGTGGAGCGGAGGGACTGTTATTGTCATTGTAACTTAGAGCGGAGGCAGCTAACTCACTCGTACAGTATATTTGCTCCCTAAAGCCTGCACTTGCAGAGATAAAAAAAAAAAAAAAACTCTTCTTAATAGTGTGCAGTGCACTAGAGCTATAATGAGTGTTACATTGCTCCCTACTCCTTGTCAAAGACTCTCTGGGCATTGACTGCAGCCAAAAGAGTGACAGTGTCGGCTTTTCACACATCTCATTTTCATACTAATAATTCTTTGTCTGGCTTTGGAAGAAAGGAGCATTACCATCCTGAGTGATGCATGCAAAGAATCAGAACAAAAAGTGCATGAGGGCTGTTTGAGAAAGCGCCCACCAGGGAACATCACTTCTGTAAAACAGAGTGCATTTACTGTCACGTGTTTCATGCATTCAGCAAAATTACTGCATCCAGGGGAGTAGTATTTATTTCAGTAATAACTGAGCTACTATAATGTGCAGGTATAAAACCACCATATCATGCTTAGAGCAGGGATGTGGTGATATTTATGCTTTCTGAACACAAGTGGTGAGTGCCAGTAGTTATGTTTCCATTCAAATTGTGAATGTAATTTATGAAGAAATGTAGAAAAAAAATATAACAAATAAGGTAGCACTTCCACCCCACATGCTTAAAAGAACAAAATAATAATCTTTAGGAAAACTGGTGCAAAACAGAAATGCAAATGGAAGTTGTTGTCACAGAGGAAGCCACTGTGGCTTGCAGTGTGGAGCGTGCGATCAAAACAAATGTAAATTAAAATAAAATATATAGAAAGAAATTTTAAAGAAAGAAATATATATGTATATATAAAGACATTTTCAGAACAAGGTAAATAACGATGAAGTGCTCAAAGAATTTCATCAGAAAATCATTACTGATTGAGCAAAATCAAAGTCAGATGGAGGAACTCTGTGAATTCCTCATCATAGAGATGTAATGCTAGATCTGAGGCAGAACCGATGGGAGTGAGTCAAACAAAGCCGCAGCTGGCATTAGCTGTCAGCCTTGTCGAAAACGCACTCAATTCAGAAAGAAATCGGCAGCAATGAAACCAATGAAGGATGACGCTACATGAAGAGATCAGCAACTATGTAATGACCAGTAACTGGTATCCAGGGATATCACCACAGACCAAAACACAAGACACAAAGTCAACCTCATCATAGGGTTTGATGCTAATCTAAGCTGATGTGGCGAACAGTCGGAAGGCAGTTGTAGAGGAAATGCGATCGCCTGAACTGACCCCTGCTTTTATAGTAGGTCGCACCGCTGCCATTCCTAATTGACAGACGCTTTAGTATTTCACATCTGCTAAGGCTTAATGAGAAGACCCCTGTTCAGCGCTGTCCTTTACACAACTAACTGCGTCAGTCATCTGACCTCATCCAATCGGCTGAGTCACCGCCATCTCAATTGAGTTCCTGTCAGGAGATCTCTTTTTAACTTTCCCATTGAGCCTGACAGTCCCACTGTGGTATACAAGGCATTAAATAAAGCACATTGACTTTTTCTCCCCTGATTGCTGGCTAAGAGAAAATCATCGAGGAGGATCAGATCCTGTGGAAAGGGGGAGAGTTTGACGTGTTTTTTCAATTGCACCTAAATGTGGACTTTACTAAAGGAAGAGGTTTTATTTCAGCCAGTGGAAATGGTGGAGGCATTAATGGCTTGCGGTTGTAAAACATGATTGTCCAAGAATAGCAGAAAAGACATTGCCAGTTTATACTTACTCTTTATGAACAGAAGAATCTCACTTAAGATCCCTTTCAATCACAATCTAGCGTTTGGCATGTGAATTAAAGATGATTTTAATAAATAACAGACATATATAGTTCTGACTGTTTATCATTTACTGATATCCTTCCAATTTTGCTCAATTACAAATATAATCAAAAGGGATCTTGACCAGTGAGATGGACATTTGAGTTACATTTGCTTGTTTCTAATATTTGAAATAGGAAAAGACGGCATGTGATAATTGAACACATTCAAAATTCAAAGACCAAAATATTTTGGGTACCCAGTGTTTGAACCTGTGGGGAAAAAACAGTTAGTCATTTGTTTGCATGTTTCCTAACCTGAAGAAGGGTCTTCAAAAAAAAAAAAAAAAAATCACATGAACATCAAAACATCATCAGTGTCAATGTACACAATTAGCCCATGGATTCGATTAAAAGCACATCATATAACAGATACATGTACACCTGCCATGTAAAAGTGTAAACACCAAAACAGTGACTGCAAAATGTCACCAGCACCGCACAAGTGCTCCACTAACACAGCATGCGCCAACACAGTCCTACTGCACCTACTGCAGCACTAACACAGAGAAGCCACGTCACTTCAACTACCACCAATTCACCAAACGAAAAAGAATATGTACTAGTGTACCATCCAATAAGCCACAGATACGGAAATAATGGAGGAACGAAACAGACGTAAAACACAGCATATGAAACACGGCACAGACACGCACACGCACACTCACACGCTCACAGGTCACGGACATCGAACGGCATGTGGTTTGTCGATCGAACTTACAGGCACGTAAACTGGTTGAGCAATCATGAACAGAGACAGAAGAAAGTGGGAAGGCCCTCTGAAGACTGTCCATGTTACTATGTACACTGCCTGTCATGCACGAGCAGTCGCGCTCAGAGCGCCCGCAATCAAAACAACATGCCAGTTTCATTCGCTTGTAGACGGACATCTTGGCTACAGTCATGTGTTGGATGAGAGGAGAGGAAAGCAGCAGGTTAATGGCAAGGATCAAAAGAGTTTTTCAACCAGGGAAGTCTGAAGGTAACTTTTTCAAACAGGAACAAAAAGTGCAATGCCTTAGCAGCAAGCTCTGACAGGTTTGACCCGCAAATGGACCACTGCACTCCCGCTTGAAGTACGCTTCGGATAAGCATCCGATTATGTTCCCACTGCACACGTGAAGTTCGATCCAAATTTGAAGGTTAATACCAAATTGGACTTTGAAAACATCTAATAGAGGGCTTGTTTAGGCAGGAAGCAGTGGTCTCATTGGGGTCAAGCCGTGCCCTAAGGCTGATCATGTCATAAAAGGTTAAAAGGTCAGATATGACAATATGATCAGAGGTTGGGGCAAGGAACATTCAGGCAGAGAGGAATGGGTGAATGTGTTCAGCAGTGAAACCTCTTTGGATAACATCCTCTGTATCTAAAGGAGAGGATCACGTACCTGTATCCCATCATGCAGCAGCAGGTTATCGGCATCACAACGTGCTACAGGCTCTATCATGGGAGCTCTATTCTGTTCGACAAACTACGCTCATCACTGGACTCAATTAGGGATCGGTTGGGAGATTTATATGGTAAACATGCCGATAGGCTACTTCTTCATTCCCTGATTAGAAGATGCATTCGCATGCATTGCGCATTTTATTCAAACATACATTACGTGGACAGTATGTATGTGTGTATGCAATTTTTATTTATTTTTTGGTTCTCAAAGGAGCTGTGGTGAGAGGCTACAGCAGCATGATTGCTGTGAATCGGACTAAAAACAGTCCCTGGTACACATTCTCCCGGTGCCACCTCGCTAACGGACCGTAATCAAGTCTGGCACTCTCAAAAGAGCAAACAATCCACAGGGAAAAGCCTGCTTTTGACTTCCATCTGAGGTTATGAGCCTGAATTAAGAGGCCAATTTCAGTTGTATGCTGGAGAGATAATACGGTAAATGACTTGGCCTTTAAAGCCATAACCTCAGGGACTGTTATTCTAATAGAACCATGCAGAATGGCTGAAATTAAGGAGAACAGGCATGCAGTGGGAGGCGACCGCAGTCGTATCTCTTGAAACGGCAGCCCGGTCGACTGTTTACGGGGCTGAAACAGATTAAGGCAATGTGGAAACATGCAGCAGCGGGGTTTCTACTTCATTTCATGCTGAAATCTATCGCTTCAGAGTTTGAGGGTTGACATTCATCGGAGCACATAGTATGTGGTTATGTTAGTCAGTGAGACATGGAGGGCGGAAGAGACACAAGACAACATGATGATGTGAGTGACTGAACACGACTACACAGAGAGCCTAATTACTGAAGCCTCTTTAACAGAACAACCCGATTTAGCAAGAATGCTCTCAGCACCCCTATCGTCTTTCCTCGCCCTACAACGTCCTATAATTCAAAGCAGGCTACGTCATGTGTTAAAATACTAATGGAAAGGAATATATCTGAAGGATTTATAATATGGTCATATATGCACATTATAGCCAACTTTGAGCTTATACTTACCAAAAAATGCTTAAATCAAGAGTTACATTAGATACAGTGAAGCCTTACATTATTAAAATACTTAAAACAAACACACCTCCATCTGTACCGATATAAAGCGAACAACACCCTGGCTCCTTGGGAAGACCTACATAAAGAAACCTAGGTGACAAGTGAGAAGACCCTACAGTGCACATTGGCTGATAGCAATCTTGCTAAATAGGTTCATGAGGACCTCAGTGTTCCCATTCTGTTCCGTTCTCATTTGTAGAACTACAGTGGCATCTAGTGGTCAGCATTGTGTACAGCAGCTAGATCAACACCTCCGTGAGCCTAATGTTGAGAGATGCACCTATCAGTGAGGGCAGTGAGTAAAAAAGGACCCAACTACTGAAAAGAATTGAAATTCAGAATATTTCAATTCGACCGATGGTTCTTGTGTCGTGTATAGAAGCTGGGCAGGGGCCGGATGGTGGAGACAAAGGGGAGGCTGTAGGCAAGAGGGAGACCAGATTGTTTTGATTGTGTTTTGGAGACGATGCTCGTTAAGTCTAAGAATTTGAAGAACTTCCCACAGAACTCTTTCTGCTCTCTGAAAATACAGCAGCATGCGAAATTGTCTTTGACAGCGAGGGGACGGATTCAAGTGGACTCAACCACCCCCCCACCCCCCCCTTGGCACTGGTGAGGTCCATGACTAATAGTAGCAAAATCAATCGGCTTGTTTGACTTTTTAGATTGTCATGACAGGTTACGTTGAGTTTTCGGGAGAGTCAAACAACCTCTGAAATGAATCACCGATTTCAGAATGGTACTGTGAGTAAATCTTTGGGAGGAACTGTTATTGGTCAAGAACTTATTCTTCTATCTTATTAGAGACTGCTTTGTAGGGGTTAGGACAGGTCATTTTCAGGCCCGTAAATTCTGCTGTATTACTGTTTTGGGCTGAGGACAGTGGAGAGATGAGAGGTGTAGGAAGGATGCAGCAGCTAGACTGATACATGCAACATATATAGATATATATATATATATAGAACTATTATCAGAGTGAGACAGTCAGACTGTACTCTGGGCCACAGGAAACCCGTTTTTACTCACAATATGTCACTATCAGTGAGAGGTTTAAATAAAGAGGCGGTATTCCAAGGCAGCAAGGAAGGAAATACATCAAAAAGTATGTCAATGATCATAAAGAGGGTGAAATAAAAGAACACAAACTTCCATTACAGCAATGGAAACCTCATCTCCCTTATTGTGAGGTTATTGGCCTCTTCTCGGATGAAATTTAGTTTTGGGAGAGTGCATATCATCAAAACATGATTGGGATGACAACAAAAGAGAATAAAGTAATACAAAATTTTAGCTCAAAATTTCACTGTTGTTGCAAGGGTTTGGGGTCAGTCATTTATATAATAATGTAATAATACTTTTATTTAGCAAAGAAGCATAAATGTTATAAAAAAAACATTACAGTAGAAAACTGTTATTTTAAATTGTAATAATATCTAACAATATTACTGTTTGTACTGTATTTTTTATCAAATGAATGCAACCTTGTTGAGCATAAGAGACTTTCAAAAACAAAAAATCGGTAGTGCATGTGCAATCAAACATAGTTTATCATCTGAAACATCATATATAGTTTTAAATAATTATATTTAATGTAAACAAACAATAAATAAACAAGGATGCAGTTAAAGGCAGCAGTTTAAAAGTGCACAGTGAAAGGTCACTGGGAATGAAGCTGAATTATTCATCTTGTGGTTAACTGGTTTGGACAAATGCTTATATAGGTCATGTAATAACAATACATCATTCTAATATTAATGTTAATGTATGCTCTAAAATTAATATTGCTTCATTCTACCAAGCCAACATTAGCAAATGACAACAAACATTTAGGTGCTGCCACATCTATATATAATTAAGAGGGTGTTTAAGGAAATGCAGTTCTATCAAATGATGTGAATGTCTGCAGGAGCTGCTCTGACAGTGGACTACACTCTGAGCTATTAATCTCTCTTCTACTTCAGTGACTTCCTGTCAGAAAGTGTTTTTGCCAGGCTGAAGCAGTGGGACATGACAGTGGCGCTTCCAAACGGCAGTTGCGTTGGGCGGTCTGGGTAAACTGGGTGGATATGATTGGTAAAATGATCCTGGGCCAAGATGTGTGTTTTCGGTGTGTCTGGCAAGGGTGGGCCAAGCTGCTCTTGCCTTTTGTTTTTCCACCTGACTGGTGTCATTACCTCCGCCTCTCTCCCACTGATGCCACCGTGAGCTGACAGCCTCTCTCTTCAGCCCTGCTAATCATGTCATTCCCTCTCTACATCTGTATCTCTCTTCACCATTAGCATACTGATGACTGGCTTTTCTCAAGACTCTCTCTCTTTCACCTTGTCATCTTTCTCCCTCTTTTTCTAGGTCTCTAATTTGAAGGTAGTCTGTTTTTGATGAAGGCACTAGTTTCTACAGTTCATCGCTCTCATATTTTTAGCATTTTTCTTTTTAGTGATTGCAAGGCAGCAATGTGTTTTGTATATAGTTGTAGTCACATGACATCAATTTTTTCACACTTTCGAAACGTGATTTTCTTTGCATATATACAATCGGTCAAAGATTTTTTTTAATGTTTTGAAAGAAGTCTCTTATGCTCAACAAGGCTTTACTTATTTAATAAAATCACTGTAAACGTAGAAATATTGTGAAATATTATATTACAGTTTTAATATATTTTAAAATGCTATTTATTCCTGTGATGCAAAGCTGAAATGTCAGCCATTACTCCAGTTTTCAGTGTCACATGATCCTTCAGAAATCATTCTAATATGCTGATTAATTTCTCAACAAACATTTGTAATTATTATCAATTCTGAAAATATTTTTATGAAAAATACTGAAGCGCACATCAGATTTAAACTTTACTACCCTAAATGAGAGAAGGGTAGCCATCAAATTCAAAAAGTTTAAAAAAAGGGCAGAAGGCTGAGTGGCTCTTTTCAAATGTAAGCACTATAGTTACAAAAATTTAAATTGTACTTTATATGTACTTTACCAACATAATAATTGTAAGTTTTTTCTTTTATTTTTAAAATTTAGTTTTTGTGAATTGAATAATATGTGAGCGGAAGAGCAGAACCAAAACCTAAAATCTGAACTTTTTGAATACTATTCTTTTGCTGCCTTGCAAGTGTTTTTTTTATTATTATTATTCTTTTAAGAGTGAAACTGACATGAGCCTATAATTTTATTTATAATATGTAATGAAAGCTTTCAAATTTAACTTAAAAAAAAAAGCTAAAATACACACACAAAAAAACCCCAACAACATCTGACATTTTACACAACGTAGCAGTGCCCTACAAAGTGAAAAAGAGTTGGTGGACACTTTCCGATCAGACTGGACACGACAGAAAGGAGGGATGGTCGGGTGTACTTACTTCTCTTGCAGCCACACTTTTTAATCCTTTTGGGATCTGTGATGTCATCATGACATGCTTTGCAGTAGAAAAAGGCTCTAAAGAGAGACAGTAAAGAATTGAACATTTTGCTTCAAAGGGTGTCCTTCAATTTTCAGTTTTACATTTACATTTTACATTTATTCATTTAGCTGACGCTTTTATCCAAAGCGACTTACAATTGCTATATATGTCAGAGGTCGCACGCCTCTGGAGCAACTAGGAGTTAAGTGTCTTGCTCAGGGACACAATGGTGTCTCACAGTGGATTCGAACCCGGGTCTCTCACACCAAAGGGATGTGTCTTATCCATTGCGCCACACCACCCCAGTTTTCATTTGTATTAAAAATCAAAAATCAAACACAAGAGTGCATGTAATTCTGATGGACTGTGGACATATTTACCTTTTCACCTCTTTGGCGTCACTGGCAATAAAGAATCCCAATGTCCCCTCTTGCATCTTAACGTGATTTCCGGGGTTGATGAGAATACTGTTCAGTCAGAAAGAGGGTCATTCTCATTACCATGAAGAAAATCAATCTTGCACATGCAAACACTCTAATCAAGAGGAATGGTACACATGTTTTTGGACCTTGTTGAGAAACTGATGAGAAATATACTGCCTCAAATTTTGATACTGGAATTGAACTTTTGTCAAAAAAGCTGCAGGGAAAGGGACCTATTCAAGAAATACTGCTTAGGCCACTTGGCTTCACACAAATACAGTACAGCACACAACAGCATGACTTGCCCATTTTAATTCTTTTCTCAAGATGGTCTTAGATTTAATTGTCTGGGTGATGAGACAAAAGAAAGAATTAAAATTGGGGTGTTCAATTGTAACAATCTAGGCGTTCTGGTTGATGGGCCTTCAGAAACACATAGCGTGAGGTCTATTGTCACACAGCAGTGCTATTGAATTCCTGCTTTAGTTCAGTGGAAAGCAAGAGAATGACCAGCCCACCAAGAGTTCAGGATGCATCCTGGGTCTCTGAATCTGCGATAACAGATGTTTTTTCAAACAGGACAGGCTAATTTGAAAATTATGTTAAAGACATTCTGATATCATATCATTTGAAGCCTCAGCTCATGGTTATTATTTTTACTTTTGTTATTGTTGTGTGGCGAAATCATTTTTAAAAAAAAAGCACAGAGGCAGAGGCTGCACTAGCAATAATCACTATCTGTCACTCAAATGTCTCTCAAGTTTCTGTCATTGAATATTTTTTCCGTCATGTTTAACTTTACTGACTGTTATATACAGCAGAAATGCTGTATGTAATATCATCTTGCTATAGTATTTATTATCATTATTAAAATTGCAGTTTGTTTTAACAGGGAATAGATGAGCTTCAGTAAACCATGTAACACATATAGGCCTGATTTCAAAGGAAGGGCTTAGATTAAACCAGGACCAGATTAAACCAGGCTTTTATAAATGTGCCTTAGAAAAAAATATCACTGGTGTGCTTCTTGAGACAAAACAATGGCACTGACATATTTTAAGATAATCAGATTTGTAAAAAAAAATGTGTTTTGAAAGAAGTCTCTTATGCTCAATGCAGTTGTGTTTGATAAAAAAAGAAATATTACTGCAATTTAAAATAAATATTTTATATTTGAATTTGTTAAAAATAAAATGTATTCCTGTTATGTCTTATCTGCAGCCATTACTCCAGTCTCACGTGATTCTTCAGAAATTATTATAATATGATAAACAGATACAGAAACTGAATAAAAAAATTATAAATTGATACATTTCATTTCTTTAAAAATGTACTTTTGCCCATTAATGTTCAAATGGTTAAAAAATAATCAATTCAAAACATGTAAAGATGGCAACTGTAAAATGAGAATTCATAGGTTTAAATTGTTCTTTTTATTGTCAAAATGACAAAGCCTTCTGGATCAAATTAAGTAAATAACAGGATTTGTTTGGTTAAGGCAACCTCTGCCTCTAGGTTTGGCTCCCAGCGGTTGTACAATCCCAGGCTATTGTGAAAAATTACTAGTCACTGCCAAACCTAAGCTTGGTGGGCAAGGAAATTTTGCTGATTATGAATTCAATGTCAGCTTTTGCCATATATTTGGGAGAGTCTGGTTTGTAACTGTAGAAGTTCAACAGTGTAGACAGAGCCACTACTGAACCACTGTATCATTCCCCATTAATTAGACAGAGACAGGATGACACAACACAGCCATCAATGGTTGCCAGTTGTTAGGAATCATCAATGAATTAAGTGGTGGCTGCAACACTTGACAACTGCCCAGCCTGACTAGAGAGTCAAGGCCAGAGAGCCCAGACGAAAGGGAAAGGTGCATGACAGACATCCCATTATTCCATAGATTCAAAAAGGTGGCCAGCATCACTGGCTCTCCAAAATCCATATACTTATTTACCGTTTGATACATGTAGTCTATCAAAATCCTTTCCTCTGGGCTCGTCAAATAACCACTTCATTGCAAATGAAGGCCGAAAGAGGGGGATTTAATCCATTATAAAGCGGATGTTGGCTGGTCAGTTAATGAAAATGTCAAAGCTCACTGTATTGCTTGAAATTATTGTGCTGGGTTATTTATCACTGAGCTTTACATCTGATTAAATAGCCCCCTTAGCGAGAAGCAGCATATTTGACATGCTGTTCAGAAGATGAATACAAATGGACTCATTCACTGACATATTCACATACATTGCTCCCCAAATTTGAGATTTTCACAACATTTGACACTAAATCAGACAGAAGCCTTATGCAATGGGTCGATCACAGACTGATTGCATGGAAATGGAGGCTTCCGCTCATATCAAACCTCATATTATTGGGAAACAAAGCAAGCATCACACATCACGTGACAGAATACGGGCATGCGGTTACCAAGGCATCACAACCAAGCACATCTAAAAGAGAGCAGGTGCAGCCATCGCACAGCGACACGTAGATGCAAACTGTTGCAGTAACTTCTGTGCAGTTGGATTGTTGTATAGAACACCAAACTGACAGGAAGTGACCTCACTTCATAAACATCTACTCAGAGACGCACAGGCATTTGGGGACATGATGAAAGTCAGTTCCAGACAAACTTTGACAAACAGACCGACAATTCAGTCACACGCACTCGACAGAATCAACATATCATACGCACATACAAATACAAATCACACTCACTCCGACACACAAATACACACAAACGCAATACAGTGTTAGAGTGGTAATGACAGAAAAGGCAAATATGGTGCCATGAATAGTGTGGCCTTTAATAACCAGTCAGTGTTTAGCGTTTAAAACTGCGTGAAGTAAAACTTGCCATATTGAGACACATCAGTTCTTAATGAAAAAACACTATTTTCTGAGTACAGTTGTTTTCCGATTAGGGCAATTTTCTCTGTGCATTACGAAATAAGTGAGAAAAACATGAAGTACTGTTGGCATGGAGAGCACAACGCTGAAAAAGACACGGACAGAAATGATTTGCAGCTGATGAAAACTGAAAAGTAATCAAACAGGGAAAAAAGGAATGGAAAGGAGAGGAAGTCTAGAACAAAAACCAATGATGCACGAACATGGAGTGGATAAACGTTGTGTTGATATGTGAACAGCACAGACAAAGAAACAAGTGAATCGAACAATAGCAACTACTCTCTCTGCCTGCAAAGAAGTTAGTGCATTAAGCACAAAGAGAATCACAATATAAGAGATAGCGAGAAATTTTGGCCATTTTTGAGAGGGAGGTGGTACAATATCCTTAAGATTTTCTCCCACAGTTGATCTAAAGTGTAGAGGGGTGAGATAATGAAGAGGGCATACCGCTTTCTGCTTCTGCAAACAACAAGAAAACATTATAAATCAAACATAGACTGGGAAAAAAGGAGGCGAGGTGTCAGTCATCTGTATCTGCACAGTAAGATCAGGACTCTAAAGTAGAGGGCAAAACAGTCACTTTCACCATAAAAAAACCCACTTCGCATTGGTTAACTCATCTGTTCTACAAAGGGAACAATATGATCTAAATCCCAAAGCGCTCTTCTAAGTTTAGACCAGCCTAGAACACCAAATTGAGAGTTACGCTAAAGGATAATGCTGTGCCCTCTAAAGGTTTTTTCATTATGTGTGGTATGGCAAAGTTATGAACCAAAGTTTAATAGCCATCCATTAGAAAGTAATCAAATAATATGAACTGCAACACACAGAATGACAAATTATTTATTTATTTTTTGTGTGTTGGCACGGATAATACTGGACATGAGTGGCACTTTTATGTGATATCGGGAAAAAATAAGGTTCTGTTTAAGATTTTCAGTAGGTGAATTAAACGACGAGAAAAAAAACTAGTTCATACTGTAACTACTGTAATGGTGGGCGGTATGAGCAAACTCTAACATCACAGTGCGAGTCGTTTTATTATATGGTAACAGTATATTATAATATTGTTTTTCCTGCTGGAAATTCAAAGGAAAAATATTTGTTTATATGTCTATACCTACTTTACGATAATAAAGAGAATTACTTTACAAAAGAGATACAATTCATCTATTTTGATTATTTAGTCTTTTTAACTTTAAACTAATTGGAAAAACTAAAAGATCAACTTATTCATAAAAATCTAACAAGTATGACATCAATGTAAAAACATATTACCTGAGTGTAACATCATAGAAATTATAAAACTAATATAAAATGGATAGTTACGACTATAAATTCAGATTGGATTACCCGCTTTTAAAGCTGTTATAAAATAGATGGACAATATTGAGTCACATACCTGTGACCGCACATCAGTTGAGTTCCGTAATAAAAGCACCTTGAAACGTTGCAACTGTGTAAACTGAGTTTTGCCAAACAAATACCATTTAATAAAAACTTTCATCACAAAAATAATTTTAATTTCTTCCATACACATCCTATACTTTTTCTATACACTTCATTTATCATTCCTCCATGGAATCCTCCATGTTAATGTAAATAATGTGAAGTCTAGCCTAGCCAATACAGTATATCCATCTACAGTGGAATAAATGGAAAAGCAGAATGTTTACAGACACATTTCTAGTGTCCCATAATATATTATCATACAGCCCATATACCACACAAAAAAAAAAAAAACTGCATGCGAGTTGCATATCATGAGTTATTAGAGAACAAACAGTACCAGATCTTCTTCTTAGTATTTGGGCTGTGTGTGTGTTTTCAGGCCATCTTGTATTCTAAACCACACTCATTAGTACTTACTGTGTACATAAAATGTATTAGTAAGAGTTACAGTGTACAGAAACATTGGAACACAGGTTGTGGATGTAGGAAGGGGTGGTGGGGTTTGGCAAAGTCGAAGTTACTGAGACAGAGTACTTCATGTTATTAGTTCCAATGGGTCACTTAACAGAATGCCACAGAAGTGCTATTGATAGAAGGCTCTTTACTCGGAGAGTAAACCCTCATCAATACAGCACAGTGAGTCTGAGCAGATGTCATGGCTCTTTGGCTTCACAGTGACTCTTACAGACAGTCAGTCAAGCTGAGGCGAACTTCCTCCAGTGACAGAACGTAACATGCTGCTGTCTCAATGAGAGCGATTTAAATTTGAAACCAGATTAGATCAGAGAGATTTGCAGAGAGATTTAATGATGAAAACCTGCCAGCCTTTTCTTGCAACATAATTTCTAGCAAGTTAAATAGGAGAACTGTAATGCAGGACCAATGAGGGACACAACTGCTTTGCCCCTCTTTGGTCCGTGTTTTGTGCATGGTGGAGTTGAAGACCAAAAGGGGACAAACCTGCTTTCCCTTTGCTCTGACTTGTACTCAATAGCAATCAACAGCAACTTGAGCTTCACATAGCACAGCCTGAAAAAGAGAACAGACATTTAGTGTCCAGAAGCAGCTATTTAAATTCATAAGTTTCATTAAATTAGACCTTAAAAACTATTTCAAGTTCATCTATTGCAATCAGAACAGTCTATCACCATAAAATCCCATCGGTTCAAAATCCTGCCCCATATACTGTAACAGTACATTAAATATCAAATTTGACTGGCTGTAATTGTGTCAAGCAGCAGTTTCACATTCAGCGTGGACAGGCAAATTGTTTGTTGTTGAAAATCACATCATGCGAGGACACGTGATAGTTCAGGTTTGCAGTCAATTTGGCATTATATTAAAAAGCAAGAATATATGAGAGCCTTTATGATACTTACTATTATGTGTTTGTAAAAAAGTGCTGTAAAGCTCCCATGCTTTAGAGCAGAAGCATACTTACTCACAAATTGTAGGAAATGAAAGCCCCACAAAGGCACTGGACAGGTATTCAGTGTACATTTCATTAGCTACTCCCTCCAGATAATACTTCTGCCAGGTATCCTCCTCAATCTACAAGGCAAAAACAGTTGGATTCAGATACCAACAGTCAGGGAAGACACCATATTTCATTTGATGTGAGTGGATTAATCAGCCATAACAACATTAAATACATGATCAAATTCTTTTCAGTGGACGAAAATAAGGTGTGACTTAAAAGGATAGTTCACCCAAATGTTTTAATTCTGAAATAATTTACTTAACATGTTGTTCCAAACCCGTAAAACTTTTGTTGATCTTTGAAACACAAATGAAGGTATTTTTAATTAAACCTGAGTCATTTCTGTCCCTACATTGAAAGTCGATTCACCCACAACTCTGACAGTTCAAAATGTTCATAAAGAGATAGAAAAGAAATCCATATGAATTGAGAAGTTTTAATCTAAGTCTTTTGAAAAGACTCAATTGCTTTATCCACCTTATTTTGCAACGTGGAAGTAAGCTCTTTTCTTTGAATGTGTGAAACCTCTGATTCATTAGCCGCTATAAATAAATAACTAGAAGTATAACAAAGTGCAGTAAACGGTAAAACTATCTGCAGTACAAACCAGTGTGTTTTTGATTATGGCAATGCATCTAAAATAATATGATAGCAAATTAGCAATTTGCCAGATAAAGCAGCATAACAGACTGTTTTTGTACAATTAAAATAACTGGAAGTGAATGACTGGAAGCCAGACACATTCAAGTTACAAATGGCCACGCCTGCTCATTCAATAAAGATAAGGTGGCTATGATGAACAGATTTAATTTAGGCTTTTATTAATATAGAAACGTTAATCAATGAACATATATAAAGTTCATCACATATGTTAAGTCAACCGTGTTTGCTTGACACACAAAACAACCAATGAGGTTTGTTCTTGAGTGTCAAGCAAGTACGGATGAGCTTTTATCATTGAGGTGCTCTATGTATGTGCATTTACCAATGTTTATCAATGTGCCTAAATTAAATGTTCATCTTATAAAGCAATTGTCTCTCTTCTCGATTTATATAGATTCGTTTAACCATCTTAACTTTTTGAAGAGTGAAAGTTGGGTAGGTACAGAAAATTCATTAAAAGTATCTACATTTGTGTTTCAAAGATCAACAAAAGCCTTATGTGCTTGGAACAACATGAGAGCGAGCAATAACAGCCATTTCAGTTTTGGGTGAACTATTATTTTACAAATGTGTCATTCCCCAAAAATTGCAGAGGACAAAAAGCTGTTGGTTGTGAATATTACATACTACTGAACATATAGTGTTTAATTAAGTCACTAAAAGCCGTGGTTTTTTTCGTGCGCATCAAATTAAATATGGCATCAACTCAGACTAAGAGGCATTGTGTACAGTCTCATACCAGAACACAGCATACACACGTCTTGCACTCTGAAGTTTCTCTCTTTCTCAGTGTCATCCTTTCACTTGTTTAACATTTCAATCTTTTTCAGACTTGAGAGTGAGAATAAAGGCCAGGCATATTTGCGTGTCTCAAATCCCAGCTGGTCCCTTCATCATCCTCTCATTACATGCGTCTCGGGATGTGGGGCGGGTGGGGCTGTGATAAGCAGCGGGGCTATTAGGCAAACACTCTGCCATTAGTCAGCCATCTTGCCAAGCCAACGTCTATCTGACAGACAGTCAAGAGAGATGCTTTCAAAGCCAGGCCCAACTCTCTTTCCCTCTGCCAGGCTAAGAGCACTCGCATTCCGGAGCAGGCATCTTTTAGGGCGGCACTAATGGGTAGACTTTTGTCATTTAGTCCTAAAGAGATGGCAGCCATTTACCATAGGCTCCCTGCCTGTCAGAGCTGATGTAAGTAAGTGTTACGGGCGTGTTCTCTCGCACCGACTGAACAATTATTTCCTCAAGTCCCTCCAGAGAGCCTGATCCGAATCCCCTCTGCTTATTGCTTTTTTGTTAAACCTGAAGAGACCAGATAAAGGAGTCACGCTGAACGTTCTAGCGATATTATTCTTGGTGAACGACACAACACATCAGAAATTTATACTTAGGACAACAGACATAATGCAAATGTGTTTGTGGCTGTGTGAATGTGTGCATCTCTGGGGTGTGGGTCTCATTAACACCTCCCGGTAACACCCTTCTGCTCTGCTTCCTGAATGCCCACTCAAATCAGTCATGTTGCCGTCTACACAAGCGGCCCTCTCTAACCCCACTCATTCAGCAGACAGACTGGGCCTTACACTCTCACACATTGTCTATGTTGTCTTGTTGTCTCACTGTGCCTTATGTGAAGTTGCTGACAGAAATGGACTGAAGATATTTCAGATGGGAGCCAAAAAAAACAAAAAACAACACCTTAAGAACAACAAGAAATATTAGCTAGACATGTTTAATACCACTAGAGATGCTTTGTTTTGGTTGCCAATTACATTTAAAGGACCAATCTTTATACTTAATGATTATTGAACATTAAAGCGGATAATACAATTGATGAATGAAGTAGAAATTGTGTTTGCACTACAGAACTGAAAATAGTACTTCCCAGTGCCTCTATCAATATATCATAGGGAAGAAGTTTGTTTAAAAAAAAATAACATCTGATATCACATGGTTTCAGTATTAATGTGTATATGTTTCTATGTTTTATTAAGCGGTTTTCAAACTGGGGGTTTGTGGGAAATCTGAGAGAAAAAAAAACTGAATTACAAAAAAAGGTATACGTCTAACATCAATTGTGAGTAGAAAATAACAGGATAATTAATGTGCATATATGACTAAATATTACAGTTATTTAACAGTGTTTAATAACGTTTTGATTTTAATACAGTGACAATATTAAAGCCAACTATAATGTCATTCAAAAGTTTGGGGTCAGTAAGATTTAAATATTTTTGAAAGAAGTCTCTTATGTTCACCAAGGCTACATTTATTTGATCAACAATGCAATAAAATAGTAATACGATGAAATAGTATTACAATTTAAAATATCTTGTTGTTTTTTTTTGTTTGTTTTTTTATATATATATTCTAAAAAGTAATTTATTCCTAATCCAAGCTAATCCAATCTTCAGTGTCACATGAACCGTCAGAAATCATTCTAATATGCTGATTTGGTGTTCAAGAAACATTTCTTTTTAAATATAACTTGCATACATTTTATGGAAAATAGGATCTTCATAATGTAGACAATAAGGCAGCTAATATGGTATTGGGACAGAGTCTATTTTACAAAGTCCTTTCATTGCACAGATGATGGAAATAATGGAAGCTTTCCAGCATCTCTATACATTTTATGATCTCACTGCTCGGACCCATTAAGAAATGATCAGCAACCATATTGATACACTTTCCTTTTTTGACAGTTAAAGAAAGTGTTTTGGTGTTGTCTTTTGTGAGTATGGACATGGGTCAGAGAGGTTAGAAATGTGTATTCGTACAGTGCACTCTGGCATGGGTGGTCTGGGCTGTCTCTCCTCTGGGTTTTTATGAGAAGAGTGATGTGCCCTGCAGATGTTTCCACACATGCCACATTTACACAGTCATTATAAAGTCATTCCTCATCTCTTTATGACACGAGAATGTTGCTCTCCATGTTGAAAGCCTGCGCAGTCAAGAAAAAAAATCAAAGAGAGTAAAATATAGCCCTTTGCGGATTTCAGAATACGTTTTACAATCTCTGTGAAATTCTTTAGTCTGATCGCTCACTCATGCCCTCTCTTGATCTCTCTGTTTTTCCAAAGAGCTCCATCCAAATCTGAACCACCTGATAATAACCCACCACCTCACTGCAGCCATTCAGGCCTCAGACCGTTTTATTTAGTGTTTTCTTAAAAAGAGCGATCCATACGTCTCTGAGCAGTCTGGTTCAGTTGGACGATAAATAAAGATGGCTTTGGGGTGCCGTTCATTGACTATGAAACATGCACATGGTTCGCATTTTCCAGCTCTATCGGCACGCAGGAGGACAGTAAATTCTGAAAGAGGAAAAACCACTAATTTACATCCTCACTTCCACCATGCCATTGACTCATATAAATTACCTCATTATGGCAGCTGCATTGCTGTGTTGCCGTCCCGAGTACGTCCCAAATGAGACCGCCAGGCTCAGAAGATGATTTACTCAATACTATAATGGCTCTGGTGATTGAGCTGAAGTGGGGATGGAGGCTGATTCTACTCTACGGGATTTATCAAAGCACAAGACGGGCTGACGGTACCTTGATGTATGACCTCATGGAGAAGAGATTGGCGAGCATAGTGGACAGGCCCTGTGCCAGGCAACTCTGGGCTATGAAGCCAGCCTTCAACTCGGCCAAGCAGATCGCATCATCACCCTCCTTCCAGTTCCAGCTGGGAATGTTTAGCAGATGGGCCTGAGGACACATGGGACGAGAAAAGGGGAAGTTAACAATGTCCCCAGCTGAGATGTCTAACAAGTGTAGTAATGAAAAACATTTTTTAAATCAATATATTTCTTACAGTTTAGAGAGAAGTTGTAGTTTTCTGTACTAACTTGTAGCAAATAAACATGAATTTATTATACATTATATTAAGGTTTGTACAAAACACTGTCAAAACACAACGTGTTACAACAGCCCCTGGTCTCCACAGCCTTGTTGGATTATATAAATCTGTCAAACTGATAACGCAAATCTCATAACAGTAGCACGTCACTATCATATCTCATTGCTAAAACAGCAGGTTGTCTGACAGTCCTCTAAAACAGTTGTCTACAGTTGACATTCAATTGCTCTCGAGTGAACTGTCCCATGAACAGAAAACATCCATCAAGTCATTAACATCCATCTCCTGTTCCAGCGCTCCCTGATGAATACAAAGCTGTGTTCATGTTGGTTTAATAGGGCATAAGCACTAAACATACTCTGTATTTGATTCCCTTGAACGTATAAATTTACTATTGTCATGGAAAGCAGAATCTGAGGGCCTGTTCTCATATGGCACATTTATTTGACACAAGTCACGTTTCTGATCATTTGTATAGCCTCTTTGTAACATTGTATGTACTGTAATCTTTCTGCTAAGGTCTTCAACATTTTATTGTTGATTTGACTTGACAGCAACAAAACAAAAAAATACACTTCCTACCTTATTGTGGTATTGCAACATTTGAGTGATTATTCTGATCTTTGGATGGTAGTTCTTGATAGATATTACTCTGTAAAAAAAAGGAGAGAAGTCAACATGAAACAGCATTTTTGCAGCAAGGGAAATAAACATTTCTGACTTAAATTGAATATTCAGGGGGAAAAGAATATGAGGACAGAACTTAATTTTATTCATCAGAGATTTGAGAAAGTATTTTGATTGGAGCGCAAATATATATCTAGGGTATATATATAATCAACCAAATGCTGTTCTTTGAACCTTCTAATTATCAAAGAATCTTGAAAAAAATGTATTGGTGCTTCCACAAAAATATCAATCATATATATATATATATACACACACACATGTTTTATCTTTACTGTTACTTTGAATCAATCTGAAACATTCTTGCTAAATAAAAGTATTATTTCTCTTAAAAAAAACTCCTTTTGAACAGTAGTATATGAACAGCACTTTCGAGAAATATCATCAACATGACTTACACTCACATGAGAAAACTCTAGACATTAATCTTCTAGTAAAATCTGTTTTATTCTGCATGGAGCAGGTCACTCCCACATGTAAACAAAAACGTATTGAGTGCACCTTTAACCTCCAGGACTGTCCCAGTATTCACCATCGTTAGTCACTTTGGATTAAAAGCAAGCATCTGCTGAATGAATAAAAAACCAATTCATCTTTTATTTCCATAGAGAAGCCTGTGATATGTGGCAGAACAGTGTGACTTTACTGTGAAATCTAGTCTGGATTTCTCTCCAGTCTCATAAGAGAGGTGCAGAATTTATTTCCATATTAAGCTGCTCTATAACACATAGTTCAAAAGAGCATTCCAAGACATGCCTAAATTAATATTTCATTTTCCAAACAGGCCAGACTGTGTGCAATTCTGTGTGTTGCATGGCTAAGGAACATCTTCAGCATGAAAAGAGGAAACGAAATATGTTTGCCCTCCCTTCACACACTCTTTCAGAGCAATATTAGTTGACTCCATCCCAAAGGAAATTCCTCCTGGCTCTTTTCATCAGTGTTCAGGTATATAACATGTGCGAATCTGACCTGAGATGCCGACTATCCCATTCACACCTTTCTTTAACAGCACAGGAGGGTGAAAGACATCAGCTTTCAATACATCTGTTTTACAGGATGTCTCTAGTGAGTGTGATGCTGCTGCACAAAACAAGATGTGTTGAAATGTGTCTAGAGTTGATAGCCAACTGTAACCCTTCACCGAACTGACCTCATGATATTAGAGGCATCTTCAGCATCAGGGTCTCCACAGTATTTGTTTGCAAGAATCAAGCAGGCATCAGCTGACTCGATCTGTACAAGATGGAAAAGAAAAGGTGAGATGGCAGTGTTCAGAACAGCATCAAAAATGGACACTAACAACCTCCTGCATTATTCTCTACAACATCCCTACGATTCTGTGTCTGTAATAAACAAATTCATTAGATAATGTATCAGTGTATGATACCATTATTAAACCAAAATGGGAGAAATGCTATGTTTTTATGACGTTACCTTCACTCTTGCTAGATCATGTGGGTTAAGGACAGATCCTTGATAGAATTCCACCTGAGTGAAGTGACGTTTGAACAAGGCTTCCAGCTCAAGATTAGGGGAAATACTAGAGTATGGAAAAAAGAGAAAGTATGTTATTAACCAAGTGATGTAAAGCTCTGCCATTTTGAGAATGTTTTCAATTCAAAGGAACAATGTTACATGTGTGCGTCAAACTAAATAATGTAAAAAAAGATTTAGTTACTGGCTGATCTCCTTGTTATTTAAAAACAGGCAACTATATGTGATTTATTTGTTTTTTTTAGTAACACACAGTCATTATATTCTTTACAGTGGGCAAAGGCTCCATCAATCTCATAAAATGTATTCCGAAGGGAATTGTACTTACTTATGAAGAAAAACTATTTCTACATTGACATCATCCCTGTCCTTGTGTAGGAAGTCTTTAAGGAAGTTGGAAACACTTTCGAGCGTGATATGACCACAGACCACAATATGCCTGTAAGGGGGAAAATTCAGCTGAAGAGTGCAACATAAAATAAAACAAAACTCTGGCATATCCTAAAAAAAGCAAAAAGTCCAGAATAATAACCAAAAATGTCTTGAAACCATTAAATGTTGTGGCTTTCAAACATTTGCTGTCTGTTATAGTCATAATAGCATATGTTGCTTTACCTCATATTTATAAACATGGTTTAAACACTAAATTAAGTGCTTTGAATTTTTCAGGGCAAACAAAATTGAATCTTACTTTTTAATGTTGGATTGTCAAATGTCCTTAATAAGCTATGTCTCTGTAGCCAAACCACCCTTGTGCTAAGACGCATGTTGACATGTACATCAGTACTAACTGACATGTATCGGAACCCCTGTCAAAAGTGGTTAAATTGTTTTTGGATCTGTGGCTGCCTTGAACTCTAACCATGACTTCTCTGGACAGGCACCGAATGAAAAACTTGTGATACATCAGATGGAACAAACAAACAGACTCAAATGGATTGTTCCAGAGGTCACGGTCTTCTGGGGCTCATTTATTCTGCCTCTATAGTAAGATCTAGTTTCATACTCTAGAGCTGTTCCAAAACCTAGTAGTGAGTTGCCTTGACATCTACTGGCTATATAGGCAGCGCTCAAATAGCACGTCTGTGCAGTATTAGCTAAAGTTAAAGATACTAAGCAAATATCACACAAACAAGAGTGCTGTTATCAAGCTACTTCATATTGAGTAACTTACATTTTAGACACAACATTGTCAGTTGTCTATTTTTGTTCCACCAATGAAAATAAAATCTTAACAGGATCAACTGTTTCATCTCAGAGTAATATACAATAATGTTGTTTCATTCCTGAATGTATCAGTATTTGGTCAAATTGGTAGAGAAATCGATTCAGTGACTCGCTAATAAACACTCTCACTTGTTTCATCTATAAATGTACTGTATCAGTGTTTTTAAACAAAATGGTAGAGTAAATAATTCAGTGACTCACTCATGAAGACACTAAGTGTGTCCGAAACTCTGTCTGAGTAGGGACTACATTTGAATTTACTTTGAGACAGTTATAAAAAAGTATGTTCTATATAGTATGAATATGGGTAGTATGAACACAATTTAGATGTATTACACTCGCCATGTTGTTACTGTCATGTGACCTACCAGTGTACACTCCAGAATCTCGGCAGAAATAGTAAGTCATCAGGGTACTTTTCGCCTACCGTTTTTTCGAATACTGTGTATTCAGACGTGCTATTCTTTTGGCGTATTGTTTTTCGCATACTAAAGAAGTATCGATTTCGGACGCAACGACTCACTTGTTTCATTTCTGAATGAATCACTGTGTTTTGAATCAGTTTAGTCAATGATTAAGTGACTCACTTATAAATGACACTTGATTCATTTCTGAATTAATCTGAGTCAATGATTCACTCATGAAGACTGTCACATATTTCAGTGCTGAATAAATAAGTGTGTTTCAACAAATAGATTCAGTAAATGACTCAAAGTAAGTAACTTGTCGCCACCAACTGGCACAGCGATGTAACTTGCAAAAAGAGTAACTGAGAAATCCCTCAACTGAAGGTTGTTTTCAAGCCTTTAAACTATATACCATACTACACACTAATGCACTTTAAATTACACACCAATGCACTTTAAATTACACACCAAAGTTGTTCTCAAGAGTTTTACATGTGCAGTGATCTGACTCATATAAAAGATTACGGCCCATCATTACTATCCTAACAACTTAATGGCCACTTCTATTACTGTTGCAGAACAATAACCATGTTTTATTTGTCAAGCAGAGCTTCTATGCAACAGGAGGTTAAAGAGTTGAGCTGTAGCCATGGGGTTTTGCGGATCACTTCACTTCCCATGCTGGATGACTCCAATACTGCTGTGGTCAAAGTCTCAAGAGCTTTAACCGTGCATGGTAATCAATCTAAATCTGTCCAAACTAGCTCTCTCCCTTCAGCAGACTCAATGTGTACAAAGAACAGGGGCTGCTGACCTTAATTGTAACTGGGTGTATGTGCCTGTGCTCTCTCAGGTGCTGGAGAGATGTGCTTATTTGTGCTGAGATCCAGGGCAAACATTAAGCGGATCTCTGTTTGCCGGAGGGACCCGATGAGGCTTTATGAGTGCAGTGTCTGGATGCTATCACACATAATGATCTTCACAGATCTGGCCTCTTGTATTTAATGAGTGGTAGTAATTGCATGCTTGACTGTCCTGGGATGAGAAGACTCTGTTGAGTTGATGGCTTGGTCTAAAGCCAACAGTGTCTGGCAAAGGGGTGGCTTGATGAGAGACATATTATTCATGTTTTCCTATTTCCAAAAATGCCCATTTGTGAGCTTTAGCTAAATCGGAGGGTTTTATATGACAATGCTCTCACTCTTTTTACTCTAGAACAGCAGAGTCTCTGGCAGGGATACAAATACACTCTGTCTCGGCTTATGTCAGACATCTTGTCTCCATGTTTGGATGAGCCATCAGTGGTGCGTGACTGTGCTACTGATTGTGTTTCACCACTGTGGGGGAGTTTTTTTGTTTGTTTGTTTTTTTCCTTTATATTTATGGTACTGCCAATGAAAGCAATACAAGAAATAAAACCATGCAAAAGACTATTAGGTAAGACTAATGTCATTGTGGGCTGTATTGGTGTTGAAATGATCAGATATAATTCTGACAGAATAATTTGACTTTTTTTTCATTTAAATTCTTTATAATATTGTAGATTTGATCAAAGGTTGATTCTTTTTTGTTTGTTGTTTGTTTGTTAGTTAAAGAATAACAAGACAGCAATAAACATAGAGGTAAATATTGAACTAGTCATGTCATCTTAACATGTGGGCCTCAATGAGACCCACTGTAAAATAAAGCAGCTTTTATTAGGCTGCTGATATGACTAGTCTTCATGTGAGTGTCTTTATCTTAAATTACTGAGTGCACCTTTAAAGACTTACAATAGCACTTGTAAGTCTAGCATTTGTCTTGGCATTTGTTGACTGATTTATGACTGTATAGCCACAATATTGTTCACAAATAGGGGAAATAAATTAAAGGTTTTTTAATCACTGATTAAAAGTAATATGAATAATAAACACCAGAGCATTTTAACAAGAAAAGAAAACTGTAAATTTAAAATATAAAAATGTTTAAAAAAAAAAAAATACTACTGGAAGAACTTCATATCTACACACTTAAGATGTCGTCAACTTAAAATACACACACTAAAAACACTACACTGTGAACAACACACAGTGAAGAGAACACTTGGGTTACAACACAATGTTACGCACGATAAGGTGAAATAAAATGTTAAAATAATATGCACAAACAGAGCAAATCAAATGCAGAAGGGCAGTTCCCGGCATGCACTGTGAAACAAGCCAAATAAAAATGAACAAGAAAATAGCAACAAAAATATGGAAATCGTAAACAAAATTTGAAGAAATTAAAAACAACAAGCTCGAACATCAGCCTCAGCAGCGAAACCATTGATACTGC
This sequence comes from Squalius cephalus, assembly GCF_949319135.1. Lineage (NCBI taxonomy): Eukaryota > Metazoa > Chordata > Actinopteri > Cypriniformes > Leuciscidae > Squalius > Squalius cephalus. Next base: position 28,822,036 of record NC_137142.1, read on the forward strand.
TCTAATCCTTAAACTGATCAATCATTTCAGAGCCGAACGAAAAGCCGGTTTCCGCGCATAAACAACATTTTAGGAACAGATAGCTGTGAGGAGAACGTCACCTGATGAAAGGGGTGAATGCCTGCACTTCTCTTCAAACCAAGAGAGAACAGAGCTTGAGATGGACATGTGTAGTCCATATGGAGCCAGGGCTCCATCATCATTATGACTTGATGCAGGAGAACAATAATGAATTTAATTTGGCAACTCTTTAGCCAGTAACACCTCTTTAAACTACTGTAATTATTCAAAAACACTTCATTATGTCATTGTTTTACTGCAATTTCCCAGCATGTGCTGTAAGGCTTGGTATTGCTCAATGATAACCAGATATCTAACACTAGGGGGACCAAATGTAAAAGGTTAAGAATCGACCATTGACGCCTATGTTTCTTGATTGGTTAATTGTTACACATCACAAGAGTGGCTCAGTTTTAATCTCTCTCATAAGGTTTGTTTCAGAGTGTTTGCTTTGACTACCTGCTTTTTCATTAATTAAACTGGAAAAATTAATGTACAAATAAATACGAATCAATGCAATATCCCAAGTGTCCAAGAACTGAAAAAAGGTTTAAGCAGGTTTTATGGCCAGTCAATGTGGTTTGTGATGGGCAAAATTTTTGCATATGAATTCTAAGTTAAACTATATTTCTGGGACCCAGCAACTCATGTTTTCATCTGTAGAGGACAAATGGTTTCCCAATTTCCCAAAATGGTTTCCTGAGTGTAAAGATACATTCTAGGCTTTACAGTGATACCAAATGTTTAGGGGTTTGGCCATTACAATTCAAAAAAACTTTTATGGCATTAGGAGCATTAGGACTGTTATTTCGGAGTGTCTATTTACACCAAGTACAAATAGCCTGCCTTATGGCAGAGGCTATTTACACAAATTAGACTAACTTTATAATATTATAATAATAAATACATTACACTGAAGTGCAAATATTATCTGTCACTATCTGCACTAAGTATAAATACCATCTAACTACTATTTACAGGTAGTGCAAATAGCAGCTGCCATATTTTGTTATCATCAATCATAATTGGACACAGTTGGGAACACCCATTTTTGTCCATGTTAATAAAAATTGTGTAATGAATAATCAGAAAGTGAACGTTATACAAACAAATAATTCTATAACATATTTGAGAACTTAAATGGATAGTTCACCCAAAATGTAAATTCTGTCATCATTTCCTCACCCTCATGTCGTTCCAAACCCATATTAGTGTTGTTCTAATATTATTTATATATTCTATTATTCATATTCTATTTCAGTTTTAGTTTTAGTTTCAGTACATGTTATTTAAACTTGTTATCAGTTAGTTGACAAGGCAACATTTCTAATTCCATCTAATATTTTTATTTTATTTTAGCTTTATTTTAATTAATGAAAATAATTTAATTAATGAAAATAATATAATAGTTTTAGTTAACAATGACAACACACAAGGCTTTTTGTGACACAAAAAGGGAAATTTGAAAGTCACTAAAATCTAAAACTGTTTCTCTTCTTTTTGTGCTCCAGAGAAGAAAGACAGATTAGGAATGACGCGAGTTATGATAATTTACATTTTAGGGTGACTATCCATTTAAATGCAAAGTCTGGATCATGCATGTTTAGTTGAAGTTGACAAAAAACTGTCAAAGTGCTGGAAAACACTAATTTGCATTAAACACCTATTAAATTCAGATTCTGCTCATTCATATTTACACTCTTGATCATTCAAAGACAATTAAATATATTTTAATTTAATTATGCCTTGATTTATTTTCCTCAACATACTTTTTTTTTTTTTTTGTCATATGTTTTTCATGCAGAATATTTTTTTCTTCTCCTGCTGGGACCCAGGAGGTTATACATAAATATAAGTTTCTGTTAAATCTCAGCCTTATAACTAGCAGGAGAATGTTCAATGCAGTAAGCTGTCCAACATCACAGACTATACATCAAATTGTCAGCTATGCATGGATAGTTCCCCTACACACCTAAGCAGAAGTCAGGAAGCCAGATGACTAAACCTCCATTGATCTCACTCGTTTTAATGCGTTGTGAGAGCCATATCAGTAATGGCATTTCTACATGCCATTTCACCCTCTTTTCAACTCTTACTCCATGCATGCTCCTGCCAACACAGACCTGGTCTGACTGCTGCAGGGCAAGCGGTGCCGGCTCCACATACTTGGTGTGGCTTCGATTCTGGAGAGAAGCTCAGAGGAGGCGCATGAGCTCAGAGTTCACTCAGGGTTTATGTCAGTTTCATCTGCGCTCTAATAGAAACCACAGAGACCCCGGCCTGATCCAACAGAACGCTGCTCTATATTACAGTCATAGATCCAGATCTGATGGCTAAACATCACCAGAACACGCTGCTGACATAAACAGCCATCACAAACCTGGCTGTGGCATGGATTCAATGGCAGAGATTACACTTCAAACTACTGCAAGGCTCGATACGCCATGACCGTAGTGTCAAGGCTCAAGACAAAAAGAAAAAGAAAAAAAATGACTAAAGAGCTATTGATTTCTAAACGGAAACATTTAAGCCAAATTACTTTTGTAGTTGACAAATTACAAAATCACTCATTAAAGATAGCTGTTCACTTCAGTTCAGTGAGTGCACAGCATCTTTAGCTTTTAACAAAAGACATGTGCTGTGTTAAAGGGACTATAGTATATGGACTATGATTATGATTTTTTTATACACTACTGTTAAAAAGTTTTGGGGCGGTAAGATTTTTTTAAAATATGTTTTTGAAAGAAGTCCCTTATGCTCAACCAAGGCTACATTTATTTGATCAAAAAACATTAAAAACTGTAATATTGTGATTTAAATTATTTTATATTACAATTTAAAATAACTGTTTTCTATTTCATACATTTTAAAATGTAATTTATTCCTGTGATCAAAGCTGAATTTTCAGCATCATTACTCCAGTCTTCAGTGCCACATGATATTTCAGAAATTATTCTAATATGCTGATCTGGTGCTCAAGAAACATTTCTTATTTATTTATTTTTTAACAGCATGTATTTGAAATATGTAGAAATGTTAACAATATAAATGTCTTTACTGTCACTTGCATTCTTCAATTTAACCCCAAACTTTTGAACAGTAGTGTACATATAACTTGATGCTGTCACTATAGTAATTTGTCCATCACTAACCACATTGATCATAAATACTGTTTAAGAATATTTCTGTTTGAAAAAAAAGAAAAGAAAAAAAAAGAAGAAAAAGAAAAATCCCACCAACTAGTCTTTACTCCCAAAGTTTTGTCACTTCACTATGATAAACAACCAATCATACTATTGGTTCAGACATATAAAAAAAACGACTTACAGTTCAGTTATTAACATTATCTGGTGATCTGGAAAAAAAATCGCATATGGATACACTAATGTTTGCACACTAGATAATTATTATAATTTTATTTGTCCTATTTGTGACCATTTTAGTCAATCTGGAACCCAGTTATTAAGCTAACAGATGGATCTGCATATTAAATAATTATGCAGAAAAGTAAAATGGAATAAAATAGACCTGGTTTCGCTGCTTCCAGGTTATTCCCACAAATATGATAAGAATACTTTTATTAATAATGATAATAATAATAACTATTTTATCCATAATAACAAAATAATCCATAATCTTTAATTCAAGATAAACTCTACACTTAACATTAGTATAATCAGCATTTATATAACATTTATGCAGCTTCCAAAGCTTATTCATAAACACCTACTCATGGAAGGTTTTTTTTTTTTTTTTTTTTCTTACTTGAGGCTCTTGTACTTTTGTGAGTTTATGCAGAATTAGACTCTAAACGTATATATTTTGCACCAGCCTGAGCTTGTCGGAAATGTGCTGACAGTTGAAATAAATATCTCGACACATTTATTTCGAGGTGTCGTGATGTGTCCGTTCATGAGCACTCAGTCCCATGCATATTTAAACAATAAGGCAAAGCCTGGTGCCTGTCTCTCTGCTCGGCCAGAGAGCTGGAGCCTACTGTAATTGCAACCAGATGCATGCATAGCCAGAGAGAAAGAAAGCGAGAGAAAGAGAGAGGCTCAGCTCTTTTGACAAGGCCTTCTCTCAACACCAGACTGCGAATCCAAACGTGGGGCCGAGGCCAAACATAACATTTCATCAATCTTGTTTCACTGACAGCGAAACGGCATCAAACAAAGGGGCTCCTAATGACTTTCTCCCGGCTTAGTATTTGCCCTCAAATTCAGATGATGAAAGCCGGACGTGACCGTGGGCCTGTTTCACGCTGCGTAATGGGTTGGGAAATAGTGCGCACGCTAGAAAGAGAGAGAGAGGGCTCTGGAACTTAAGACGCGGGCGTTTGGGAGAATCGCTGTGCTGATGACAGGGCCGTGTTTGAGCCAGAAAACGAGTGGGGGGTGGGGGGGTTAAAATATCCACATTCACATTCAGGGGTCATCTTTGAAAAGGAAAAGAAAAAACGGAACATGATAAAAGTACCAAGCGGGGCAAAAAAGCAAGCCAATTGCAATGGAGCAGCTCCAGTGCGAGAGCTGAGGCATCCAAGCATTCAGGGTGTGCGCTGACTGAAGATCAGGGCCAGAGTCATGTCACACGGAGATGAGGTTATGAGCCAGCAGTGACGCACAGCCAGAGAGGCTTTTCTCACTGCAGCATGCACAACCAAACAAACAAACAAACAAAAAAGCCAACAGACATCCATTCACAGAGAGCATGCGAGAGATGGATCAAGCATGACGAGTAGAACTCAAAGAACAGAAAATTGAATCAAACACAAGACAATGATGACACTAAGTAAACAGCGTCTTGTATCTGAGCATCATAAAACTAGTTCTATGAGCTAATGATTTCATTTTCTATCATTTACTGTGCTCATTTATATTACAAATACGAAACAGACACCCATTCTACAGCAGCACATAACGGATGGAAAACCAACAGCAGTCACTGTAATGAAATTAAAATGCAGCAGATGTGTTACGAAAAAGAAGCCACGGACACAGAGCAAAGGGCATGGACATGTGGCTTCGATGGCCAAGGTCTCCAGTCACAGTGTGACTTTCATTTGTCCTACAATTTTTTGTCTGCACTAACCCCCCTCTCTATCTGAGAAGGGGGAGTTTGAGTCACACAACCACACCTGGTTCTGGATTTTGACTTACTTTCTGCCTCGTGTCGAGTTATAACTCCCTCCGTATTTCTTCCGATTAAGGATGAGAGCAGCAATTTCTGGCACGTAGCGAGCAAACATGGCCTACATGCATGGAACAGAAAAAGAAAAGGGCATGCAAAGAGGGGTTCTGCTGTGACCGAGGCCACAGAGGCACCTTGAATACTTACTTTCTGCCATTTACCGCACTATAGGAACCACCATATTTCTTGCGGTTTCCTATTAACTCTATGATTTCAGGGACGTAGCTGGCAAACATGGCCTAAGGAGAAGATGGGAGACAGAAGCAGAGGCTAAAAAAGAGTGCGGAGAGACCCGTCTGAGTCTGGATTTTTACCCCCAACCTCTGATGTGCAGAAATTGATAGGGACGCGTGTTTTGTCGGGGGAAAAAATGGTGTAGCTTGGTAAAATGTTAATAATTTTTCTTTAAAAGTTTTTTTTTTTTTGTTTAACGTCCATTGTGCTTCTGAAAAGATCTGAAAGGATCTTTTTAATTGAGGGGGAAACAGAATAATGGACAAAAAGCCAACTTTGGAGACACTCCACTGTTTTCTTTTCTTTTTTTATTGGTGCTGCCCATCTGTTTTCTCTGACAGCACAAAAAAAAATATCTCGTGAAAACGAAGAGAAAGAAGAAAAAAACCTACATGCCATGTTTTGTCCAACAAACACTATTGCAGTGGCAAGTGTATTTGAATAGTCCAGCCTGATCGCCCACAGCTGCAAAGCACATTAAGACTCATTAGTGTGCTTTAAATGAGCTGGATGCGCTTTGCAAGATTGCAGCCTTGACTAAGTTCTGTTTTATCTCCACGCAGCATGTTACTAGAGATCTTAATCCCCGAGTTGTCAGCCTGACCTTCCGAAGAGAGTTGTGAGCGGTTCTTCACCCCTCTCTAGGGCCCTAATGAATTATGACATCTGTCTGATCAGACCTGACGGTTTACAACATTTCCATACTGAAGTCATTAATTGAACACCTGATATAAAGCAGAGCAATGATTATTTCCAGTCCTCCTCAAAAACAAAAAGAAATAGCAGATTGCTATGGAAACTTCTGGACAGCTGGAAGGTTCTGTCCAGTGATAGGAATGGAGCGCATCTGTCCTGCGTTATGTTTATATGAACTTCACATGAGAGTTATTGAATGCCTGTGGATGATGTATACCCTGATCTTGAGTCTGTTAACCACCAAGACCCTAAGGCTGGACGGTATATATTGCTTTTTGAATTAATATAATTTCCTTGAATCATTTCTTTTTAACTTTTCAAAATGACATCCCCTTAAAAAAACATATTCACTGTAAAAAGTGAAAATGAGTTACCTTAAAGAACTATTTCTACCTGATCTGACCCATTAATTTCACAAGCATAACCAAATGTATTCATGTTCACGCAGTAATATGATGAAACTATTCATCTGACATGAAAATAATTTGATAAAAGATGCCACAATATTTTTAGGTTCATTTAAAAAAAAAAAAAAAAGATACTATATAATAGTGAAAGTTTTATTTAAAAAAAATCATTATTCATATTATTCTGTTCATGTGGAAAACGTCCTTTTTTAATTTTTATGGTACTTTATGTCTTATGCAATAATTATTATATAAATGAGAACAGGCCTATCTGAAAGGATTTGAATGACAGTATTTATTATATAATTATATATATTTTTTAACTACACTTTTTTTAAACTAAACTTAAATGTTAATTGCAGTTTACTGAAACTGATCAAATCTAATTAAAATCAAACTAAATCTACTAATCCCAGCTGCTTATTTCTCATTTATTTGCTGTTCTCCTCTTCTAAATCAGTTTAACAAAAAATTCCTGCAAAACATACACAGCTACTTTTCATCGGTGTTATTGCTATGTATATTTTTCTGTATCACCATCTGAAGTTGCGCTGGTGTAAATGCACTCTTTGAGTGTTTGAGGCTGCTGTTGCTATGGAGACGCTCAAGCAGGACTATGGGCCATCCGCCTGCCACTGTGTTTGTTGGAATTCGGGGAGGGAAACAGAAGGATGGGATCTCCTGAAACCGCAAAACTGTTTTAAGAGAATAGCAACAACATTATCGTCAAAATACATTCTTTAAAGACTATTTTAAATGTAATAAACATGAGTGGTAGTGTCATACAGCATCTACAAGAATTTACACAATACATGTACATTTCATCTTAACTTGGGCTGTAATGTTATAACAAGGTAATGGATTTTAAAGGCAGGGGTGCAAACGTTACAAAGACAGTGGACGTATACAATATGGTAAAAACAGCGTTATAATTTGGGCCAGTATGAAGACTGTGGAAAGACGACAGTTATGAGAGTCAAATCACAGGAATTGTCTTATTTTTACATGGTAGTTGGAGCAAGGCGTTTGCATGGGGTAGGGGAAGGGGTGCAGGAGGGGTGCATCGAGTGCCAACAAGAGGAAAAGTGTTTTTACCAGACCACCAAGAATGAAGAAGACCATGAACAGGCGTCCAAGAGTGGTTCTTGCATAGACGTCTCCATATCCCACAGTGGACATAGTGACCATTAATAAGTACACACATTCCCAATATGAGAGCGGTTGAGAGTTTTGAAAGTTTTCCCATGGATCCCCTGAGTTTTCCACCTGCAGTGGAGAGGAGAGCAAGAGAGAATTACTGAGCGATCAAAGCACGATCCTCTACAGCCATCTAGTGTCCATAGAGAAAATCACAAAAATTAATTGTGAGAGAAACCAAACTGAGGATTTAGTGGCAATCAGAGTCTTTACTGCCATCTAGTGGCACAGATGTCCTCTGGCACATCCTGATTAAAAAAATAAATAATAATAATAATAAAAACACGAAAAGGAACAACAAAACACCAAACCTTTAGATGAACTACAACACAAACCATATACGGCACAAAGGGACAGACGTGACGCTCGTTTAGGAGCTTTTTCCTCCAACGAATCTGCACGTGCACTCCTTTCTTTGTCAGTTTCTCCTGGGGCATAGGGAGAGGGGGGGCGTGTGTGTGTTTTTTCACTCACCAGATGAATGAATCCTGCAGCAGTGAGCCATGTGCTTATGAAGATGGAACACAGGTTCACCAGCTTGATGGAATTACTGTGAGAGACGAGAGTTACATCAAACCTCTCAAAGTGAAACGCATCACACTGACGTACAGATCAGTCAGTCATCTACTGAGCCCAACACACACACGAGCGGGCCGCTTCCAGCCACGCCTTGCCGTAACGCTGCTCACTGGGAGTGAACACACAAGTTATCAGCAAACAAACCAGAAGACAGTGGGATTCCGAGGATGACCAGCGCATATCTAAAGAGGTTTCTACTCTACAGCGTGTCAGGGGGTGGACTGCATGCTAGTTCTCTCAATGGTAGTCGGCACATCATGTCGCTGTGCGTTTTGTGTAAAGACGACCCCAACTTTGTTATGTCGGCAATGGTCCTGATGCTCATGTCACCTAAAATTGCTACTCTCACTGAAAATGAAAGGCTTCTGGTCACTGCAAATCGCCGTCAATGTGAACACCCCTCCTTTAGCAGCCAATGAGAGAAAATGCAGTGGTGGAAATGTAACGTCCTGTTGACAGCTGTGTCAGTTCAGTGTGATATATCGGAGCAATTTCCCCCCGAATGAAAAACGAGATAGCAGCTAAAATAAATGAAACGTCCAGCGGTTTTACAACCACTGAGTTGGGTGCTGACTGCTTTTTCCCCACTTCCTTTGTGATTCATTGACTTTTTTTTTTTTTTTTTACGAAATACCACGAGATCTGTCATGTGTGTGACAGCCTGCCGGAGGAGGAATCAATCAGAGGCCTGTCTGCTTCATACTCTTGCATTCATCAGGGTGGATGGCGGCCCTGTTCTCTTACCTACAGCACACTAAAAGCGCACACAGTGTGGGATTAATGTAAAACATTCGGAGCAGACTTCTGGGTCAAGTCTGGGTAAGTGAAGGAACGGACATCGGAGACCGTACAGACTGTGTGTTGATGCCAGCGGAGTGGAGCTTTTGAAACGGACAGTGAGAGAGATGCGTGATATGTCGACGGCCTTACCTTGTTTTTAAGATATTCAAAAACTGTAAAATTTCTGAGAACTGTATCAATCTCAAGGCTCTTAGAAACCTCAGACCTACAAGAGAGGAGAAAAGCAGAAAACAATGAATAAAAAATTTTTATTGTAAAGCAATCTGTATGTTCAGAATGGAACACCAACTTATGGCATACTAGATTCTACATTTGTTTTTAAAGACCCCATGAATGGCTAGTAGTAGTCAAGCTCAGTTTTCTTTCTGGCATTGATGTGTTTAAAGTTGGGGTGGAACAAATCAAAAGGGTTATTTTTTTTATTGTCGTTTTTATTATTATTATTATTGTCAAAAAGCTTTAGTTTAAATCACAGCCATGCATTAAAGATGTGTTACTTGCTCGTATTTTTAAACCTTACATTTTTATGTATATCCACAAAAAAAGTTCTTAGATACAGTAGAAAAAGTCACAATAATAAAAATGTTAGAGTCTGTATGTGAATCAACACACAGTATGCAATGATGAACATGTCAAACAGCAGTATAATGCTTCAACGGTCATTGGCATATTACACACAACTATCATCACACAAATTTCAATGTAATGTTAAAATGACTACACTTTAGTAGCTCAGTCATTTAATGAGTCATCAATAAAACAGATTTTCAGTCCATTTATTCTTCTGGAAAAGGGAAGGTCAAGCACATTGCATTGTGAGTTACAATAATCCATGAAGTGTACTCTGCATTCTGGCAAATATAGTAGTTCGTTCAGATATTTTCTGCATAGTGTGCAAACACTGCATTCCTAGTAAGAGTAGTATGGTACTTTGCCATTCCTAACAAACAAATTTGCCAATCTGAACATCTCATATTTTAAAATCCCTAACAAAATTTTAGACATCTTATGAAAACATGTCTAGGACAATGATGTTTTACAGTAATATTCAAATTTGAATTATTTTTAATTTTCTTATTTATTTGTATTTATTAATCATTTTTAAACAATTAATTATGCACATAAACATGTTAATTTATTTTAGGCAAAACTACTGACACAACATGACCATTTATTTTAAGCAAAACTACTTTAAGCAAAATTTTAAGCAAAGATATTGTTCGTCATACTTTTTCAAAATATCTGAAATATGACCTGGGCATGTCCCTGAGTTTTTTTGGTTGTTGTTATGTATTGCAATCAGTTGTTAAGCATGTATTATTTTAACAATTTATTTAGAGCTTAGAGTAGCGAAAGAAGAGCCATGGAACAATCACACATATGTACGTGTGTGTGTGTGTGTGTGTGTGTGTGTGTGTGTGTGTGTGTGTATCAGGTAGCAGATTAGAGAACAATAATCACCTGCTTCAGCAGACTTCTTACATAAACATAATTTTTGTCCTGCTTTCAGCCTTAAAAACATCATCTATTCAGAAGCACATCACATCATCTTAGTTTTGTACATTCCAAATTTGTACAAAAAATTACTCAATGTTCTTTAACCTGTTAAATCTTCCTCCTTTTTGAGCCAAAACCATGACAAATGTTGAACAACGATGATTAACAATGGATTATATTATGTCAACATTTCACAGATTTAACACTTTTGGACAAAAAGTGCTATTGGATGCTTTTTAATGGACGATTGACTTGAACAATTTACCCAAGTGTAATGGATTAGATTCATCTCGCGATCACAGTTTCATCAGTCTTATTTAGATTCTGCATGTTTTCATTTGTATTTCTGATAGAAATTACTATATTACTGTTGCTGAAGCATTTCTATCATAAAACATAGAACAGATACTGACGCTAAATCCATGGGCCTTTCAATATATAATTCGTCAACATTTGTGTGAAGTCGGGCCAGAGAGCGGGGATCAGGTCCTGACAGGATTCACACTTTCTCTTTGTAAAAATATTTGACTTCAAGTTCGAGGTTATCTTCAGCAACAGGAAACAAAAACACTTCAATAAAACTTCTTACAGTCAGTAAGTGAAAAATTAAAGCAAATACAGTCTTAAAGTAAATAGAAGTTCCCCAGAAAGGATGTCTTACCCCATTTAGACAGCACATGGAGGCAGTAAAAAAAAGAGCTCTGACTGTCACTCCTGCCATCTCCAGTCTGGCCTGGGCCCAACTTCACACGGTAACCGTTCTGAAACAGCTCACCACACGACTTTTTGCGCCGTGCGCTCTCTTGAACGGTTTCCGTGACCAGAGCACCCCGCGGGCCCCGAAAACAGATCATGATTCTGAGATCCTCAGAGTTGATTCTGTGATCCTACTCCTTTATAAATCCAGATATGTAGAATGTGATATTTCCTCAGAACTTCTAAAATGTGCAACCTCAGATTTACTTTACAAAAAAAAAAATCTAATTTGGACTCAGAGAAAAAGAGATAGAGCGTAGAGCGTCTCATAGAGCATGAACGCCAGAATGTGTCTAAAAGACTGTACTAAAAACCCTTCAAGCTTAGACTGAGACACCTGTCATTGGATGAAAATCTGATTGCAGCCACAATCTCTGACGTATTTGGTCTGATCTTTTCAATATTAAATTCCCACGCACGTATCTTGCCTCTGTTTAAGCGAGGTGACTAGCTTTTGTATACACTGAACCCTTCTAGAGATTTAGATCTGTTAAAATGAAAACGGAAATGGAAAGAAAAAAACAATCCTGAATTAATCACTGGGGTTTTACTTGAGGTTTTTTATTTGTTTATTTTTATTTTACTGATAACTGTAATGCTGTGCAGTATGATTGTTCTGCTCGAAATTTCATAGCAATAATAGCTTTCTAAATGAAGTGGCGTAATCCTGCTGTTGAGCTCATCTATATTCACTGTACTTCAAAGGTGTCATAAAATGTTGATATGTTAAAGGTCCCATTGCATGGATTATTTTATTATTTTAGAATGTTTCCTGGGGTGCCCTTATAATGTTAGTATGTTTTTAGATCAAAAGTTGTTATAATTTAGAAATAAAAGGCATATTTCCTAACCTGATTTTAGCCTCTGATTTGAACGCTCTGTTTGAAGGGGCGTGTCTGCTGTGAGACTTCAGTGTAAACGCCCACTGCTGTGATTGGCTGACATGCTTGCATATGAAATATCCCGCATTACATGTAAAACTCTCTCGAAAACTTTTACTATTACAGCTATTATACGTTTTTACTATTACAGCTATCGGGATTAACGAATCGTGAGAAGTTTTTTAAGTATTTAGATCTATTCCCATCACATAAAAGGTTGCAGTGATGAGCACTGAGCAGATGACAGCCTGTTGATCGTGTGAATGAAGATCTTATCATTGCAACACAGTTTCTGCACTCTCACTAATGATTTCAACAATGCAAACATGAGGTAAGTACAGTAAGAGCTTCGTTGTGCAGTGTAACAGCATCATTGATTTCATAACGAGTTGTGGCAAGTGTCCAGATAAACTCGCGCTGTGTGATTGATGATTTGCGATTGGCGATTGGAAAGGGATTGTTCTTTGATCGCTTTCTGTATATATATTAATCACAGTTTAAGTAAGATTATTTTTATCCTACTAAGAGAAACGACGTGAAGTTGATCGTTTAGTCACTGGCTGGATTTACTGATGCATAAATAATATTGAACGATTTTGAGAGAAAGATTATCTGTCTGAACTTGAACAATTACACATCAGAAATTCACATAACCCACTGGTTATTCAGAGGCTCGGATGAAGGAACTAAAAAAATACTTTTGTGTTCATTTGTACATCCAAACACTGAGCAACTGCCATGCTTCGCTCGTTTGCAAGCCATGAGGTCTCTCGAGGAAAAACCAATATCATGCTCGCGCACCTCATTTTCTCATAGGCGGGCCAAATTCTTTTTGCGGGCAAAGAAGAGAAAGGGGAGGTAACCTTTCCCCTTATATATATATATATATATATATATATATATATATATATATATATATATATACATATATATATATATATAATATAATATAATATATATATATATATATATATATGTGTGTGTGTGTGTGTGTGTGTGTGTGTGTGTGTGTGTGTATATATTGTATGTGTATATATTCTTCCTTGTGCTTTATTTCCGAGAAATTAGAAATAGAGACTATTTTAATTAGATTTTTTTCTTTAGAAATTAGATTTCTGTTTAATCTGCTTGGCAACTATGGCTGCTTGTTTGAGATGATGATTCGTCTAAATTACAGAAAAAGACCTAAGGCGGCAGCAGACAACAGAGCAAGAGACTTGATTTAACTCTACATTCAGCCACACTGGTATCTACATTGTGCATCAGTAATTTCCCTTGAACCTTAGGTGAACCTGATAGCATGTTTCTGTCTCAGCAGCTGAAAAGCCCGTGGCACAGGATCCAGGAGAGTAGGCCAGTGCTGTGCATTGAAGCAGGCTTAATGGACATGTGTAGTATGGAGAGATGCTCATTCAGACCATTTCATTCACATCTGCAGGCCCACAGACCAACAGCATGTCACGTGTGTTACAGTCACAAACCACTGGCTCTTTTTCTCAATCAGGGAATACTGAACATGTTTAAAGGGGATAAAGGACCGCCGGGATTATTCGTCCCTCGTTTCTCCCAGAATGCATCCGTGCAGGCATGTACTGAAGCCTGCCATGTGAGAGAGGGTTTTATATATGAAAGAGGCTTAAAGCACAAATTAGTTTCCTTCACTGATTTTTCTTCTTCTGGCCATGCGACTCTTATTCCTAACCGAGAATCTTCTAGTTCCAGTAGTGTGGAACAATACTGCTTTACACCACCAGATGGCAGTAGTACTTAATATCCACATCATCAGGGATGGACTGGGACCACTGATGGTGCGAATCAACCACCACAAACTCCATCAGAAAACAAATAACTTTGATATACATCTACTAAATTACATTTGCAGAAATTGATTTATTAAAATGAAAAGTTGTATAGATTAGACCACTGAGAATGTTACCACTTACATAGTACTCAACTACTGACATGGTATTAATAAATACTACTTTCTTACTTTTTAATTAATCATAATCAGACTCTTACAAAACATTTGTTTGTTTGTTTAAACCCTGGTGCAAATGTATCATACGAGCAAACAAAAAAAAAGTTGTGCATGATGTCCACCTCCAAAGAGAAAAACTTTTGAACTTTCTATTCATCAAATAATAGTGGATTTTATTTTATTTTTTATCACAAACTGTTTTTAACACTAATAATAATACAAAATGTTTCTTGAGCACCAAATCAGCATATCAAAATGATTTGACAAGGATAATGTGACACTGAAGACTGCTTTGCCTTGACAGAAATACATTACATTTTAAAATATATAAACATAGATCCCCGTTATTTTTAATTGTAATAATATTTCACTATACCAGTGTTTTTACTGTATTTTCAATCAAATAAACGCAGCTTTGGTGAGAATAAGAGACTTGTTTCAAGACATACAAAAATTATTTTGAACGGTAATGTGTATTTAACACAATTCTAAATTAGAATGTTTCATTTTGTTAAAAATTATTTGTAGCTCCAAGCTATATCACATGTCATTCAGGCAAACCCCCTTCAAAAGAGAAGTATGGAAAAGACTACAGTACATCACTGAAGCAGAGCATTTTAATGGCCCTGAAAATAACAACGAAATCTAGAGTGAACCTAGGAATCTCCCTCTATATACATACCCTCTATTAATATGCACAGGATCTCCTCACATAAGACACTGTGATTAATGCCTTCTCTTCCCAGACCGATACAGCTTTTGGAAGAGGACTTTAACTCACAAAACGTCTCCATTTCAGAGTCAAGTACGTGTTGTTAATTGATTGCAAAGATGAAGGAAGCTAGTGTAAGACTGGAGAAACTGGAAGAGGCTTACACTAGTGTGGTATAAGAGCCTCGTGCTAATCCATACACAACACTCGTGTTTAAAAATATTCTCCTGCACTGCTTTGAGAAGATTAATTTCTATTTCCCAGAAGAGGGTCTCTGCATACCCTTCAAATTTTGCGTTAGTCAAAACATTGCTTTAATCAAGGTCCAATTTTCAGAGCGGGAATGGTATAGCCAAGGTTCACTCATGTGCCAGGGTCTTTGACAGTCCCTACAGCAGATTTAATTATGATCCATCATAGTTTCCTTTACAGGGTGGGACCAGAATACAATAGTTCTTGGAAATGTGTGTGAAATGTTTTGAATTGAAATATTCAAAGCTTAAAAATACAATGCATTAAAATGCGAGCACGGTTAGTGCAATGCATATTTTTTCAATTAGTGCAGTTCAACAAGCTTTTTTGTTTCAAAAACATTTGGCATTAATTTTCTTCCATACATTTGGCTTCAGTTTATATGTGTTACATGACACATTTACAACAGGGTTTCGACAAACAACTAGCCATGTACCAAACATTTTATAAAACGGTCTGATATGATTTGCCCTGGTGGAAATTTAGAGCAGGATAGTTATCCTTAGTCCGGGAGTGCTTGCTCCCGAGGGCCTGACAACTCCTCAATGTTTATTATGCTGTTTGTTCTCTAAAAGCTCTTTTCGCTGAGATTAATATACCTCTGATCTGCTGTATATCATCATTATGTAACATATGACCACTGTAGTTCCCTCCATTCAGAGTTTGCTGATGGTGTAGGACACGTGGCTGATGTTGCTCCAGATTTCATATGCCGGCTGTTTCACAGTCTTTCATCATGTCTGAGAATTTGTCTCTCTGTTCTGTGAGAGCACTCTTTGGTCTTTGAGATGGCTTTATTCTGCAAGACAGGCCCATACCATGTCCCCAAAAGTACCAGGAGCACATCCATTCTGTGTTTCATATCCATACTTCACGTTTACTAGGTATGGTGCAGAGTGTGTTTTGTCCACTGGAGGGCTCTAGCTGAGTTTAACACATTTTAAACAGTTCCACATCAATGTGCATCAATGTAAATTACACATTACATTTATTCATGTGATGGTAGAGCTGAATTTTCAGCATCATTACTCCACTCTTCAATGTCAAATGATCCTTCAGAAATCATTCTGATGATTTGCTCCTCAAGAAACATTATTATCAATGTTGAACACAGTTAATATTTATGTGGAAACTAATACATTTCAGAATTCTTTGAAGAATAGAAAATTCTAAAGAACAGCATTTATTTGAAATAGAAATCATGTAACATTATAATTGTCTTTACTTTAACTTTTAAACAATTTAATGTTTCGAAAAAAACATCCTAACTCTTTTTGAACGGTAGTGTACTGTATAAACTGCCTTTAAAGTTTAGCATAATTGGGACTTGTCCAAATCTTAATTATTTATTATATATAATAAATTCATATGATCTTTCACTACTCATTCAATTGGTTTTGACAGTTTAAAAAAAGCAAAACTGAAGCTAAAGTCTAGTTTCTTCTGATTAAAATTCTACATCCTGTAGATATTTTAATCATGATGCTTCTACAAGCGTCAACGCTGTTGTGTAAATAGTAGACGACAATGCCTGAAATAGTGGACGTGTGAAATGACATCTGTGAAGTTAGGAAACACAGTCTGATTACAAAATTGGTCTGCCTCCAAACCATTATACTCCTAATGGTTTCGAGCTTTTAACGAGTTCAATGCTCAAACTTCCTCAGCATTTGGACTGCACGGGCCTCAAGTCCTCAGCTGTTTACATATGCCGCTCAGCCAAACAGCTGTTAATAGGGGGATGTTGATAGCAGCTTTTATTTGATTTTCATTTAAAGGCTCGGTAGGGAGGAACACCATTAAAATTACAGATTTTTTTATGAACTTCTGCTTTTCTAATGCATTATTCAAACAGCACCATGGCAGAAGATGACAGTTCTCTAAAGCTGGCTACCGAAGTACTTAATTATTAACTAATGTTTTTTGATGTGTTTAAGGAAGGGCGGCATTCTTTTTACAGTTGTTTTGGAAAGCACCAATGACACAGGTGGCGTAACGGTTATTAACGAGTGTGTTTACATTGACTGTACATTCACTAGTCTAAAGCAGAGATGCTTTCCTAACCTCTTTGGATACACAGGCACACACATAACACACACACACACACACACACACACACACCAGTCACTTTACACCGTAGTCATGTCTTACCTGTCACTCACCCCAACTTTGACACAAACATATTGCGATGGGAAATCATTACCATCAAACCGAGGGTGCTTACTCGCCCCACTGGCTACTCACAAGTAAGCCTTATACAGGAACGTACACCTTCCCTGTTCCAAATCTCACCTTTTTGTAAAAGGTGAGATTTAAAAAGCTAGTCCATTCTGGCTTATGTTGGTCAGTGTGCCTCTCGCAGGTTGAGAAGCCTGGTGATGCTATTATCCCAGCATAATTAAAGCCCAAAGTCATCTCACGTTCTTAACACCCTTCTCAGCATTTCTTCACCTGAGCCACACGGTCATCTTTGCAGTTTGCCAAATTTCCAAGCCATGACATTTTGTAGCTATTCTTGGGTTTCCCACGACAGAGAGTGACAACAAACCATGGCAGCTTGGCTTAATAATCAAAAAAAATCTCCTGTTCAAACATTTGCCCTGGTCTCATCATCAGTTTGGCCTTTGTCTCCTCTATCTGTATTTTGAGCTGTTTCTGTGACTGCTGCCCTGTGGTTCAGGGACTGACAGGAGGGTCAGGAGAGGGAAAGGGGAGTGAGGAGTGTTTAAAGACTTACCCAGCCAGCTCCTGTTCAGATAAACTGACACAAACACGGGCGGTACGGTGAAGAAGTCCACCACTGAGTTCACCTCCAACCAGAACCACAGCTTATCATTGGCTGCTATGAACTGGAAGATGATGAAATGGAAAATGGGTCAACATTACATCGTTTTAAAGGGGATCATATTTTAGAATGAAAAAAGTCTGGTCAAACATTAAAAGTTATTGGTGACAAAAAAATATTACTGGGTGTGCAGAATGTGATAGAAATATGTTGAGCATGAAATATGTACTTACACGCAGGCCAAAGTAGAGTAAGAAGAACACATTGAATGCCATGTCAATTTGTAATGTGAAGTCTTTGTAGAAATTCTGACAGGATTCTATAGGACTATGGAGAAAGAAAAATAAATAAATGTTAATTCAATTTCAAACAGATTCATGATTTAATTGGCATGGAAATAAAGTCAAAGTCCTAAAAATTGTTTTTTGTTTTGTTTTTTAGGCTAAATGTATTTTCTTTTCTTTCTGATTATAAATACATAATCTAATTATAAATATGCACATATAATATAAAACACACCATGTAACATTATCAAACTTGCCTTTTTGTCATACTTTTCCAGACTATATATTTATATATACTACTCTTATGTAACCTACATAAAAGTTTGCATAAATAATACAATATTCATTTGCATGATAGTGATATATAGTTGTTTATATCTATATACATTGGTTCTGTACTAAGTACAATGACAATAACATTTTAAATCAGGATGTCTTGAAAAAACAAACATGAATAGTTTATGACTATTACAATTATTCACAGGAAAATACAACTTATTATGATATAATGTACCATAAATGCATTGCATTATAATACCTTTTTAATACATTATATGTCATTACATCCCGCAAGTTAAAAACATCTCTAGAATTTTGACACACAGTCAAGACATCAGGAACATTGAAAGACATTGATATGACTCAGGACTGTCTTAAAGCACCAGTTGCCTTTATCAGTTAGAATAAAATATATATAAAATATATAACAGCATTTCTGATTTATTCAGTACAACTGGGATGGTTAACTCAACTGTTGAATGGTTCAATTAATTAAAAGGCTTCATTTCATAAACCAAAAGCCTTTGAGCTGAGGTTAATGTGGTGCTGCCCTTTCACTGGCATTATCTCATGTAGGAAGTAATTTAGAGACCAGCCTTGAAATTCAATAGACATAAATAATATGAAACTAAAGAAAAGACAGCCAAATTAACAGAAAAGGGGCCCATAATGCATGTTTAACTAGCTACTTTTGGCCTTAAAGTGATAGTTCACCCAAAAATAAAAATTTGCTATTAATTTACTCACCCTTAGGCCATTCAAAATGTAAGTGACTTTTTTCTTCAGGAGAACAGTAAAGAAGAGTTCTGCCTGAAATCGTGGTCCTTCGTGATTCATATAATACAATATAAGTCAATGGCTACTGTGACTTTAAGAGTCAAAAAAACATATACAGGCAAAACAAAATTAATACCCATGGCTGCTGACGATACATTGAGGTCTTATGAAGCAAAACTGTCTGTGCAAGAAAATGAAAATTATTTACATGTATTAAAATAAGGGCTGTTAAAATTAAGGCGCATGCAATACATTTTTTCAGTTTAGCATGTTGCATTTTTTTAAAGCAATTAACGCAGCATCCGTTTTTTGAATCATCCGTTGGCTAGCATTACATTATATGACTATGCTCTTATTAATGCAAATGCTTTTAAACCATTCAAGCTCTATAAGACACAAAAGAGAACGCAGTGCGCTACTGGTGTGCGTCTGTGAATCTCCTGTCTGTGTGACACATGCACACACGACTCGTGCACACAGAAAGCCCCTTCAGGCTGAGCTTGAATGGACAAAAACACACAAAATTATGCCAAAATTACAGTTTTGTTAAGTATCCTCACAAGTACAGACTTAAATTAGTTGAATGAAGTCTTAAATGAACGTAAAGAGTTGTGAGAAAATGGGAAACGTGTCAGATCCGTGTCATGTGTGGCAGGTCTTAAAGTGACAGCTGCCTAATAAACCCTCTGCTGTTTGTCATTAAGGATAATCAAACAACAAAAGAAAAGAGAAAATCACTCACTGCTCTTGACTGAATAACATTTGTAGCTTTAATAAGGATTAATCTATATTTAATTTATAAATTATGCAGTGAAGACTGTGATAATAACTTTATTTAATTTCTGTAAATATCCTACCTAACCAACCTGAAAATCTTAAAGCACTGTTCACAAGGTTACATGGGTCAAAAGCAAAGGAAACAATAACTTTTTGTGTACATACTGTACATTGTTGCTCCTCTATGCCCCGCCTTTCTGAAACGCATCGATTTTTACAAAGCTAATCGTTCTGAAAAGCGCGTTGTGCTCTGATTGGTCATCGATCCAGTGCATTGTGATTGGCCCAAAAACATTAAGCGTGTGACAGAAATGTCATACCCCTTACCATATTTGGAACATCAGCTCCCAAAGCAATAATGACAGGTGATAATGTTGTACTACTACCTTATCAATTCGAGCCCGAATCTGATCCGGAAAATGCAGATGACCAAGCTGATCGATCAACTTTGCCAGCACAACTGGACCAGAACATTTCAATATGTATAAAACAGAGAGGGAGGACACATCTGTTGTATTGTTCGTCAAAATGGTATTTACTTGTGCTTATCCTGGATGCTGTAACCTATATGAAAAATTAAGATTGACTTTTCACAGATTCCCAATATTTGAGCTCCCGTGCATGTCATTATGCGACAGGAAACTCTGTGCCAGACTGCCGTGAACGCGCTCAGGAATAATTTGCCGAGGCAGTGGATTACAGGTAATAATTTTGTAAATAATGTTCAGTTTCTTGCACAAATCAATCGTTTCACTTCATAAGACCTCAATGTATCGTCAGGAGCCAGAGGTATTAATTGTTTTGCAAGTATGTTTTTTTTTTACTCTTGAAGTGACAGTTGCCATTGACATTATATGAAATCACCAAGGACCACGGTTTCAGCAAAAAAAATTCTTTACTGTTCTGGAGAAAAAAAGACTCCTACATCTTGGATGGCCTGAGGGTAAATTTTCATTATTTTGGTGAACTATCCCTTTTGGTTAACTATTATTTTGGTGAACTATCAGGAAGAGCTTTCTATCAAGTTACAATTAGCGGTGTCTCAAAATGCACAACCGTCAACACATGTACGCTGTGAAACACAAAGCGCCTGATCCTTGAGCTCACTGTCACTTCACACTCTGCAATTACAAGAGATCTCCTGCCATGTGGCATCCATGCAGAAAGTATCCCTGCTCAGAAATCTTAAGACCTGAATGTCATTCTTGACTGCCTGGGCCATAAGATGACACTTTCCCAGGACCTTATAGAGATGTGGGCTGCTCTGAGGTCAGCTGAAAGCATGCTATGCCAACTAATAATGTGGTAAACAGTGCTCAGGCGCTCCTGAGCTTCCATCTAACACTAGGTGGCCCCAGTTTCTAATCGAGTGCCTGCGGAGGACAAACAGCAATGTCAATGTGCACAGAACTATGCCGCCCTGAGGGACGAACGCAGTGGGCTATTTCAGGCTAGTTACAGTATGTCTTCATCATCTTCTTTTACAAAGATGCTGCACTTTGGCACTCATTCAGAAAGGGAACAGAATGAATGTGTATCCAGAAAAACACCCCGTGTGGTTCATGGGCCCAAACGTCCCATTATGTCAAAAACAAACCGCACCATTAATCACTATCAGGGCACACTAGAGCTTTGCTTAAACAGTACAAAATTAAGGTTGATGGAAAAAGAAAAAAGGCGACAGATTGAATGCTTGAGCCGTCGGAGTCGGTGATGGTGTGGCACACAGCAGGTCTAGGTTAATACAACAGTAACTGATTTAGGCCAAGGCATCATTTCTAAAATAAGAATGATTTAGCACCTGCAAGGGCACCGGACAGCTAAAACCTCAGTCGGGGGTCTAAAAATAGCATTTCTGTTTTAATTCCTCCCTGAGGAGCTCTCTGCATGTGCTTCTAAAATAGGAAAACACACAAAGCACTAACCTCTTAATGAAAACAGGAGGAAGTGAAAGCTCTAAGCAAAGAAGATGAGAGACTAAAATTTGTTTAGGAGCTGCAGTTGATATTTGCAGCGATAGTCATGGCAGCGTGTTCAAACAATTCTCTGTTCAAGCAGGAGAAATGCTCAGAGGACTAGCTAATCTTCAAAGCATCACATTGATTATTTTTGAGAATTTCCATCCGGTTCTACTAAATACAAATACATGCATGGAGCAAACGGCACTGCAGAGCCTGCCTCCCACATTCATAACTCAATTCTCACAAAAAACGAATGGCAAGATAAAGAGAGGTATGCGAATTGAAACGGCATCTCTTATCTTCTTATTGATTAACCCTCCTCAAAAAGAGGTCACACTGGCCTCAGCGTTTTAAACTGCTTTCCTGCCCTCTATGAGAACTCGTCTATGGAAAACACAGACCCCATCAAGGCTTTCCTTTCAGTGATAAGACCTTATTACTGCAAAAATCTGCAGAGTCATAACTGGGCAGAGCAAAACCTCCATCCCTATGGAAAGGAATGACATTGACAATGTGGCCACATTAGCAGTGAAAGAAAGCTTGAAGAATCCGTCAGTGTTCTACTTCAGTGTTCTAGAGAGATACACACCTAATAAAAGGCTCAATTAAATCTGTTCGTCATATAAATCGATCGAGTCTCTACAGAAAATTATGACTAAACCGATCAATTCATATGGATTAGTTTTACAAACACTTTATGATCTTTTTGAAGTGTCAAAGTGGTAGTTGCGCAGCTATCAACGGAGGGAAAGAAAGCTCTTAGATTTCATCAAAAAGATCTTGTGTTCCGAAGATGAATGAAAGTCTTACGGCTTTGGAAAGACATGAAGGTGAGTAAATGACAAAATTAAAATTTTGGGGCTAACTAATCCTTTAATATTTCGTCAGCTGCTGTAATGCATTATTAGAGGTCTATATGTTTTTGAAACCTGATACTGAATTTCAAACACAGGCAATGTATCACAATCTTGGAGAACATGACCTGCCAATGTCTCTCTTTCTCCTCCTCTCTTTCTATAAAGAACAAGCTGCTGGTGTGTGGGAGATTTTCAAAGCGTAGGGACGCTGCACTAGAATTAAACTGGGTGGATTATTCATCCCTGCAATGCAGTGCCAGGATATTTATTTCTGTGGCTTCTCAGTGAACAGGCCGTGTATTTCCCTGCCCTTTCGCAGCATAGTGTCCTAAAGCTTTTCCAGGTTAATACAGCTCAGCCTAGGAGCTGTATATAGAAGCATCCATTCATATAACCAAGCAAGTCATTTATTCTGACCTTACCGCATAAATAAATTCATCAAGCCATATCTCTGTCCTCCTTTATCAGTGCTGAGGATTCACTGCGCTAGAGCGCTGATCACCTAAAATGTCATAAGTGGGACACAAAATAAAAGGCATCCCTTGAAGGAGAGCTTCCCCTGTTGTTGCCCTACATATTTCTTGCTTCATTGTTCAGTCCCTAAAAAAAGCCACTGTAGTCTAGGGGGAAAAGTACAGACTGTTCCCATTAAAAATATGACAATGAAACTACAATGTTAAGAAGTGTTGTAACAAACCTACAACACAGCATTATTATATGATGCATTTGTACTTGATCTTCATGTAAATGTACTATATGGGTCTTCTGAGTGGTTGATAGGCATTTTTAGGTGCTATGCTATTTTGGGTGAATTATATGCCATTTTAATGTGGTTGCTAAGGTGTTCTGTGTGGCTAATACTGATTTTTAGGGTTTTCTGGGTGGTTGATAGGTTGCTACTAGTCGTTTACAGGGCATTGTTATGTGGTTGCTAGAATGTTCTGGGTGGTTGATGAAGTGTTTGTAGTTGGTTGTTAGGATGTTGGATGATACTTGCTACAGCCAACTCCACTAATAATGCCAGGGCATCAGGCACAGGCATTGTGCTATACAGTAGGTTTATTGCAACTGGCTTCTTTCAACACAGTCATGCAACAAAACACTCCGTCTCCACAGAAAAGTCTTTTCACTCAGCGCCTGAACAGCGGATCAGTCTGACCAAAAGAAATAGTGTCCTGAAAAGTGACTCCTTACACAAAAGAAGGATTAGAAACTCAGGGGAGGGTGGTAGTTGGCCACTAGAGAGAGCTGTGCATCTACAGCGTTGAGTGAAATGCCTCCATGAAAGCTTGACGTGTGCACTAAGGCGATGAAAAAATAACCCCTCCCCCTCTACTCCTGTCTGCAATTGCTGCTTTCACCCTTCATCAAATTTTGAGTTACCTTAGGGAGTAACCATCAGCTCAAAATGTCCCACTTTAGATGTCTACTGATGGCTTTTTTAACAGACGATTACGTTGTCTATCTGTGCGAGCATTTGAGAGATGCATTCGACGTGCCGTTGTTCCCGGTTTACATGTGCAAGAGGCCAAATCAAGAGAAAGACGTGTGGTTTGTTCCAGACATTTTTGAACAGTTGAGATAATTAGCAGCGTAAATGAGTCGTAATGATCCATTATCTAGACCATTAACGCTTAAGTCACGCGGTACGGCAGGTCAAATGAGAAGCTCAGAGGGCGAGAACCTGCAATGTCGGTTGCACACATCTCTCTCTGGTGAGGACAGCAGCAGTGGAGGTTTCAGCTGCCAGGACTTCAGGCAGTAACTCTAGAGCCAAACGTGATGTAGATCATTAAGAGCACATCACAGCACACAACCCTGCTGTCACAACCTGATCTGGACCTGAACCGGGTGGGAAAGACACAGGCAACCAACAAAAACAAGAACTTGACATGAACAAGTTCAAGTCTTCTATCTATACCACCTTCAACTGGGGTCTCGGGTATTAATATATACAAATATGAAGCTAAAGGGATAGTTCACTCAAATTTTTTTAAAATTATCACTTACTCACTGTCATGCCATTTTAAACCTGTATGACTTTCTTTCTTCAGTGGAACATAAAATAATAATGAAAGTAATTGGGGTCCAAAATACCACTGGACTCCACTGACTTTCATGACTTCCTGACTTTCACTGACTTTCTCAAGCATTCCTTTAACTTCAACCAAAGCTGAAGTTACAATGATTTCTGAAGGATCATGTGACACTGAAGACTGGAATAACGGCTGCTGAAAATTCAGCATTACAGGAATAAGTTACATTTTAAAATATTTGAAAATAGAAAACTTATTTTAATTTCTAATAAAATTTCTCAGTATTGCTGTTTTACAGTATATTTAATCAAATAAATGAAGCCTCGGTGAGCATAAGAAACATTAAAAGAAATCTTACCCTTACCTTACCTTTGTGTATATATTGTGATGGTACATATATTTAAATAGAATTGCAAAGTGTGTAAATAAGTATATGTAAATATATTATAAAACCTTTAAGTGCAACAAGCATCTTCCATCTTCAGTCTCTACCAAGAGAAAAAGCCAGATAAAGGTTGAAGACCAGAAAAACATCTTTCCAGGTAAGCACTTCTATCACTCAACTGCTCAGTCGTGGGTAAACCGCTGCACTGTTTGAGGTGTCACAGCACTGTCTGTCGCAATTTGAACAGAGCCTAAAGTGTCTATATGACTATCATTCATGCAGCACTGTTCAGCCTCCCTACAGAAATGATTAGAGAGATGTCCAATCTGATAACAACTCCAGTCCAAAAACAGATCTAGATCACTCGGTTTGGCTCTTTGATCTGGAATCCACCCACACTGCAATGCTAGTGAATTCAGGACATCGTGTGTCTGCAAAAAAAACATGACTGAGACCACGGACAATAGATGTGACAGGACAACTTAGACTGGGCTGTCAGTCAGTTTGCCAAACTGAAGAGCCACCAATTCACAAAACAGTATAGAGCAGCAGTCCTCAACCAGGCAAGCAGCAGCATAATATAAAAAGATTCAAATATATTCATTATTTCCGCCCAATGAAAGCCAAGCAAGCAAAGCGACAGTGTGCAAGCGGTGCTCGTACACCCGAAATCCCGCCACTTGTGCATGCGCAGCTCTTCGTAGTGGTTATAAAAACTATAAATATTAATAAATGGCATATATAAATATTACGCACGCAATAAGGTGAGCCACATTACTTCTCTGCCTTCTCACACACACAAATACATAAGCCTACCCTTTTAGAAGCACGTGTCGGGCATTCAAATCATTAGTCATCACCAGCAGTAAAAATCGTCATCTTTTGTATTCATGTCCGGATAGTTTTATTCATTTTGATGACATTTTTGGATGTACATCAGGGTGTTTTACATGAAGACCGATGCCGCTCTAAGAGTGGGGCGGGGCAGGAGTGGTAGGCTACTCGGTAGAATGAAGGAAAGTTAATTTAGATTTAGAATAACTAATGGACTGATAACTTGATGATGTAAGATGTAAATTCAAACGAATGTCAAAAAAAACCAAAAAAAACTAATTAAATGAAAAATTAAATCTCGTTCGCCTAAAGGCACGCACCGTCTGGACTGTCATGTCCAACTCTAAAAAATAAATAAATAAAAAAGGCTTTGTAAGTATTTTAAAACGATCTATTTATATTAAAAAGTGCAGTTAAAACAATATATTTGCAACAGTAAATAATTTTAAATAAAACATTTTTAGCATTGTATATTGTTTAGCTAACAATGAGGTCCAACAAAACTACGAGGGTTTGCAAAAATGTAAAAACAGAATCCTGCAGGAATCCTGAATTCACCTCATCTAAATCTGTCTATCGTCTGTCTCACATATGCACTCAAATGAGGAAGCTGCTGACTCTAAGCTGTAATATGAAAACATGCATTGTAAAAGACGAGCCAGATCAAGGTTTTTCTGAATGATGCATAAACAGAGGCTTGCCCATCCCTCTGCGTCCTTTACCACCCTGATCCGTGCATTATAGGGATTAAAATCTCCCATCATGCCTCAGCATGCTGTGACAGTCAGTCTAGGCACACACAGGCTGTATTGTAAGACTTTATATGCAAGACCATACACATTTACATTTATTCATTTAGCAGACGCTTTTATCCAAAGCGACTTACAAATGAGACATACACATGCTCATTTGAGTGCCTAGCTTAGATTTAAACGGCACGTGTTGGCTTTTTACATGCCGCATCATATCGATTCAGTTTCACTTATTATACAACTACTGATGTAAATGTATGCATATTGGTCGGTACATTTGTAACTACTTTGAGCAAAGATGAAAATGAAAACTATGATACCTGGTTGCCTGGGCAACAGCTAACAGCACACCTTTCTCTAGGGAGCACAGTGGAGAAGGGTGGATGGCAGAGATG
Source organism: Squalius cephalus (assembly GCF_949319135.1). NCBI lineage: Eukaryota > Metazoa > Chordata > Actinopteri > Cypriniformes > Leuciscidae > Squalius > Squalius cephalus. Next base: position 28,849,401 of record NC_137142.1, read on the forward strand.
CTCTGCTAAAGTAACCATGGAAACTGGCCTGCTTAGCTTTCATTGACAAAATAATCCCACCACACTGAGTCTTTAAACTCCAACATTACAGAGGAAAGAAAACAAAACCCTGAATTATATAATGGTACCCTTAACAGTACCAATGAATGTAGAGTTCATTAATATCGTATTATTATCTATATGGGAAAATAGTACCTTAACACTATAGTCTGCCCTGCTACCAGAGCCGATCAGCCCTATACGCACACTACGCAAGTTGCGTAGGGCCGCGCAAATTACTCAAGGCCCCGGCTCCCCCTCGTGTCAAAGCGCGTCAATCAAAGTTTACAACATAGATGAGAAAATTAAGCGGAACTATCCTTCTGGTCATGATAAGAGAGAGAAAAAAAAACACACCATGAGAGTAAATTGCGGGAACAGCAATCAGGCAGACTCCTCTCCAAGTTTGATGTCAGCAAAGAACAGTAAAGTTAAGTTGATGTGCATCTATCTCTAGTCTGTCTGTCTTGCTAACCCAGCTGGGCAGTGCATATTTTGGTCTTTCTGTGTCTTGCTTGCTAATGCCGGCCACTTCCAGGGCTGTGTTCTGTGACTTTGTGCCTGACAAAAAAAAAGTATTTATAACATTTGATAAACGCAAGGGCAATGGTGTTTGTTTATAAACTGCAGCTCGGAAAAGATAACCACGTCGCACGTTAACATGCGTCCATATGCGCGTGCACGAAATGAAACGTGCACTTTCCAGCAAAACATCTGTGGGGACCAGTACAATATGAGCGTGATGGCACTCCTCATTATAGGCGGCGGCGCACATACTTTTAAAACAAGACAATGATTATAGTTGTATCTAAAGTCAGTTTAGTTACAACTCTGCAATAAAGCAAGATGGAAAGCAATGAATTGACATTGACTATTGATTTATAGACTATATTGCATTTAAAATGTTGATTGGTTGGACATACTGGTCAATATGGATGCACATCCCACAGTAAAGAATAACCATCAATATCAAGTGTTGTTTTTATCATTTAAAACACAGTGACATGCTATGACAAGCAATTTTAGCTTTTATTCATTCACAGGATGCATTTTTGATATCAATCATTAAATTTGTACTATTTTCTTGATATTAAGAATGTACATTTTCTAGTAACAATGTCTATTTCTGATATCAGGAATTACATTTTCATTAGTAGTTAAAGGAGTGGGAGCACTGGGGTGTCAGGTGTGACTGTGTGGCAATGGCAAATGGTTTACATGACTCATGGGTCAGGTAGGAGGGCCCCTTAACTGAATTTTGCTTAGAGCCCCAGGGAGGTCAGGATCGGCTCTGCCTGCTACCATCTGTGCCTTGTACTCCCTAATGATAAACTATTGGAGGTTTATGCATGGCACAGAAATAATGACCTGCAGGTGTATCAATTTTAAAACAAATTGTAGTATTTACTGCATTCTTCAAGCTCAGCAGTTCAACCTGCTTATCAACATTTTTGTAAGAAACAAAATTAAAACAATTTATTTAATGTTTGGGAAAAATTAGTTTACAAATCAACATTTGTTCCCTCCTACTGATATCTTGATTTATTAAAGCCAAAGCTAAATCTGCAATAGTTACAGACTGTAACATATTGTTTTACTTTATGTTTGATTATTATGTTTGAAAAACATTTTTAAGTTTATTTAATGTGTATTGCTAGAAAGTAAAATAATCACAAAATGATATTTAACTTTCATACATTCAAAGTATCACATTTTAGTAATAAGAATAAATTGCAGACCATACATATACTAGTATCAACTAAAAGATTTCACATTTAAAATTAATCTGGCCTCTTGAGGTGTACAAAATCCTTTTATGAAGGATAACCATCCCTTTGTTCAATTTTGACTCCCATTCATGAAAAGTTCCTTTAGTGAAATGAGGCAAAGGAAATTACTTATTTCTAAGAACTCATTATTTAATATCTGTGTTTAAGGCTTTTGACTCATAAATAATTCAGGCGAGAGTTGTTAAATCAGAATAGTACTCACTCCGAAGAATCTATGAAGTATATTCCCAGAGCTCCGATGCTGAGTGCAAAGACCAACACCACCTTGAGGGGGAGAGAAAAAGAAAAGAGAGAAAGGGAAAAGATATCATTAGTGAAGGTCCACTGAGAACAGTACCACTTACAGAGAACAGATTAATCCTGGAGCTGTTCAACAATGAGCACAACTTATTTCTGCCCATATTACAAGTGTGGATGAGACGTAATAAACAGAAAATGTCATAAAACTGTAAGTGATCTCACCAAATCACGCTGTGTCTCAAACCTGTGTGTCCTTGTTGAATGAATAAATTAATTTAAAAAAATCTTACTGACTCCAAACCTTTGAATAGTATTGGATGCTTTCACACCACACAGGCTTTACAAAGGAAAAGTGTGTATAGGCTTGTGCAAATCACAGGCTTACACTTACTGTACGTACTCATAATGTTGACGCTCTGAAAACAGGGAAGCCCCTGTGCTAGCAGGAGAGGGGTGTGTGGAGCACAAAGCTCCTGAGGTCAAAACACTTGATCTTTTCTGGGCCGCTGCATGTGAGATATACAGTACACTATGACCATATCAGGTGATATCGAGACAGCTGCTATCAAATGGCTGCTTTGTTATGGTGTGTGGTGGAGTAGTACACATGCATATACACCCAGCGAAAGTGTAAGACAAGTGCGTTTACTCTCAGACTGTGTGGCAACCACAACCAAGTTGGAAAGAGCAATATGAGATGAAATCAAAGAAAGAAGAAAATCTGTCATGCATCATGCAACTCATCACCACCCTTACAAAATAATTACATGATTTTATGTGCACTAATAATAGCGAACTATATTATTCATACAACCATAACCATATAATACCGTAGCTGCTCTACAAAAACATTAACATTCACTAGTACCAGGGATAATGTCACTATTAGTAGAACTCGTTTGTCAGTGAGGCGTTCAGACATTCTGCTGTAATCTGACTGTGGAAACAGTAGATATATGCTGAGATATAGAACGTGCCTAGTAACAATTACATATCACATTTAATGTGGCAGCAGAGTACATGACCCCAGCATGTTCAATTGTGGTGCTTATATGAGGAACACAGGTTTGAGTCTTGCATGCAACGTGTCCCAATTCCATCATCCCCCTCTATTCACAATAACTTCCTGTCAGTCCCACTATAATGGTCTGATAAAAAGCCACTGGTAATCCTGCAGCTCACTTGAACTTGTGGTGGTGTAGCCTATGTGAGCAAAAGAATTTGTGATGCTACCAATTAGGACCTGTTTGATTAATAAAAAAAAAAATACTATGCTCAAAAGCTATAGTTTTCTTTGAATAACAGACTTGTTATTCTTTAGAACATTCTTTAGAAACTGAACGAAATACGCGGTATACATCTGTCTGAAATAATAGCATCTGAACTGCAGACCAAAGAAAAGGCAGAGTTGCGCAACACTTGTGATTCAAGAGCAGAGATGTGGAGTACCCAGTAAGTAGATTTTTGGCAGACTACCATATTAGTTTAAAATCCCTGCACAGAAAAAAAAAAAAAAGCAATATGATGAGATTTATACTGTTGTTTCTTATTGAGTCTACTAAATGAGGTCGCTCCTAAAGCAACTTCTTGTTTCAGATCTCTAATCCATGCTACAGTTTGCCAGTTTCCATATTGAAAATAATGAACAGTCTATCCGTGTTTACAATGAGCAATTAAGCATGAACAAAAAAAAAAAAAATTGTAAACAGTCTAGCTAAAGTGTAGCTAAAATCTTATAATAAAATACATAGTTTCTTTGCTGGCTGGCTTCTGACTGGACAATACAGCATTCCAGCTATGCAGAAATACACAGTTTATGAGAGCTATGACTTGAAACATGTTCACTATCACTGCACATGTTCAATGTGATTTTACCAAGTAAGATATGTTAATCCTGGAACAACATTCCTATTTGAAATTTTAGCCCTAACCCTTGCCCCTAAACCTAACCCTATCTATTACTCACCTATAAAATCAGAGGGAAATTATAGGTGAATAACTGATGTGTGATTACCTAACCCTTGTTCTAAGCCTAAACTGGTCCCTCAAAACTGATTGGTTGATTGATTGTAATGTTGTTCCAGGATCAACAAAGATGTTGATACAGGAGCATGTTGTACTTGGTGAAATCATGTTCACCCACTGGACACCACGCATAGAATAACACTGTGACCGTTTACATATTTGGCACCTCATGAAATTGCCGTAATAAATAATATTTGAATAAATAATGTGTTCTTTTACACAGTAACTGTTTTCAAAAACCAGGCATCCTAGGCCAGGCTAACAACTTAAGCTGTGACTACATTACCAATCGAACACAACCTCTTGTACCGTACTGATTAAATAAAGCACACAATCAAACTTGTCTTGAAAAGCGTGTCAAAGAACACTCTAGGCACTCTAAAACTGGAAATGGAACTGTCCTGTCCTGAAAGTCCTGTCACTGGCCGAGGTTGAGTTTCAAGGTGAATGGAAAAGTCTCTTTTTGTGGTGTAAGGTGAATGGCCCTTCTTGACCCTTAAGGGCCAAAGGCCTATTGGCCGGAGAGTGGACATCTCAAACATTAAAGACTGGAAACTGCAGCTGCCAGAAAGGGTGTTTGTGTATCCAACAGAGGAGAACTATACTGGCTTACTTCAAGAGTTCAGTGGCAGGGGTCTATTTGAGAAGTAATTCTACACACGGCCAGGTTCTGCACCAACGATTAGCTCTTTTTCAGTATTATTAGGCACAATGATTCATTGTGTGCTTGTGCACAAAATAACTGGACCAAACATGGATCATGTTACGTGTCATGTTAACATCACTCAGGCTGTTCATTATTGGGGTTTTTTCCATATCAATTTTTTTTTTTTAAATAACGTAGTTGTTATGATTTAATGGTTATAATTTTAGCATCTAACAGTGAAATCCAAAACATTAACAAACCAAAAAAAAAAAAAGCCCTAACCCTCCTGTTATTTCTTATTAATATATATCGACATATATTTTAATAATTAAGATGACACACATTATTTAACCAAATTAAAACATTATTTAACCAAATTGATCATCGTACAATGGAAACTAATGTTAGTAATTATCCTCTGTATAGTGTTCAGTGTAGTGTTTTGTCATAGCTGTTACTATTTGGAAAAAAGGTATAAAAAAATAATCGTATTCAGAATCGATTACATACAGTTTTTTTTTTTTTTAAATTCGCTGGGTTTACCCTGATCCTCATGAGGTGCCAAATTAAACTGAACCAAACGTGATGCGTTTATAAAAGTTGACAACATTTTTAACTGGACACACCATCTTACAAAATGCTAAAAAAAAAGAAAGAAAGGTATCACGTCTGTTGTTGTTGTTTTTTTTTTTTTTTTTTTGCATGAATTCTTTTAATGCACGTTTCATTTTATTTAACATATTTTACTCTTTTTCAGGATTCGTTGATGAATAGAAAGTTCAAACAAACAGCATTTATTTGAAATAGACATTTTTGTAACAATGCAAAAATCTTTACTGTCACTTTTGATCAATTTAATGCATGCTTGCTGAATTACTTTTCAAAAAACGAATTTGACCCCCAACTTTTGAACTGTAGCGTATGTAACTTCTTACCGTGCAAATTAAGTAAAGCTGCCACACACACAAAAAAAAAACACTCAAAAAAACTTTAACTATTCCAGGGAAGGACCTAAAAAAGCAGTTGGTGAACCACTTTGTCTCTGCGGTCCTCAACAATGCTCATACTGCTTTACACAGGCCTTCTTTTCAAGTTCATAAAGCAGTTGGCTTAGCTTAACATTATCCTGTCAAAGCAATAAACAAAACCTCTTGAAGAAGCCGGATCTCTGCATCCATTATTGATGACCAGAGGCTGATTATTTTCATGCAGCCTGTATTTGGATTGATATCCCACATTGTCTAGTTTGAAAACACCTAGATGCATTTTTAATTGGACCTCTTTGTCTGGGTGATAGTGAGTTCCAGTGAGTAGCAGCTGGAGAAAGAGAAGCTGTGCAGCTCAAGATAAGCAGAGACACTCCTCCCCCACTGCAAGAGATACTACACACTCCAACATTATTCAGAAGAGCTGCTTTTGATCAAAGATGCTGGTGGAGCACATTAATGCCGTTTTCGTATTTCAAGGCGAATGTCCTCCATTTGACTTCATAGTTAACTTCTTCCACAAGAGGGCACAGTGTGCTTGCTCTGTGGGTGTGTTCAGACTGGCCGAATCAAGGGCCTTCAGTGCTGTGCTGAGTCCTACAGTAGGTAAGACTAAATATCTTGACAATTAAAACAGGAAAAGGCCTTTAAACAGAATTCAGCTATAGCGTTGAATAAATCCATGAAAGACAAATACCACCAAACACTCACTTCCTTGTAGCTGAATAGTGGGATTTGTCACTGTGGCTGGTTACTGAAAAGCTGAGCATTTGAGCTCTCCTGATGAACTGAGACGATAAGAGACAACGTCTTTAAACTGACCCAGTTATTCATCTGGAAATATCGGTGCCAGCACTGTGCCCATCTCCCACACGAGCTCTCTGCAAACCCATTACAACAATTACGGCACTGGCGGAGCAAAGGATTCGCAAACATATACAAACCCATCAAAGAGAGAGGGATTTTGGGATATGGAGGATTTTGCTGCCATTCCCAAAAAGATAACAACAAACATCAATTTGATTGCAAATGAGTCAATGGCACATAATGCTAACTTTTCAAAACACGTGCCAAGTCCTTAGAAATGTACGCTTTGTATTCATTTTTCGTATTTGCTTTCATATGGTTTTTAAAAACAACCATTTTCAACAAGTTTAAAATTAATGACTCTAAAAATGTCATGTGGTGTAACCATTAGGGCTGCACGATTTGGGGAAAATGTCATATTGCGATTATTGAGGTCAATAATGCGATTGCGATAGCGATATAATAAACAAATGGTTTCATGAGTCAACTTGCTTAGTTCAAGAATTTTTTTTTAAATTTTTACAAAATTAAATAATGACATCTTTGCATTACTGCAAACTTGTTATTGTCTCAATAGTACAATAGTATAAAATAAATAGAACATTAAATAAGAACATTTGTATGCTCATAAAAATAAGATATTTTGAACATTCTGTCCAGACAAACAGGGACATTTAAGCAGGATGTTTATTGTGATTGTCAAAACATTTGGTAACTAAACAGAATTTTGTTAAGTTTAGTGACAATATATTACAATGTTTACAATGACTGGTAGACTACTGTTTTATTGTTATTGTTCTCCAGCTGTTTTATTGACCTCTTTCCGTGGCTGAAAAACACTGATTGATCGATATTATGTATGAGGCTTAAATATTTCGGTATCTTTCAACACACCTTTGTTCCTAACACATTGTTCATTCGTGTTTATTTACTATGAACTATTTACTATTAACTAGTAAAGAGTAAGAGATGTTCGGTTCACGACCACGATCTGTCACGTCCCGTTTACAAGCGCCAAAACGCCATTGTTTGAATTTCGTAATAAAATTGACAGAATCTGAGAGCTGATGATTTTTTTTTTATATCATAAGTAACCTTCTCTGTCTAGTCTGGCAGTGTCAGTGTCCTCTTTGCTGCGCAATTTTTCTCTGCATTAGAAAATGGATGTGTGGCATGAGAGTGTGTGAAAAGTGTCAATTGCGTGAGTCTCACGCTGAATGAGTGAGATTTGGCAGCCCTGCTCTCTCTGCTAAGTGTCGGTTATCTTATAGCCAAAATATCGTCATATAACAGAGGTAGATTTTTTTCTGGCCACCAGTTCAGTGTCCGGCTGCTCGCCATCATCTTCACCTGTTCTCCGCACTGCCGGAAAAAGTCATGACGTGACCATACGTGCCACTGCCTAAACTGAAACTGACTGGTCTTCTTTTTATTAGCGGTGTAGAAAATGGGCAAACAGCTCTCAGAGAGAATGGGTTGTCATGTCCACACATGAATTTATTTATTTAAAAAAATCGCAGCATTTTGCGTCATATAATTGCATAGGCTTGACATCGCGATTGCGATATGATTAATCGTGCAGCACTAGTAACCATCAAGCAAAAAGCAATAACATTTTCCTCACATGTTGAATGCAGATTAATTATTCTTTTCAAAAATATGTTCAATATAATAAATGGTCTTTTTTGCAAATATTATACATTATAAATCATATTATACAATTTAAACAGACCTTGCTATGTCATGAGTTCAAATGATCAGATATCTGAAAGTTTTTCAAAGATGCAAACGAGCATCAAAAGAAGCAGTGCAATTAAAAACAAAAAATCTAAAACTATTTAATAAGGTTTACTTTCCAAGAACTTCATTTCTTTAAATAAAGAACAATTAATATATGATTATATCAGGAGAGTTGTGCCACCCAAAAATGTCCCTCAAAAATCTAAACATTTATTTTTATTTTATTTTATTTTATTTTATTTTATTTTATTCAAGTCATTGTATGAATTGCATCTTAATGTATTCAATAAATTATTAGATCCGAAATAAATTAATTAAACATCATGTTACTTACTCAATATTATGACCTTAACAGCTAAGCATATATATATGTGCATACTGCTCCTCATATAACCCATTACAAGAGGGAACACAGGTGCTAAAGAATTATTGTTTTAAATATAGCATGGTGTCTGCTTTGTACCGTTTCAAATTGCATCATGAAACTGGTGTTTACAGACCGAGTAAAGGATGAATCTGGATCCAAGGCTTCTCACATGGCCCAGTACAGTCATGGCCTGAAATATGACTCACAAACACACACACACACACTTAACGGTTTACATAGGTTGATCCACTTTCAGAACTAGAACTACACAATGACTCACAAATACAAATAAACACACACACACACACACACACACTTAATGTGCCTTTCTCAATGTGCAATTTCATGTGACAAATTCCTACACATTTTCAATCGAGTTCACATCCTTTCTCTGTGTTGGTGCAACTGAATTCTAATTAGGGCATTTTGACTTCTCTCTGCCTCTTGACAAGCCCCTTCAAAAGTGCACTTTAACAGATCCCATGAATAATTTAGCTGACAGGTGATGTAGCCAGCCTGCAGATGAGTCTCTTCATATTAGTGGCAGATATTGAGAGAAAAACCAAAAAAGCAAGTTGTGTAGTTCAGATGAAATGGCATGCAAATGAGCCGAAGAAACACTGTTCCCCCGCTACAGCGGTGATACCAAGTGATGTATGAGATTCCCACCTTCAAAGCTTTAAAGTACAAATCTAAAAACTGCTGCAAAATCTGAATTTGCGTTCCTCATTATTCCACCATGATTATCTAATAGATACATGGTCTTTCAAAAGACATTCATGAAAGTTCAAAGTCAGGATGACAAGTGCTTTTAAATGTGTTGGCAAAAATGGCCAGCCCTCTGAGAATAATGATACTGGTGTTGTGATGTAAGAGTGATGCAGTGTTTCACACGATAAGAGTGAAGCTTGTATTGTGGTTTGACAACATATAAGAAGTATATTAATAATTTATGTGAACAAAAGGATCTCTACCCTGACAACAAAAAGCATTGAAATTATATTAGATCCATATAATTGACGATCTGATCTGAACAAATCCTTAACCCTATTAAACAACTTGTTGCATGCCAATTAGTCTTCAGTTTACTTTACATTATGTGTATCGATACTGAAATATCTGAATGGGTTCCAATACTCCTTTTCTGCAGCATCGATGCAGTATCGGCGCTCTAATAAAGCCGCCTCTCAGACAGCTAGCGAGTACCACATTGGCTTCTTTTTTGTGGCGTATTGCACTTAAATGGTCAAATGCATACAGAATTATGTCAAAATGGCAGTCTTGGTGAGTATTCAGGTCAATACATTCAGTTTTGGAACGTAAATAGTTGAAAGAAAATGTATATTGTGTAACAGTTCACTGGATCCATGCATTAGCTCTTAAAGTGACAGTAGCCTAATAAACGTGCTGCTGTCTATCATGTTAATCAGAGAACAAAAGACAAAGAGAAAATCACTCACTGCTCTTGACTGAATAACTTTTGTAACTTTAATTGTGAGCATTAATCTGTATTTAATTTTTACAATGAACACTATCCAGTGTTATTTTACATTTGTTTACTTTCGTTTTTGTAAAAACCACCTGAAAAGCTTAAAGGTTGTATCAGCGATTTCAGGCCCAAACATAAACGATCACATTCATCTAATCTTTCTTAACGATCCGCTAGCTACCCGCCCCATAAGCATGCCGTCAAAAAAACGCGTCTCTGTAGGCAGCCTAGGCTCTGAGATCTGCACACAAAAACAGTTGGTTTCACCACCACTCAAAACCAAAATAAATAGTGTTCCAACCAATCACCGACAGGGGTGGGTGTTGTGAGGTTTTCGTGTGCAGCCGTCATAGGCAGCCGTGCACGAGCGCAAAACCTCACAACACCCACCCCTGTTGGAAGATTGGAATCTTCACAAATACAAAAATGTTTCTTAAACACCAAATCAGCATATTAGAATAATTTCTGAAAGGTCATGTGACACAGTAAAAAAGTAATGGCTGCTGAAAATTAAGCTTTGCCATCACATGATTAAATTACATTTTTAACTATATTAAAATAGAAAATAATTACTTTAAATTATAATATTATTTTACAATATTGCTGTTTTTACTGCATTGTTGCTCAAATAAATGCAGCATAGTAACACCATAGCAACCATCTACAACACTCCTGAGTACTCAAGCAAGTTAATAATCTAAAGTTGAACCAGTTAAAATATCATGTTTGTAAGAACATACAGATCCAGAACATGATGAGCCAAAACATATTTTCAGTTCAGTGCATTTAGAAAAATGCTAACACAACAATATGACTGTGTTTAATGGCAGGTTTCCACAGGAGACACCACAGAGCACCTGAGCAACCAACTCGCTTAAAACCACATGGGAGGAACCCTGCAGGAACCTGATGAGGTCCAGTCAATTCAATCAGACAACACAAGAATCAAACTGACGATTAACAACCTAACCACAGTCCTCACACCGTCCAATCACAACCAAAGATATGTGTGCATCAATTGGCTATGAGATTAAATTGAAAATGTATATGTTATGTTTCACTTCAATTCTCATTAGCCTGGGTAAACAACCTCCTGGGGCCAATTGAAAAACAACAGCAATAAACAAAACAAAAAAACACACAATTAAATAATCAGTTTACCTCAGATCAGCACACCTGACAGAATTCCATATTTATGAGCACATACCGAGCATCACAACACAAATATTATCATTCAACCAGGCTGCCCACACAAACACAAGCTCCCCGATTCAATGCCAATGCCTTAATTATGTAAATAATCAAGTGGTAAGCCACTGTACACAGCTCAAGGGATAAAAAAATGTCTTTAGCATGACCCATCTGATTCAAATGCAGACGCACAGTCAGGAAGCAATATCTTGAGTGAGCGCACTGTTTGCCGTGTGGACTGGTGAATAATTCACCACCTGACTCCATGGGAAATGGCACCTACTGGACACTGTCTTCCAATTACCCTCTCAGTGGGAAACACAGCATTGATTTGTGAAGACGCTGGGTTTTAGAGCAGATAGCAGATAGACATATAAACAACATAAATATATTCCTGGGGTGCCGGAGTGAAACCTACCATAGAACTGAATTAATCTGCTCACGTACAGAAAGCAAATTCAACATCGTTGTGTTTAAGAGAGGTGTGCTATTGCCGTTGAAAGAAATTAGACCTTTTTTTGCTTTTTAGATTCAGAAGTCAATTCAACAGCTAAGCCACTGCATTAATGGCACACTGTAACGTTTGGCCCTTTGGCAGTTAAAAAACAAAACTGCATGCATTTTGCAGAAAAACATATATTTTTTTAAACAGGTGATTATCCAGAGGTTTGAGATTTAGCTGCTTTATTTGCATTCAAATTTGAAAAATTATATATATAAAAAAAAAAAAAGCATGGTACATACTTAAAATGTGTTATATCACTAAAACAATTTGGGGATACAGTACATTACAACTGAAAAACCCATATCGGTCGACCTCTAATAAATACTAATTGTGGCACTGTGTTGGGTTGTTACTTGATGTCAAACGGCAAATCTGCAAATCAAATTGCCAGACAGTTTGAATCCTTCGATTTAATTGAGCCTGGAGTTGTTCTTAAACATGTATCCCATCTGTCCCCACATAAAAAGAAACATAAGGGCCAAACCCTTATAAAGTCTCATTCAGGCAAACAGCATCATGACCTCTTGAAGCTCAGCAGAGGGGCTGCTGTCTTATCTGTCTAGTGGTGAGTTAGCACTATGGACAGGACATTGTACTGATGAGAAAGGCCTTCTGAAGTCAGACCCTCATAACCCTCAGTGTCCAAAGCACAGACACACTGAGAGGACCACATCCACGTCAGCTCTCTCATTTCAAGTAGACACATTTATCTCTCTTATTCTATTTCCATATCCACCACTCAGCTGCATCCTCCAGATTTAGGACCTGTGAGCAACTGTACACTGTGACAAAATGTTTTATTCTGTAATGTTGCACAATGCTACTATTATTACTAGTGTACTGAACACCACACAGTCATATTCCCATCATGCATTCATTAAATGTACGCATTAAAGAGATGCTTTTCCAAAGAAACCTATTAGCATAATTTTTGGCTGGGAAATGAGCCCATACATTGCTAGATTGACTTTTGATTGGTCGCTTAGGTAGCATCAGTTACGACGGGTTGAACATTATAAACCAATCAGTAAACACGTTTGTAATGTTATGCACTGTCTCCCATCTGTTTCTTTTTTTTTCATATATATATATATATATATATATATATATAAAATGTTTTCAATGGCCCTTTTATGAAGTTTACCTTTTGATTAATTTTATGTCTCTCTTCTTCATACTGTATATATAATTTCCTGTTTCAGTGGAAATTACGTCAATGCATCATATAAAGCTGCGTGTTCCAAGACACTTCAGTGGGCCATTAAAATAATAAATCTTGCCTACTCAAATTTTTTTTTTGTTGGAAAAATAAATTAAATGTAAGAAATGTATATTAAAATGAAGAAATGTTTAAATAATAAATGTAAATATAAAGTTAATCAAATTTATAACAGGTAAACTTCATAAAGGGGCCATTGAAAACATTTTTCTTTCTTTTTTTTTATCTCAGAGGTTCAAACTTAAATTGAAAAAAACTAAAGTCTTGCACCATAAGGCATAACACAACACAACACATGAATCCTTTGGCACCAAATTTCCTGTGACTGGTTTTTCATATTGATTTTTTTTTTTTTTCTCGGTTTCCAAAAACTACAGCCTACAGTCATTTGCAGATCATCACTAACATTACATCCTGCACACAACACGCCAAAGTCAATGGCTAACACCTTCAGCAAAATCTTAGCCAATACCGCTCATTTGGCAGCTACATTTCTGAGAAACGTTGCTGTAAATAAAGCATCCATCCACTGACAGCTTTGGCCTGACAGATGCAATAAATACAAGTGGCTTCATCGATGTCCTGAAACTAGAGGTGCAAATGGCCCCTGTACAATTAACACTCGGGTGGGACAGACCAACTTTATCTCAGAGACAGTTGATTTATAGCGAGGACAGAAACAACAGATGAATCGACAGCAGTTCAAGGGGAACATCTGGGCATCCAACGGTGGCCCAGGTCCATGGCGTGGAGAATTCCCAGCATTTGGTTCTCACTGCACTGCTGCCCGCACTTAACATGGCCAAGATCTTTCAGGATTAATGGCCTTATGCACATGAAAACAAGAATCGAGTCCAAATAAGCCACATGCCATTTTCCATGTGGCGTCCGGCATGTCATTTTGAGACGGCACAAATTACAGGCCAGTGATCATCATCAGATCCATAGCTCTATTGTGACATGCTTGGGATGTAGCTGATTTAGTTATCTGATCTACAGCGTCAGATTCTCCATAAGCCTCAGCACCAAAAACAATCTTCGGATCTCTGACATGCTCAATTTATTGCAAAATATGAGCTTCTAAACAGACCCTGGACCCTTATTTTTCCTTCGATAACGGTTTAAATTATTTGAACCATCCAGACAGATGAGAAACAAGCAGCCGTCAGATGTCCCAGTATTGAGCTTATCTAAAATGCGGGCTGACGGCAGATATTGAAGAGAGCACAGACAGGTTGACATGTAGGAAAATGATGTGTCAAACTGAGATGATCTCTGAAAGAGGACACCGCCGACCTGCAGTTGATAGGATGAGGCACCTTGTCACAAAGATGAAGCGCAGTGTTGTTTTGGTGACCTTGACTGACTTCAAAGCCATGGAATATTAAAGAGGTGCTTCACAAGCCACCGTCATCAGTGAGAAAGAACGAGCGCTGATGTGATTGGTCCAGCTCAGAGGTGGGAGGATGTAAAAGTATGTGACCAGAATTCAGACTGGCTCCCTGTGGAGCAGCCAAACAGGTCACCCGCTGCCTCACAAGGACGTGAGATCAAGCATGTACATCTCCAAGAAAGATGACGCGAGCTGTGCTTTATCATTGCCAAGGCTTCTAGGGCTAATTGCTCTGGTGTATATACACATATACTGTATATATATATATTATCTCTCACAGCAAGCCACAGCTTGATTCACAATGATGCTTGCTACAGGCAGGAAACATAAAGGTTTAAAACAAGGGTCATTGACAAATAAATGAAATAAGCTTTTATGTTCACCAAGGCTGCATTTATTTGATCAAAAATACAGTAAATACTGTAATATTATTATATTATTATGATTATGAAATATTACAATTATAACGTTTTTTATTATAATATATTTTAAAATGTAATTTATTCCTGTGATGCAAAGCTGGATTTTCAGCATCATTACTCAAATCTTCAATGTCACATGATTTAATGAATTAGATTGAAAATAGATTTTTTTGTAACAATGTAAAAGCATTTACTGACAATTTTGATCAATTTAATGCATTATTGCTGAATGAAAGTATTAATCTCGGTAATATTCAACCCAAAAATTAAATGTATATCATTAAATTATTAATTGCATTTTTGAATAAATTAACACATTCGGACGGACAAACAATACAGTTTCTTTTGGAATATAGTTTGTGACACTGTAATTTAGTCATTGAAAATATCTAAAATGACTAAATTCATACTGGACACATAGACACATTTATTATAATTATTAAAAAATTACTATAAGTTACTAAGCAACGAGGCAAGTCTGTGTGCTATCCGTTTGGCCAACTGAATGATTAATGACTACAGACTAATTAAAAAAAGCAATATTAGAACTGAGAAACCTTAGCATACACTGCAATAAATAAATAAATAATAAATCAATAAATCTGTAGAAAAACTGAAAAAGTACTTTTATCAGTAGGACATTATCCGTTAACTTTACGTACATTTCCTTTCATCCTAAAACACAAGTTTCAGTTAGAGACCAAACAATACCAAGTATTTGTGTGAAAAAGTGCTGCCTACGAACATGTAAACAGTATACACATGATACTTTTGTGCCACATTTTTGTTTGTAACTTCACGAAACATTAGTAAACCATAGTAGATCACATATCTCACATATCTCATAACCCAAACACACAGAGTGAGCACACAGCTGAAATGTCGCTGGAAGAGTACATAGTTCTTATGTTTAGTAAAATCACTTGTTTGTAGGGTTTTTTGGAACCTTGGTTAATTATATTTAAAAAATAAACAGCTAGCCTACCAAATCCTCAGCATGGCTTGAAGACATTAATACATTTAGACAGCACAGGCTCATTCGAAAAACTTACCTGTGGCAATATTTTAGCAAAACGCAAAATACGTTGCGTCGTGCACGTTTCGCGACAGTTTCAAAGTGAAATGTCAGTGAGTGTCGGTAAAAGCATGTTTAGTTTTTTCCCGGAACAGATGAACGTGAATATGGCAAACGTTTTATTATGTCAGAGTTTGTACGCATCACTGCAGTTCTGAGTGGCGCTAAATGATTAATGCCTCATCGAGTTTCAAAATAACGTACACCTACGCTAAACCCTAAACCTACCAGATAGTGTTAACAAAAGCAAATGTGACATAAAACCGTAATCGTAACCATGGCATTTTAGCTTGTTTTTGAACTTTGAGCTCTCATATAACGTGACTCGTCTTTCACGTCGATTAATCATTAGCATCCCTATATACTAACAAAGTATACTGACCCTATTTTTATGGACTTTTCTTCGAGTGTAGAGTTAGCAGACTACTTTAATTCAATTTCAGGATGTCAGAAAGTGATTAATTTGTAAATGTGTGCACATCCAGGGAAAGGGCTGTTTCGCTTCTCAGCGTCGGGCTGTGTACGTATTTGTGCGTTCATGTGTGTTCATGTGTGTTGAAATCAGGGAGGAAACGTGTGACATTTCCCTGCTGAGATTTGCGAGCGGCAGTAGCCATGTTTCTCTGGCCTTCTGTCACCGTGTCAGAGCTATTCCTGCCGCAGCCTAGGGTAAGATCCCATAAACACACACACACACAGACACACACACACACACATTAATGGACACTCTGGCCTATGCAATGCTACAGAGAATATCATCACATTAACTGTCACTTCCTATCTAAAATGACCACCTCATGTGTGGAATTTCTCTCAATGACACAGATATGATGACAGGACATCCCAAATCTCAGATTACACAGAAAATAGTGATTATACTACACTATATATATATATATAGTGTAGTATAATCACTATTTTCTGTCACTAAAATGCAAAGGAGTAAAATGCAAGTTCTCCTAAATGATTTGTCCTGGATACACACCTACAATGTTTTAATAAAAAAAACAAAATGTCATAATCCCCAAAATGAATGTAAACACACTGATGTCTATGCAACGGCTGCAAATGTGAGCTATAAATAACCCAGAAGACGGCTCGTTTAAAGGTAAGTTGTGTATCCAACCCCAGAGAGAGTGTGTGAGTTTGTAAGATATGACTGCTGTAGTGTATTCACTGTTGGGAGATTGAGTCACTGTGTCAACTGTCATTAGCGCTTGCTGAATTATGAATCATGCATAGCGTGCTGATTCTACACTCAATATTCAGCATGAACATCCACACTCAGCATCCAGACCACTGCTCACTTACTCCACATCCAGAAGGAACGGCAATAAAATGACTTCTTGTGTTCATTCTCCATGAAAACTCTTTACTTAGTCTCAGAGCCAAACCCTTAGAGCTTGAGGTTCAACATGTCCCAAGATATCTGAAGTAGATGACTACATGGAGGATCCAAGACCCGAGGACCTGTACAGGTTCGGGTCTATATTTTAAATGGCCAGCCGGGTCCCGGGTCTCGGGTCTGTTTGACATTGTGTGTAATATCCAAGTCGATCGGAGAACACCCGGTCGTGATCAGAGTCAGTCAGCGCTGTGAGTGTGTTTTGTAACTTGCAACTTGTAAAATCAGGATTAGAAAAATGTGAGCTGGGAAATAAGGTAAAGAAGAAACACGAGCAACCCCGGCCATCAGAAGCAGAGCAGGCGGAGTTAATGCAAGCGCACGGTGATCATGAGTTTTCCTGTTTCTATTGTGAGCAACAGTAAATGCAAACAAACTTCAACTCTCAAAAACTGCTTGCAGCCTTGCACACTCACATTTAAATAACATATTTCAAATCAGCAACAAAATCTGAGATGAACTGTCGCATTAATGTTTTTTATGATGCTCAAATTATTTTTACAGCAATATATGTATATATTTATATTACAGCAATAATTATTTTAGTAAAGGGCAAACAGTCAAAGTTTGAATTGACTTGAGATACAAAAATAATTTCACATTTGTCATCCGTCACCTGACAACAAGTGGACTTTTGAAATTGGAATAATGAGTGGATTAAGCATGCTCTTTCAATCGACAAGAGAGGAATAACATGGATGGAGGATGGAATAACTCTTGGCAAGGAGGATGGTATGCATTACAGTCAGGTACAATGGAGAAGGCTATTAACATTAGGTAAGACGAGGTTTTATTTTCACAACTTGTTTATTGACTTGTTAATAGCAATTTGCTGTGGAATGTTTGCTGTGTTTTGATCTGTCTCGATTGGGTCCAGTCGGGTCTGTGTCTTCCCGCCCGGGTTCAGGTCCAGCTTTCAAATAATAGACGGGTCCGTGTCGGTTGCGGGTAGTATATTTATGTCATTTCTCGGTTCTGCACGGATCTGGGTCTGTTCCATGTAGCACAATTACGGGTCTCTTCGGGTAAACATTTTTGGAGTCGTGAAGACCTCTAATCTGAAGACCAGCATCATACAGTCTTAATTATAAAGGTTGTTTATTGGCATTGATGGTTCCATGAAGAAGATTCGTGGACCCTTTCCACTGTTCTAAAGGTTCTTTATTATAAAAACAGGTTCTTTGGATTATTAAAATGTTGTTCACACTAACAACCTGTCAACAGGAGCGGCACGATGCAACGCAACAAAAGACAATAGAACCCGGATTATCAGTGATGTTGTCTACATTGGATGCGGCACAACGTGATTCAGCAAATCCCTGACAGTAAACTGATGCTTCCTTCTATTTATGACATAAAGCACTTGCGATACTTCTCATAGGAAGGACAAATTAATTTGCATCGTTCAACGGTCACATCCGGTGTAGATAAGGTGTGTAAGAATTAAATGGTTATTTTATGGCATCGGTGTTCCTTTTGGAACCTTTATTTTTTAAGAGTGTATGACAAGAGTTTAGATACATTTACTTTAGTAAGTTTAGGAATTCAACAACAACAACAACAACAAAAAATTATCATTGTAATTATTAGGCATTATCATGAACTTCAACGGAGCCTTAATAATTACTGGCAGCCAGTTTTATTTGCGTATTATAATGAGTGAGTGATGTACAGAAGGATCTTCTGTTGCCCACAGCTGTTAATACTGGGTGCCAGTCATGCTGTTGTCATGGGCATTATTAGCGGAAATCATTCTTATTATGCATGAATAATAATTACATAAATCAAACCGGTCATATTTTTCTATATTGCAGCAATAAAAATGTGCCAATTAATGTGTCCATATCTTGTTTTGAAGGCTGACTCGCCTCATCTTCCATGCCAGCTCATTTTCCATGCTGGTTTTTAACTGTGGCATAATCGAAGTCAGATAAACCTGTCCTAAACAGCACAATGGGAAAAATGATTTTTTGCTGCTTGTTCAATTTACTTAACTATAATGAGCTAAAGCAACACTATTGTTGAACATTTTATCACAACTAAATTTTATTGTGCTCATTCCACTTGTTTATGACCAATCCATTCACTTTTGTTGCATTAACTGAAACTAAATTAGTGTAACATTTTTAGTTCGCAGCATGTTTTGCATAGGAGTGAACTGGAAGAGTAAATGTAGAAATTAAGTGTTATTTTAAACATTTCTGAGCAGTTACACTGGGAAAAAATCTGGCGTAGAAACTATTTTCACTTACAGGTAAATTTCATAAATAATTACAAAAAAAGGAAAGTAATGCATTGAATTAAACATGAAATTCTGAAGTGGAAAAAAAAAATAATACTTTCTTGTAAATGTACCTCAATAATCTGTTTTATTTACAAGTTTGAAAAATATATTTGGTAACACTTTTTTTTACAGTGTCATTGTTACATAGGTTACATGTACTTACCATAGTACTATGAGTAAATTATGCATAATTACATGTAACTAACCTTCAACCAAATCCTAATCCTACCCTAACCCTATAGTAAATACATGTAGTTAATTAATATCACTCAGTACTTATATAATTACACTGTAACAATGACACCTTAAAATAAAGTGTAATCATATATTTTTTTTACAGTGCATGTAATTAATATAGTGTTTTTCTATTTATTGAACTAAGCTGTCATGGCAGTGCTGTGAGAAGGTGACTAATCTCTACAATTTAAATAAATTAATTTAGAAAAAAAAAAAAATCATTCAGACAGAGACCTTTATGAAGTCAAGGCTGGCTATGAATGACCCGGCCGAAGGTAACTGTGCTAAATGTGCAATTAAAACTAATTGCCTGTGACCTTTAACCATTTTAATGCTGTTTAGAAAAGCTCCTCAACCCCTGCAAAGCAGAAGGCGGTGTTTCTTGTCCCTCTTCATCTAGGAAATGAGAAATGATGTGTCTGCAGAGACAGAACAGTGATACCCTTCTTTACCTAATTCCAGGTTTCCTGTGTTCTCCTCCTGATTAATGACAGGTGTGCCGCACACATAAACCCCCCTACAGCTGTGACTAAATATTATTTGCACACAGCACAGAGTATGGTGGATAAATACAGTTTACAGCCTGTGAATTGTGTGTGTCAGCAGTGTAGCTGAGAAAACAGGGCTAAATCATTACCACTGTTCCTTCCTCATAGCAGAAGAGTGGCAGGCAGACCAAAGCTTGCAGTTGAAATTTCATTATTAATAACCCACAGCTTGTACCACACTGCAGTTTTATTTAATTAAAGCTACACATACCTTATACGTCATTTGAGATTTGTTTTCAGGGAGTTAATGTTGAAGCAAACCAGTTGATTTGTTTGGAGAAATGGATGAGTCAGTTTCATTCTGATAATATTCTGCTCATTGAGTTAAATATTAAATAATGAAAAGCATTAAACCAAATGAAAAAAAAAAAAAAAAGGATTCAGACCGAGCACCGAGGTAAAACCCCAGGTGATGATGGGCTTTTACAATTCTAATATTACAGACAAGACTTTTACGGGGAGCAAGAGGCACAAAAGTGTTACACACAATCATATCGCAGGGCCTTGCATCTACAGTTACATCCTATGGGAAAACTAACCGAGATTGACAATTTAACGCAGGGAGCAGGGTGCTGTTTAAAGAATCAATCCAACAAAAGCCATCAGAGTGAGCAATCTCCACATCTGTCTCCAGCCTCTGTTTACTCTGAGATGCAACAGTAAAGTTATGACTGTAATCCTCCCCTAGTGCACATATCACTATATCTGAGAATACAATCTGCCACTGAGACAGACTTCAGCGGCTGACAACAAATCAAAACACAGATCTACCAAGTGATGAAAGATGATGGACCACTCCTCCACATGGCAACGTCAAATGGAAATATACAAACAAAAATATACTGATATTTTAAGCAGGACTGTGGCATCCAAAAACAGATGGCACTGATTAGTGATATAACTGATAGCACACGAAAAGAAAAAAACAGCAAACATAGCTTTTTTGGCTTATTATTTCATTTTCATTATTTCAAGAGGTAATAGGCCTACATAGTTGCACAAATTAAATAAATAAAAGTCCACCACAATGAGGTCATGTGACACCAAAATTGTAGAATAATTTAAAACATTTCAAGTGTAAGGTATACAGTATAATTTAAAGCACATCGTTTAGTATGTAGTTAGCTAATATTTATTTCCATAGCCATTCGTACGTCATCCTAAAGGATGGGATCTTTGAACAAGACAGTTTGAAGAACTGTTTTAGCATGCAACTGACTCACTCTCAAGGCCAACCAAACTGTCAGTGTATAAAGTGAGGTAAACTGACCCTGACACTTGGTAAGCATTTGTCTACCTACGTCTTCCTTTTCAAAAACAAGCAGCCAAAGCCAGAAGAATGGATGCATCTCCAGCTCATCATTGAAAGTCTGATCACACATTCACACACACACACACACACACACACACACACACACACACACACACACACGATCATATCTGAACCATTCAATATAAACACAGTGTTATCTTCTTCCAATGCCACATGCTTTGTGTGCAATGTGATTCAGAATATTGTTTGAATCATCATGACAGCTCTTTCTTCTCAACTTTTTTTTAAATGGCAGAGCTCTCACTTTAATATACTATGTATAATAAAGAAAAAAGAAAGAGAAATATTAATTTTTCGCTCCAGGCACATATAGTACGCACTCTTCCTCACCCACTCCAGTAAAGCTGCCCACCTCAACTGCCAAAGGCAAAACACCAGTTTTCACTTTCCCAGCATCAGCTAGAAAGAGGCCACATAAGAGTTTTACTTTTCCACAGCAGTGTTTGATCTGTAATTAATTGAGTTTTGAATGCATCCATGAATTTATGCCCCTTTTTATTTTGTAGTTGCATTAGTCAGCTACCTAGTTTCTTTCAAGCAGTTTTTACTTACAGTACACTAAATTGTAAAGACAGGCCTCAGGTTAAGTGCCTTCCTCAAGGGCTCAATGATAATTGTTCCCTTCGTGTAACTGAACTGGATGCTTTCTGGTTGGCAGCCCATATATTCCTACCATGACACAATCATTATCACAAATATATTTATATATTGCATGGAAACATGTTTCTAAAATGCACTGCAAATAAGCTTGTAAGAATTGTTTATACTTCAAAAGATTTCACATCATCCAACAGCTCTCTAGCTCTTGAATTGTCCATGTGCCGGTATAGAGACAGAGCGCATTTAGGCCATGCCCACCACGGTGGGGAAAACAATCCAACCCTCTACATTGACTTTCATTGCGAGAAGCTGCCTCCTTGTCATTTCTGACTTATAACAAAAAACAAAACCATGTCTAAAAGCTGCTATGTGACAAGGTGTACAGCAAACAAGCTAAAAATCCCAGAAATACGTTTTATAAGCTGTCGACTCCAAAAAACGAGCATTTAAGGATCAAAAGTGAATTTTTTTATGACTAGTATTTCATATGTCAGGCTTTACAGAGTTAAAAGTTCCACTGGCAGAATCAGTCTTTGCTATCTCAAACAGATTGTCTAGTCGCAGACCAACATTTCTGTATTTTCTTGGTCCAAATATACTGGTATCATTGGCATACTGAGTTCCCTACCCCAGGTTACTCAGTAAATTCAACAACCTCTTCATAAACATATTCCAGAGTCACTGGTCTGAAGCATATATCTGCTCTAAGTGATCTCAAACAGAAACTCTGGTAAAGCAATGAAAGACTTGAGTGATTTCCACTGAAACAAATCCTCTGTGGTGATCTGGTGGGGTTATAACCTGCTGAAGTGTGTTAACAGATTGAAATGCCAATCAGGCAGTGAATTAGATGCAATCCAGTGCATTCTGGGAGGTGAACTGAGCAAGTATATCTTTCAATGCTGTTTCATATTGAAGTCAATCATAATAATCCCATCTAGTGAACAATGAATCCTACTCCCCATCATATTTGTTTCATTTGAATGTAGATCTTTGCATTGCACTGAGTGACTTATGACATCATGGAAAATTTGTGGTGGTGGAAGGTGACGAGCAGCCCTGTCCAATCTCTGCTAATCTAGAAACAGAATCTTATCATAAGTAAACGGATCTTAAGCAAAGCTAGCACGTTCCAAATGCTGCTGTCTATACTGATAAGCAATTAAGTGTGTAAATGTGACACTGGTGACAACAGCATATTCTGAGCGAATCTTAGACTACAGGGTAAGAAGATCAAAGTGTGACGTCCACCTGGGATGTGGTTCCAGACACACAATCCAGAAACTTGTATCCAGACACACACATGCAGAATTCCACAAAAAGCTTGGCAGAATTTTTTTAATAAATCTTTTGACTTTTTCAATATTGCTTTCAGCAACCAAAGAGTGCTGTGTTCTCAAACCTATTTAAAACATCATATTGAACATACAATACAAAAACGATTTTTAAATAAAAAGTGGTAAATAAATCAAAAATGTTTTACAAAAGAAAGACTTTGTTCAATTCAAATTAGAGCTTAGATCGGGCCCAACAAATCAAGTTCACCGTAATTATGAGCCCGAGCCCAATTTAAACCCGACCATTTTTAATATGTGGGCCGTTATAACCAGGGGTGGTGCCATAATTTTTTTTAATGCAGGTGCTGCTGTTCTAGATCATTTAGGCTAACAGGGGGGAGCTGCGCAGTTATATATATTATATAAATACTATTAATAAATGAGCAAAAATGGGCCACTCAATATTAAATATTCAATTATTTTAATTATCACAATTAAAGTTTTAATTTTATTAAATTGAACAAGCACAACATTCAGCATTCAATCAAATATTCTTAAAGATTAATTATTATTAATAATGTTACTTCAACATATTGTTATTTCAACATAATATGTGTGTGAGCAACAAGCAAGAAGTGCATTTGTAAATTTGGTGACAGCGTGTGTTACGAGTTTCAAGTTTCAAATGGTGTAAGTGACCGCGGCGCGCCGGCGTCTCCATGTCATGATTATATTGTCTGCTATATTGCTTTTTATGTATTAAATCCAGGCAATTGGTTGATGAAAAATGTATTTAAAGGAGCTGTATGTAAGAAATGTATTTCAATTAATCATAAAATGGCCCTGATATGTCACTAGACATTAAGAAATCATGTTCATTTCAAATACTTATATCACTGACAAAAGTAGTACGGCCAGGATATTGTCATTTAAAAAGTGAAGTTGCAGCCCTCAACTGATGTTGATGTTGTCATCTTGTGTTTTGGCCTGAAGCGCCGCCCTCCATCTATCTACCAATCACGAAGTCAGTAGTGTTTCTGCATCCGGGTTGCCAGCTCAGCTCTAGTTATCACAGCTGCAGCTACAAACTGCAGCCTACGTTCCTGCTGGATCCTGCAACCTATCTGGCAACCTCGAGTCAGGGGGAGGGGGAGGGGATACACCGCTCTATACAGTAATTTGAAAGTGATTGCAGTACCAGTTTTGGCCACAATCTTACATACAGCTCCTTTAAATTAAGATACAATTTATACTAAACGAAATTCACTTTAAAGAAAAGCTTTCTTCAAAACAAAACTTAAACTTGAAACTAAATGTGCCTCTCTCTCTCTCTCTCTCTGACACACACACACACACACACACACATTCCAACATTGCAATCTTGACATCGGAGCCTGTTCATTATGCTGCGTTCACACCAAACGCGAATAGAGCGTCAAATCGCGTGTATCGCTTCTAGTTCGACACTTGAACATTTTGAATCCATTCGCACGTCCAAAGCGAATAGGACGCGAGCGAGCGAGCGAGTGCAGTATGACACGTAGAACATATGCGATGATGAAAGGTTAAACTTGAGAGGTGGGGAAACTGTAGGCTAACGTTACTTGTTTAGGCTGGTCCTCATCCTTAGCTTAGCTAGCATAGCTAACCTGTCATACCTCTGATAGAACAGGTAGAAACTGAATCTTTGTAACATAAACTAGATTGCAGCCCTTTCTGTCGTGCCCTGGAGGATATGTCTGCTGCATTACTCCAAAACCAATCACTTATACCAATAGGTATGGAGCTCAACCCAGCCATGGCTATGTGTCTGTTTCTCAATTGTTTGACGGGCGTAGTAACAATAACTAGGGGGCGTGGCTTTTGCGAACGGTCAATTGTGCGTGCATTTATTAATTATTATCTTAATGAATAATGCGACAAGGAAGAAGCATGTAAACTGCGTTGTTTGTTTATTCAGAAATAATTGAATGGATCGGAAAAGTAACAAAAGAGGACATTGAGGGCTGAGGCCTACTACTATCATAATTTATGTCATGGCAAGACTGCTTCATGTGTCTGTTCATCGTCGAAGTCCCCGTTTTTTTTGCTGTCATAGGCGAGCAGCGTGCCGCATTTAATGCACGAGACAAAGCCAACACATATGTTGTCACTCCCCAATACTAGTTTAAAATGTTTCCATACCTCCGATTTTCCTCCAAACTTGCTCAAAGTTAATTCCTGTTTTAATTTTTGTCTTTGCTTCTTCAAGCTCCATGTTCCACTTAAAGGTATAGCGGAGGATTTTCCCGAATTTTAGAAAAGAACCGCCCTCTCCACTTTTTGAAAAAATGCACATGCGCAACACTCTACCTGCTCCCGAGAGGGAATGCCTATTAAACGTATGCACGAGCTAATCATAGCTTACATTAACTTTTACTAGCAGTGATTTTAAATGGATTTCTCCAAATAGCATGCCAAACTTTACCTGTCAAGTAGAAACTTCGCGACTGAGGCGGCATAACTGCGAAGCCCAACCTGTGTTTTGAGCGCATGCCATTGTGTGAATCGTGTGCACGAGCATGTACGACGGTCGACGGCCTTACGTAAACATATCACCAGAATGATTGACACTTAGGAGGACCAATAGTCTTGATGATCCACCCGGAAAAAGAAAATCCTCCGCTATACCTTTAAGCTACAGAATAGTACAGCACGCACAGCAGGTGTGATGCGTCACACGTGCGAGACTGTGAGTGCGAGTGGACGAGACGCTGCGCATGACACGTGACGTGCTTTATCAAGGGCCTGACCCGACCCGACCCGGCCCGGCCCGAGGACAGTGGTGGGTCGAGTCCGGGCTCGGGCAGAGAATCTAAGCTCTAATTCAAATGTGTGTGTAATTATTTGTGAAATTTACTAGCAATTATTTAAGTGTATGCAGAATTCTGCAGATTTTCCCTCTAATTCGGAGCAAAAAAAATGTGTAGATCTTGGTCTTTTTTTTCTTTTGGTACGCAAACAAAACTTAACGCAAACGTTCGGTCTCAGTGTGAAGGGGTTTACACTGGGATTTTAAAATGAATATTTTGCTGAAAATTGGTATTGGACCTGGTATGAATATAAACTTTAGAGGTACCACACAAAAAAATACAAGTAAAACATAAAAGGACTAAGAAATGTCGTCACAAACTATGTATCTTTATGCATTCAATGCAGGAACTTGAGCCTGAAATCTTACTTCTATAAGTCTGAAAAGAACTGAAATCTTCCACCCACTGCCTCTGACTCAACCTGCCTTAATCTAGCAAAGTCTGCCGGTGAAAAGGCACCTACAGTGTGTGTGTGTGAGAGTGTGTTTGGTAAAATCACACTGACAACTGATATATAATCCCTTCATAGAATTTAAATGAATTAGTTTTTGCTGGTCCACTTTCTTAAAGAGAGCAGGAAGCATAAACTATGAGCAGCCCAGACAGAATCTTGGGACTTTTTCAGCACTTTCTATGCATATAATCGATTTAAACATGGTCAAATATGTTAAATAGACCTGAGTGTAGCTTAAATCAGTATGTAACTAGCTAGAGAATTTAATAAATAGAGGTAAGAGAGATGTGTAGAACTTTGTGAATGACCAGCATTCCAGATTCTACAGAAATCTACAGAGCTTTCTGGGGAATTCTGCAGGCCTAGATTCTGTATGGCATTCCGACAGCCTGAAAAAAGAAGCAGACATTACAACACCAGACAATCTGTATCAGAGAATATAACAGAAAAAAGCACTATGAAAATGCTTGCAAGCAGGCTGAAATTTAAGGTTAACTCGCTACAAATAGTAACTTGAAAAAACAGAGAGCATGACCCGAGTCGTCACCTGAGACAAAATAAATATGAAAGGCTGACATCTAAATCGAATTTATTAAGGATAAAACAAAACAGAATGCTAGAGGACTGAGGGTAATTTTCCAGTTCTAGATGCCTGTCTATGAGCTTCCTGGCATCTTTCTGTCTCTATGGATTGATGAGTTCATGTTGAGCTCAGACCCTTCTGCGTCAGTAAGCAGTCTGTGAGTCAGCCTCATCCATTTATCATCTCATGCACTCACACTCACACAATAGTAAAGGCACTCGCTCAACACTGCACTTCTTTCCACATCACCTGTCAATCAGAGGATAAATTACATCATTGTGACATATCACAGATATTCCGGCTGAACACATGGAGCAGTAACAGTTAAGACATTAAAGTTTCTTCTTGCTTGGATCCTGTTCGTGATGCCAGGAATGTTGGACCAGTTCAAAGGAAGAGACTAAAGACTGAGGTGGAGACTCTCAATGTTCTTTATTGTCGATCCGTAGAGAGAACAGAGTGGAAGAAGAAAAGAAGAAGCCAAGAAAGTCTAAGTCTCTCGATCTTTATATAGTATGTGGGTGTTAGGCAAGTAGACCGTTGTTTCCAGTTCTTCGCCTCTGACAGCAAAACAGAAAACAGGTCTTGCAAATTGCATTGTCTGAAAAGGGACCCTAGCCCTTTAGTAAGAAACAGAAAAATAAAATAGAGATACATCTCTCTGTCTCTATACAAAATATTACATTCCCACATGTGTAAACATGAGCTTAAAGGGATAGCTCACTCAAAATTGAATCTTGTCATCATTTACTTGACTTCAAAGTTTTTCGGCCTCTCTTTCTTTCTTTTAAATGAATTTTCCTTAAGTCAGCATGAAATTAAAATTCTCCCTTTTTCTAACTGCAAATGCTCTGCCCCTGCATGCTCACGCTCCACTTTTGAGCGCAACACCCACATCTCAAAATCCAATCAACAAACGATGGATGGAAACTTCAGAAGTTATTAGAATTTGAATATAGTACTTAAGTCACACTGACTACTTTCATGGTGCTTTTT
This sequence comes from Squalius cephalus, assembly GCF_949319135.1. Taxonomy (NCBI): domain Eukaryota; kingdom Metazoa; phylum Chordata; class Actinopteri; order Cypriniformes; family Leuciscidae; genus Squalius; species Squalius cephalus. The sequence goes on from NC_137142.1 coordinate 28,877,904, forward strand.
GGAGCATAACAGTATAAACTAGTTGTTTGGAAAAAAGTAGAATCAACATTCTTTTCATTCATCAATATTCTTTTCGTTTCGAATTAGATCATTTAAAAGTAGACACTTAAATGTTTCTATAAATATATTGCTTGTGTCAGTGTGACAAGTATTCGCTGAGCTTTGTTTCATTTTAATGACACGCTCCAGAAAAAAGTTCACTGAGAAGAAAGGACAACCTGTTTGTTTTCTATATTTTACAAAAGCACAATGTTTTGTTTTGATTGTAAGTGGACACAACTAAAAGTAGACCCACAGTTTTGAATGATGTATTCATTTTATCTGTATGACCATAATGACGGAGTATTTTAAGTCGATTTTGCTGCTATGTGAAATAAAATCCACCAAAACGTTTGTCGACCCCAGAAGGTTAAAACGTAGTCTGCATTCTACAAAAAAAAATAGTATATTTAAGTCAACTTTAAATATAGAACAGAAATACTACCATGCTATGATTATCACAGAGCTAATGCCAAATTTGGGCTTGATGCCTAGAGAAATACCATCCAAAATAGCCATTACTTGAGGGTTACTTGACTTATTGAATTAATAATAATTAAAATGGCCTTTTAACCATCAAATCATGTCCGCTTCAATACAACGCCTACAGGATACTTGCACAGTAACCATATATTCATGGGTCAATTGCACTGAATCCATAGAATCTAGGGATAAATTTAATAGACAATACCAACCGGCATTACAATTCATGGCCCTGGATACCTTGGCCAAGCATAAATAGCATTTTGAATATGAAAAATCATTATTTTTCTTTAACCGAGAGTCTGAGAGGCTTGTTTTAATTATCTAATAGCCATGGTTTCTTTGCACATGGAAAACCTAAAACATTGCAATTAGCTAAGTGGTCTTGAATAACCACAGAATAAACAATAAAGGGCACGCTGTCGGATTTACTTAACAGTCTCTTGAAACAGAGGGGTTATAAAAGTCAAATTAAAGCTCAGCCTTGTGTCCACCTACTCTAAGATAACAGACATTTTAACAGGAAGATGAACTTTTGAACAAACAGACATCTGAAAGATGGATAGTTTATGAGAGTTACCGTCTCCATATGAGAAATTAAGCAGGACCAAACACCAAAGCCCCCATTTTGTGAGTAAACACTAATGATTGATTCCCAAAACATTAAGATAAAAAGAAGGGGTTAAATGTCAGATAATCCAGTCCGTTGTCTCCTATTTGACATTAGCATGAGAGAGAGAGAGAGTGTGTGTACGTGTGTGTGTACGTGTGTGTGTGTGTGATGGGACTGCAGCTGGGTGGCCCTGAGATGCGTCTTATCTTCTGACCTTTTAAAGGATCAAATGGAAAAGTGGCTAATCTATCCCAGTATGGCTGCCACAGGCTTCAGCTCTGTTCAGAAGAGATTGGAGAGATAGTTGTCTAATGAATCAAGGGATAAATGCTGGAGCATGAGTCACCGCTTCTTAATTACGACAGCTCATAATGAGAGTGGCATGGAAATCATTAATTTGTACAAATTGAGACAAAAAAGCAATGCTAAATTTAGCCAACTGAAACTAATGAAGACAACTAACAAAAGTAAGCAACACAGGAGATATCTCTTCCTATCTCTCTGCATATATCTTACAAAGATATGTACATATGTTTATCTTTATTGTACGATTAAATAATACAATGGATGGATGGATCGCTAGATAGAAGGATGATTTTCAGGGTTATACACTCTATAGCCTATGAGGCAGTCACATGAAGCTATTTGTGAGCCTGTATTCCTTCCTCTCACATGAACTGCTTTGAACTGACACTGCACTCCAGAGTCTCAAACCATTCCAAATCCCATCCAGCCTGCTTTCATCCTGCAGTAATCCACAGCGGACATGCACTCTATACATACTCTACTGTCCACAGATACATTACATTATGCTTTCATGGACAAAAAGTAGTTAGCACTTCATTTGATGAAAATGAGGCTTGTGTGTTATAGTTTATACAACAGTTCAGTCTGAGAACCTTTTCCAGCCGTGCGATATATTTACCCAGTAGCAGCACTCGAACCATCTCACCGTTTGTATCAGTCCGCTTGCGGCGACTGTCATGGTGAAGCAAATCCACAATTTTTAACAAAACCAGCTTCATTGACTTCCATAATATGGAGAAGAAGAAAAAAATACTATGGAAATCAATGGGCCCCATCAACTGTTTGGTTACTGACATTCTTCAAAATATCTTCCTTTGTGTTCAGCAGAAGAGAGAAATTCATACAGGTTTGGAACAACTTGAGGGTGAGTAAATTATGTCAGAATTTTCATTTTTGGGTGAACTATCCCTTCAAGTCTTAATTCAGTTCTCTCTAAAACTTACTGCGGTTTAACCAGATTTCACTTCTATGTACATGAAAATTAAATTCCTGATTTGGTGCTGACTTTTTATGCTGACTTGTTTTGTAAAAAAAAAAAAAATATATTATTTGTACTCCACTCATCTCTCATACCTGACTCCAACCGGAGGTTATTGAGGTGCAGTGCGGTGTTTTCCCAATAGTCCTTTTCTGGGTTTTGTTTATAGTTACCTTTTCTCCTTTTTTCTCCTTTTCTATCTTTTCTCTTTTTCCCCCCTTTTTTATAATAATAATAATAATAATAATAATAATAATAATAATAATAAGTAGTAGTAGTATGCTGCTGATGCTGATTATTATTATAATTGAATGTTAGAATTATACTATTAATCCAAAACAAGATAAGTGTTATTGTGGAATGAAAACAAAAATATAATAATAACATAATAAATTAAAGACCGAGCATGACCATTTTGGACCGTGTGAGAGGCTCTAACCCCAGAGCGACTGCAGCACAGGGCTGGAACTGACCACACCCCTTATCTTCTGTTTTCATACACAAACAGCAATTCATCACGGAGAACAGGTCTGAGATCAATGCAAGATTGAATTGCCATCGATTGTTTTGACGAATGATGGCGATTCAAATTAATTCTGAGTTTCTCGCGTCACGGTGGGAGCAGAAGACTTTGAAATGTCACTGTGTAAGGTTAGTAGTAGCAGCACAGCCTGAAGAGGTTATTTCATCCCATGTCATTCTAAACACATTTATCGAACCAGTGAATTGTTGCAAACATTGGAAACAGAAGATGGGTTTTATTTGTCAAGTACTGAATCTCTTCACTGGGGAAAGCGGAATGCTTTGTGTTTGCTTGCTGTGAGTGGTGTTATGCACAAGGCGTGACTGTGCTCTCTGGAGGGGTGTTATTTCTGCGGTGGGTGTTAGGAGCTCCATTCCTCTCATCCCTCCATCTCAAATGAGATTTTTCATCCAGCCTATAAATTAGTTCTGCAGGAGAAACAAGCGAGTATTGAATTATGCTAACCTGATCCCGTCTGAGTGCTGTCTTTGAAAACCAAGAGAAATGTTTTTTCCCATCCTGGCCCTGGATAACTGCTCTCTATGTTATAAACAATTAAAAAAAACTTAATTAGCATTCATTCTCATCCTGTTTAAATTGCTGCAAGGCAGCAAGAGAATAAGATCAACTTTTATTTTAAGTAAATGAAATGCTGGCACAGACCTGCGTTGCCACTGTTCTGACAGCTTTGTATAATGATAATTAACACAAAATACAACATCTTTCCAGATATGTAAGAGAGGAAGACTAATCAATTCAGCATGTAAATAATAATAAAAAAACGCAAATTTTGATAATTGATAAACTGACTTCCATCCTTGACATTCACGTACAGTGGCAGTCACATAGAACTTTCAAATTGATTGTGAAGCAGCTGTTACCCTCCGCTTCTTAACCATGGTAAAATGAATGAATAATTAATGTATACATATATCCAAACAAAACAAATAACCACTAATATTTCGATCAGAAAAGCATAGTTTCTTTTTAGGGCTAATCAACGTAAAAAATTACAACAGTTATTGCAGGCATTATTTCTGTAAAATGGGCGGTTTCAATTTTATTGAGGCATTCTTTCTGTAAAATGGTTGGTTTAAATTTTATTGAGTCATTTTTTCTGTAAAATGGGCGGTTTAAATTGTGTTTAAAAGAATAAGGTTGCAGTAGAAGAACATTGGTAATTCTCCCTTTGACCTTTACGTAATTTGATATAAATACACAACTCAAATACGGTCTAACTGCATAAGTTCAATTAGTTTAACGCATCCAAAACTCAAGATCGAAACTGAATGCATCTCCCTTATTACTCTCCGCAGAGTCTGTTGTTCTGACTTTAAACCTTCATAATTTCAATTTCAAACTTTAATCTGTGTAGTGTTACTTCGTTGATTTTCAACCCACATTGTATTGTTACAATGTTGGTAGTATATGTAAATATACAATGTTTACTCGTTCTCCATTTTACCCTGAGAAATTCACGTTTATTTATCAGCAAAAGTCATCCAGTGGATTTTTGACAGCTCCAGGGCTTTTGTGAAAACTACAGATTATACTTCTGCATTTTTGTATCCGCACCTACAGACAGTCAGATCGACAGAGGGTTATTAACTGAACTTTTATTGTAAGGATAGGTTATCACTGAAAATTGTATCGTACTATGTCTACTCTTTAAACAGCGTTGTGGTAAAAATGGAACACTATGGTAACAGCTTTCTGACCTGTAAGCAATGGCGTTTTGTTTCGGTGGGGTTGGACGGGAACTGAAGGACAGCAGTTTATTTCAGTTTTTCCCTCCGTTTGGCCTAAAACACTGTGTTTGTGGACATCCAGTTTTAAATGTTAACTACACACAGAGGTTTTTCAGATTTTCCGTAACGGCGTTCTCTCCATATTTACGATACTTTGAAGCCTTTAGCCGCTGCCTACAACGCTCTGGGTCCTTCACTAAATGTTTACTCTTATTCTTGCACCTGGGAACAATACAAGTCGACACCATTATGACTATAACTTTTCTTAAAAACTATTTCCCACTAAAGCAAGGTGGTATTTGACTCTGGTAAGCATATCCATAGCAGACTGGTGGGAGTTGCCTTGGATGGCAGCAGGGCCGTAGCTAGAGGATTCGTGGGCCTCCACCATCCTCCACCAATATCATACATATAACAGAAGATGGCGATGTTGTTGTAAAACCTTTATTTTAAAAGATAAATGTTTATATAAAAATTACAACTAATAAAAACTAACAAAAATCAAGAAATTGTTTAATAATACAATTATTTTTTCCCCATTAGTCTGTTATAATTCATAAATCAAAAAGTAAACATTTAGAAATTGAAAAGAATGCAGTCAAATAAAAAAAAACAAAAAAAAAACATTTATTGTCTTATTTTTTTAATATAGATAAAATGGAACTGGTAATATTATTAAATAAAGCTGTGTGTAAATAAAGTGCAGTCTGTTTCGTGTTTTCTTGATGTAATAAATACATAATCAGCCGGCAGGTCAGGTGCATAATGCAATGCGTCGTGACTCGTGTACATTTTTTAACTCTATTTACAATAGTGTAAAAAGACAGGAATTTTGACCACGTAATCATTCGGTCGATTGTGGTGCGCAGCGATAATGAAAAGTAACAGTACAGGCAGGCTGTAGACGGTAGTTTTCTTATTCCCTCTGCACGCAATAGGACAGCGCTTCAACCAACCAGTATGAGGCGCCGTCTAGGACTTAAATCAAACTTCATTCACGCACACATATATGAAACGCTTGCATACACATATACACTCACCTAAAGGATTATTAGGAACACCATACTAATACTGTGTTTGACCCCCTTTCGCCTTCAGAACTGCCTTCGCCTTCTACGTGGCATTGATTCAACAAGGTGCTGAAAGCATTCTTTAGAAATGTTGGCCCATATTGATAGGATAGCATCTTGCAGTTGATGGAGATTTGTGGGATGCACATCCAGGGCACGAAGCTCCCGTTCCACCACATCCCAAAGGTGCTCTATACGCTGATTTCACGCAGCCGTTATTTTGAAATCGAAAGCGAGGCTCCGGTGGGAAGAAAACCGGAAGTGTCGCCTTTAATCATAGGAGAGTCTTGAATGCGATGGCGTATTGTTGTGTTTAATGATGTTGTGTCAATTCTAAAACTGTACATACATTTCTTTAATACTTTAGACTATATACAGTGAAATTCATTTATAAATAAAATAATTTTTTTATATAATTCAGAAAGTAAAAAAAGAAGCAGGAATGAACTATATACATATCCTATATTGGATATTAACATCCAAAAGTGTAAATCGCGGCAGCAGCTTCAGGTTGGTAGTCCAAAGGCATTGTTGTTTATCTTTACTTCCGGGGTTTTTCCCACCGGAGCCTCACTTTCGATTTCAAAATGGCGGCTGCGTGAAATCAGCGGATTGGGTTGAGATCTAGTGACTGTGGGGGCCATTTTAGTACAGTGAACTCATTGTCATGTTCAAGAAACCAATTTGAAATGATTCGAGCTTTGTGACATGCTGGAAGTAGCCATCAGAGGATGGGTACATGGTGGTCATAAAGGGATGGACATGGTCAGAAACAATGCTCAGGTAGGCCGTGGCATTTAAACGATGCCCAATTGGCACTAAGGGGCCTAAGTGTGCCAAGAAAACATCCCCCACACCATTACACCACCACCACCAGCCTGCACAGTGGTAACAAGGCATGATGGATCCATGTTCTCATTCTGTTTACGCCAAATTCTGACTCTACCATCTGAATGTCTCAACAGAAATCGAGACTCATCAGACCAGGCAACATTTTTCCAGTCTTCAACTGTCCAATTTTGGTAAGCTCGTGCAAATTGTAGCCTCTTTTTCCTATTTGTAGTGGAGATAAGTGGTACCCGGTGGGGTCTTCTGCTGTTGTAGCCCATCCGCCTCAAGGTTGTGCGTGTTGTGGCTTCACAAATGCTTTGCTGCATACCTCGGTTGTAACGAGTGGTTATTTCAGTTAAAGTTGCCTCTTCTATCAGCTTGAATCAGTCGGCCCATTCTCCTCTGACCTCTAGCATCAACAAGGCATTTTCGCCCACAGGACTGCCACATACTGGATGTTTTTCCCTTTTCACACCATTCTTTGTAAACCCTAGAAATGGTTGTGCGTAAAAATCCCAGTAACTGAGCAGATTGTGAAATACTCAGACCGGCTCGTCTGGCACCAACAACCATGCCACGCTCAAAATTGCTTAAATCACCTTTCTTTCCCATTCTGACATTCAGTTTGGAGTTCAGGAGATTGTCTTGACCAGGACCACACCCCTAAATGCTTTGAAGCAACTGCCATGTGATTGGTTGATTAGATAATTGCATTAATGAGAAATTGAACAGGTGTTCCTAATAATCCTTTAAGTGAGTGTACTAAGTAGTCACACATACATGTATACTGCTGAATGCTCAAACTAATACATATGAAATGCACAACCTCACACCTAAATTCGCTCACACACACACACACACGCAAACTCTACACACACGAGACGTGCGGAAACTCTCCGCGCACAAACTCATCTGAGACGCGAACACACACACACACAAACTCAGATGAGTATGTGCGCGGAGAGTTCCGCGCGTCTCGTGTGTTAGTACTACTTAGTATATGTGTATGCAAGCGTTTCATATATGTGTGCGTGAATGAAGTTTGATTTAAGCCCTAGACGGCACCTCATAAACCAGAGCGTTTTCCCAACAGCGGAGCTAACGTTAGTTGATAGATTCAACTTTTGCCATATCTGGCCAGCAAAAAACTACGAACACATCTTCCTTTTTTAAAGGGATAGTTCACTTTGAAATTAAATTTTGGTATGTTTTAGCTTACCTGAAGGGCATCCAAGATGTAGGTGTCTTTTTTTCCGCAGTAGTTTCAATTTTGATATTTTTAGGTCAAACCGTTCTTGTCTGTTAGTCATTTCATGCAGGTATATGGATACTGACTCAAAGAGCTTGCACAAAGTCCAAAATAAAACAGTTCCCCATCGTCCAAATTAAACAATTCCCCATCGTAAGTACACATTGATGGCCTAAGACACGAAACGAGCGGTTTGTGTGAGAAAACGAACAGTATTTATATAGTTTTTAGCTCTTATAACACAGCCGCGTCCAAATGATCTGAGGGCTCGGCGGGTATAGATATATACACTAGATGTCGCCTTGGTTACTGCAGTTCATTGGAACGAAACCGTAGCCAAGCGACATCTAGTGTATATATCTATACCCGCCCTTGGGCAGGTATAGATATATACACTAGATGTCGCCTTCGCTACTGCAGTTCATTGGAACGGAACCGTAGCCAAGGCGACATCTAGTATATCTATACCCGCCGAGCCCTCAGATCATTTGGACGCGGCTGTGTTATAAGAGCTAAAAACTATATAAATACTGTTCGTTTTCTCACACAAACCGCTCATTTCGTGTCTTAGGCCATCAATGTGTACTTACGATGGGGAATTGTTTAATTTGGACGATGGGGAACTGTTTTATTTTGGACTTTGTGCAAGCTCTATGAGTAAGTATCCATATACCTGCATGAAATGACTAACAGACAAGAACGGTTTGACCTAAAAATATCAAAATTGAAACTACTGCGGAAAAAAAGACACCTACATCTTGGATGCCCTTCAGGTAAGCTAAAACATACCAAAATTTAATTTCAAAGTGAACTATCCCTTTAAGAATGACTTAAGTGCCGTTCTTTGCTCTTTTCACAAAGAAAAACTTAACTCCAAGTCATAGACTGTAAAAAATATAACTTAACTCCAAGTCCTCCAGAGTCACGGCCAAAGCCGATTCGAAAGACTGTTCTCCAGCAGCCGCCATTCTTTGTTTTCAAGTAGCAAGGGGAACCGTCGCAACTCTGTCGTCATTATGTTAAGCCCGCCCCGCCTACTCTATACACGATGTGATTGGCCTGACCCAATTTAGGTTTTTGCAGCTCGAAAGTCAATGGAGAGTTGCTAGACTACCCTGGCTGCAAAATACATTTTGCTGCCGCTAGGGTGCATCTAGATTTCTAGGCTAAATACAATCTGTCTTTAAGAACGTCTTGATCGACTGGGATACAACAACTCTCCTGGCCTCCCTCTCCTTCTTATCATGGCGTTTCTGGTACCCTGATTTATGTTTTCTTTTCCCCGACAGTTTTCAGTCAGTCAGTCTCCTGCTCTTCCACCAAGTTCATCGTTAACTTCAGGCACTGCCGCCTCAACTCTGATTGGTTCTGTTCACGAGCTGGGATGGGATTTACAATTGTATTGGGTCCATCTGATGTTTGTCACTGACTGAATAATTAATAAATACTTCAGATATTTCAGGTAAGAAAAGCAGATATTTGGAAAAAATATTTAACCAAATTGCATGTTTTTGTGGTTTTCATTTAAATCTCAGGCATACAACTAATATAAATATTAGAATTATTCAAACAACAGTGGCCCTATATAGTATAACTGCTGGATTTATAATTGTCACCACCTTTCACCCCACTAGCGACGGCCTTGAATGGCAGCGTGAACAGTGCATCATGGGTGTTAAAGTTTTCCTACCTATTTGGCAAAAGGGAAGTTTTCTCAGGTAGCAGCGATTTAAAAAAAAAATCTTTCTACTTTATAGGCAGTCAAGTTTTATTAAAAGCCTATTTCTCCAGTGGTGAAGTACCCCTTAAAGATCGAAATCTAGTCTGAAGGAGTATGAATTCATTTCTGAAGTTCAATACTTGGGGTTAGGGGTTTAAAACAAAACCTCAATATGTGAGGTATATCCTTTGTGCCGCCATGCAAACACTGTAAAAATCAACCTGTTGTATTAAAGAATAATGAGGACAAAATATGAGGCTTTGTCTTAATCAGAATGTATCCGGACTACAGGTGGGAGGAAAATGTGTTTTATGTGGCAGATAATTACAGAGCAAATTCTCAATGTCACGCTTCACATGGGATTGATGGCTTTGTCATTAATGTTGTTGTTTTGACTCATTTCTTCCTGCAATGACAGCTGTTGCCCCCATTGATAAGTTTTACTGGCAGCAAAAGATTAACTCCAAATTAGAAATGCCCTCCACGGGAACTCGTAATTATGAATCCAGACGCACTCCATCTCTGCCAGTCTCCCGCTACGGAGCCGTATGGGTGTGCAGGCTGAATCTAAAACAATGCTTAAAGTCCAGCATTAGAACCGGGTCTGTGGTCAAGGCCATGTTTGGTAAGTCTGGTGAGTATTTATGTGTAAGGGTCAGAAGCCCAGAGGTCATTAGGCGGATGATGATTGGCACAGCACATTCCTCTGACTCTCTCTCCCACACCACATAGTGGTGAAAGTCTGCTCCCTTCGTACGTCTACAGCCTTTCCTGCAGAGGTGGTTCACATACCCAGTTCCCAGTGGGGGGCTGGAGGCATGGGCAAAATACAGACCACATGGCCTCTCTGCACCTGTTAGGGCATCTTGAACAGACTCACAGACAATAAGGTATTTGAGGGATGGGCATTTCTGCCTGCTCAAAGGTTGGAGTAAATTTCCAGGAGAAGCAGGGGGTTCCATCGCTGCTCATGTTTCATTGCTGGCACATAGACACAGAAAGTGTTTGGACACTTAAGTCCAAATTTTTGTGATTTTGATGCCAAAATGTATTTAATGTCATTGCATTAAAAAAATAAAAAAATAAAAAAAAAAATAAATAAATAAATAAATAAATATATATATATATATATATATATATATATATATATATATATATATATATATATATATATAGCAAGGCAGATGTCATCTAGAAATAAATGATGCAGTACATTTTCTAATTAGAGGTATCTTTGCAATTCTTTTTTGTGAATGTATGAAGTCAGTTCCCCTCAAGTTCACATTGATGACCTAGCACAAATAAAGTAAATGTCACTTGGTTTGATGATAGTTTATTGTGTCACTCAACTTGTAGATCCTGGTACACGCGTCTGCCAGTCAACCCTATGTGTAGCCAGACCAGTCTTTAGATTTCATCTGACCTCTAAAACGCCAGACATTTGCCCTTCATTGTGCTACCATACCAAGTAGCAGCTGGGGATTTAGTCACACTTCCTGTGGGTGGGGACCCGTGTCATTTCCTATGAGGCTAACGTTCTCATATCATAGTGAGCCCTCTGGTGCCAGAACGAACAGGAAACTTTCAGAGAACGCAAGCCCTGACCTAATCCATGCCTCCCAGAACGATCAATAAAGCTGTCCGGGTTAAAAGACAGCCACTTAAACCAATAAGAAAAGGTATGAAGCGACTCATTGGGGAGCTGTTGCTAAGCTTCAATTAACGAAATCTCATCTTCTGCCATTAAAAGACAGAAAGCTGAACTGGTCTCTGATCAGCAGCTGCCGAGCCTTTGTTATTCCGGTCCCTGTCGCCCACGCACATGCAGAGAGAGAGATAAATCACATTTACAGACCAAGCCTGCCGCTAAGTAATCCATTATGACAAAACCAAATTCTTGTTTAGGTGTCTGATGATGTTTTAGTGCAATGGATGAGAAAAGGCAGATATATGACATGCTGCATCAGCCATCTGGGATCCCAGCGTATGGCTTAACACTTCGACGGAAGAAGAAAACTGACAAATACAAAAGAGAGGCTGCTTTTTGTGCGTATGGGGACATTCATCTAAAGTATTAAACCTGCCAGCACCACAAAGGTTATTACTAAGTGTCACTGACTGATGTGACGGCTATATATTGACAAATGATGCATGATGTGGTCCTATTATGAGGGTAAAATGTTGTTCAAACCATACCACCGTATATTCCATCGCCTGGTGTCCATCATTTACATAAGACTGTAAGTGTCAAAGATGGAAGAACGACACTCATTTAGCCAACCATAATCCAGAGCTGCCCGAGACGACACAGCTAAACTGCAGTAGCTGGATTGTGATAGATTTTGTAATTAAATGATTCCCCTCGGGAAACACCTGACATGTTAGCACCCTCAAAGTCATCAGGCAACCCTAATGAATGAGGGTATGTGCTTCAGGCTTCATTTTCACAATGTCACCCTGCATAATACATTACCTACACCTGCCCAGACTGATGCTCGTCACCCACATCTTTCTTGTCATTCTCTTATTTTCGCTGAGGATCCAAACAGCCTCCCAGTTCTGCACATCACAATCACAGAGCCAAGGTAAACTGCTGTTGCTATGGTTACCAGCCGGGCTCAGCGTCCACGGATGCTCATTGCGATTTTAAGCTGCAAAAAGAACCCTGATAGAGGGCACGAGTCCATACATCCACCCACATAGACACACATTCACACGTTATACATACGCACACAAAGCTCATAGTACATATGGGCTCTGAAGCACAGCTGCACATAAACACAGACACCTACACATACTCACTCACTACACTCATACACTCTCACTGGTCCACAATACAACATGCACAATATCGCTGTGCAATTACTCCTGCAATTTCATCATTCAAAAATGCTCTCAAAGTCCTTGTGTGATATTTTTTTTATGTTTTTAGTCCAATATATATATAGTAAACATTGAGGCTTATTGGAAATTGCATTGTGATAAAAAATATAGAAAAAAAATAGATTTTTACTTCTTGCTTTCAATATTTTCACTCTAATTGGCTACAATGACGATGTGGTTCAAGATGACGGTTCATCTGACTAAGGGAGATATATTTACAAAACTCAAAAACAAAAAAGCGTGCGATGAGAGAGAGAGAGAGAGAGAGAGAGAGAGAGAGAGAGAGAGAGAGAGAGAGAGAGAGAGAGAGAGAGAGAGAGAGAGAGAGAGAGAGAGAGGCTGATGAAAGCATTGCTCATTTGCAGAAATTGATCATATTCTCATGGGATATGTGCAGCTCTGGTGTAATGAAGGCTTTGCCTCATAATAAATTTCCCCCATATTTGAAAGAACCCAACTAAAACTGTCACTTTCACCTGTTTTTAACAGAGAACATCTCTAGGCTATGAACTGTTTGAACATAAAAGATCTATGCAAATCAACATGTAGGTAATTACCATGGATATTAATTTAACAATTCTGGTTGTGATTTGAATTCCACTAAACAACTTAATGAACTATTTATTAAACACTAGTAAATAAATACAAATTGTATTTTTTACTTTAATATTTTAATGTTTCTTGTTAATTACAGGAGAGGAGAGGAGAGGAGAGGAGAGGAGAGGAGAGGAGAGGAGAGGAGAGGAGAGGAGAGGAGAGGAGAGGAGAGGAGAGGAGAGGAGAGGAGAGGAGAGGAGAGGAGAGGAGAGGAGAGGATTGTGGCGAGCAGGACGAGGCCGAGGGCCATGAGAGAACAGCGTGAGGCCAGTGTCGTGATTGATGATGAGCGACACCTGCGCCCTGCACCAGTCTCGTATCTCTCATGGTGGAACTACGGAAGCATAAAAGGTGAAACGACGACAGTGAAGGACGAGAGAGAACCAGGCCTGGACTTTAATGTTGTGTCCGCCGGCATTTTGACAGTCAAAAATAGTCGATCTCCGAATATGAATGAACTGCCTCTGAATTTTAGTATTACTTCTTATACGAGCATCCTTTTTCAAATACAAGGTCAATGTTGATTTCCACTAACAACAAAACAACAAATTATCCGTGAATTTATATGGAACAAAGCTTTAGGAGCTTTCCATCTTTACTCTCCTCCCTGTTACGTTGCATTCGGAGATCGACTATTTTTGACTGTCAAAATGCCGGAGGACACAGCTACAGTGAGTTGTTCAAAATCTTTCTTTTTAGTAAACTCTGTGTACACAAACAATGTTCTCAATGCTCGAGTTCATGTGTAGAGCCTCTGGTGATACTTCAAGCAAAGTTTCATGTTGTATCGAGCCTTCTTAGTGCTTTTAAAAATAGCGATTTTGATGCTATCATAGTCGTGCCCCTAGCACTCCCATTCAAAAGAAAATTTGACCGAAAACTAAAATACGGTCAAACTTAAAAGTGGCGTTTCCATCCTAATCATGCTTTTAAACGAAAGTTTGCCTCAGGTAGATTAACAAAAATACCCTAGGCTGCATTTTGGCGAGAGTTACCCTTTAAGGATTAGTATAAACGGACCTGAAGCCTATCCATACAGGCAGGCCTTAGAAAGTTTTTTTTTTTTTTTTTTTTTTTTCAAAGCAGAGAAAAATTAATTGCTCATACAGAAGCTGTCAATTTTGTAAATAGTTTTGGAAATCTGAACATTTCATTATGAAAATATTTGTTCATGCTTGTAGTAAAATTGTATGAATATGAATTTATCCATAATATGAATTTCTACATTATTTCTAAATTATTTGTTAATGATATTGAGTATTTTCTGTAATAAATAGAGCTCATAAACATTTGTTTGACTAGTTTATTCTGAACCCGCTCAATAAGCGTCACATCACTTTGTAAATTCTCAACCTATGGGAAACACTGTAAAGTGTCTACTTTTATTTGTGTAAACTCACAATAACCAGAAAACATTGTGCCTTGTAAAATAAAGAAAACACAGGATGCGCTTTCTGCTGTCTTGGTTTCCTAAACTGGAGCACGTCACAAAAATTAACCGAAACTCTGTGTAGGCTACTTTCCTTACAGACATGAGAAATATATCTATAGAAAACTTGAAATATCTACTTTTAAACAAACCAATTCAAATCTAAAACAAATAATCTCTGCTTAGCTGATCCATATGAAATGTGCATGTCTCTCTATAGGCGCGTTACCTATACTGCAGAGATGGCTTCAACACCAGTTTATCAATAAATAATGAAAATGTCACCTTGCTATTTTTCCCCCAACACATTCATAATAATAACTTTTGTAGGTGCTTTGCGGCAAGCTTTACTGTATGTGTGCGCTTGAGTGCAGAACAGGCTATATAATGCCTATATAATAAATGCTCATTATGGTTAAGTACTCTCCTCAGTATATATTAAAGTAATTAAATTATTAAAAATGTATGATTATTTGAATAATGGCTTAAATTAACAACTAAATAGTTGACAACAAAAATCTTTAGTCGGGGGCAGCCCTATTTGATACACACATTTCAAATATGATGCATCAGGCTTTTAAGGAAGCTTTACAGGATTAAAAAAAAAAAAAAAGTATAATAATAATTTAAAGAAATTAAATAAGTGTGCAGTGGATGCAGGGAGATTCTTGGCCCATGAAAGATTGTGAGTTGATTTACTGCCGTTGATTTGGGACATTATTATTATGGTACAGTCACAGCCCTGACACAACATTCACACTCACACCTACACTATTACAGTATGCTCCAGCTTACAAACCTTCAGTGTTCTCTTAAAGGAAGGGGCATGAGAAGGACACAAAGCACAAATTCATATCATTCTAGGCAATTCATAAGTCACAATTCAGACTAAGTGCACTTTCAATGCACTTTGCCACTTAGTCTCACTCCAAACTCACACAATGGAAAAACCATGTGGAACGACATGTGGAAGCGCTAAAACAAATGCAGCACCATCTGTAGATAAGGACATAAGGGCACAGAAAGCTCAGTTTCATGGTAGCACATGGTCGACTGAGTGGTACATACTGTATGCATTGCTACAGTGTCTCTGAGCATCAATCTCGAGATGAATTCCAGCCAAGCTATCACTTTCCATCATTTGCCACAAGGAAATATGATCCACTGGTACATCCAACCCATTAAGTTGTTTAGACAGAACTCAATAGCTTAGAAGAAGCCATGGGAATAACATTCATTCATATCTGTAGGTCCAAATAAAAGATCCAATTAATTTGTTTCACTTTGCTTTGAGCAAACACACCACCGTATTTGGCTCTACCTGCTGGGATAGAATTGAACAGAAGATTATAACTGGCTATATATTATATATATCTTTTTCCAGATTACCCAAGTAATCAATCCAGAGCATGAGCAAGGGGAGCGGTGTGACTATATGTCTGTACTAAACGTCATTCTGTTTGTAAGGAATTTCTTAAATAAATGTCTTAATTGCAGTAGGCCTATAGATGACAGTTATGATATTTGTGACTGAATCAAACATATCCTCATTGCTATGATCAGATGCTTTCTTTACTGCTGTTTTCTCCAAGCTGTCATTTTAGTTGTGTGCTATTGAGAGGAAAGCGGACTGAGAGAGCACACATGGTCTGAATAAATCACATGTCCAAACCAGTGACCAATGTCATTCATTTTGTAGCTATATTAACTACATTGTTAAGAATTAAGAGACGAAATGTCACTAATATGACCCCATCATTATTGTGAATGCTCCAAATGAAAACCATATTTAGGAGGTGCTCTGAGTGGAGTTTTATATTTCAATTTAAAAAAAATAATAATAGAGAAATGGCTGATAAAACTGGGCATTCATGAGTCTGTTGATACAGTTAGTCACTAGTTGAGTAGGAACTTCTAATGCAGCACTTGGTGACCTTCAGTGATTTAATTGATGTCGCTGTGAACGGCCCATTACAGATCAGTCTATTGAGGGCCCAGCTTCCCAATTCAGTCATGTATAGCGCTCACCCCACCTGAAAGATGAGATGCAGAACTGGGAGAAAAATTCTCAAGTCACAATAAATGAGGGACATAAAGCTACTGGTGCATGAGGTTAAAGCTTTCAGAAATGCAGACACACCAGAGTGGAAAACCACAAAGCAAAATGGATTTCATCCATAATTTGCTGAAGGTTATAAAATTAGGACTGCTCTCATTTGCATAACGTTCCCAAAGTAAATGATCTTCATTATGTGCTAAATTGACTCAATTGTTCATAGTTAATTGACCTGTCCGTGTCCAGGCACTAACAGCTGTAATGATGAGCGCCACCCACACGAGTCACAGTTCAGTATTACTGCATCCCCAAAAGCCATTTATTGCGTGAGGCAAGCTAATGAAACCGCATTTAACAAAACATCCGTAAATCATCTGTGTATAATCTTGACCTCTAGAGTCAGATGTATGGCTTGGTCTGACAGACACATACAAAAACAGAAAATGTCATCAGCAGTGTGCTAATTGTGTCATAGCATGTAACAAATGTTTTGTCAGGCATCAATTCCAAGTAATCAGTGAGAAAACATATCCTTGGTAAAAATGAATAAATATGAGGATCCGGTGCTCTGAATGTGACTGGAGGGATGTGAGGGAGCTTGTGGGCATCGAGTGAGGCTTTAGTGGGTGTCTGTGTGTGGCTGTCTCACCAGAACTCTGCCGGTAAGGGTCTGTGCTGAGATCATGACCCCTGCCCAGTCTTTGACCGAGGTCATCCAGCCCACCTCACTGGCTGGGGCCTCATCTTTATCATTCAGGATCTTCGGTGTGCCATCAGCCTGAATGTTTATCGGGTTATTCACCTTCTGTGCCTCCTGGAAAAAAAGCAGAAAAAGCAGAAAAGTAAGCAACAGTATAGTTTTGAGATACAAACACTGTCACTGTCTAGTGATATAAAATTAAGCACCATTGTGAATCTTTTGGTGGTTTTGATGAGATTTTAAGAAGTTATTTGATTCATCAATCAAAAAAGTCTAGTAAGGCATTATAATATATATATATATATATATATATATATATATATATATATATATATTTTTTTTTTTTTTTTTTTTTTTTTTTTTTTTTTTTTTTTTTTTTTTTTTTAAACAATATGTAGGTGAATATTGAAGTTTATCATTGTGTCTTGCTATTAGTTACTGGTATCTATATTGCTGCATATAAATATTTTAAATAAATAAATATCATTTGTGTCTTAATTTATTGACGAACCAGATTTATTTTGCTTTATCTAGATTTAGTCAAAATTATGGTTCCTCCAGCTGAGGTAGGAAAAAAATCTGAATAAATATATCAAGATATATATTGTCATATCACAAAAAGTTGACAAATAATTTCATTTTCCAGCTATGCCGCACAGCCTTAATACAAACCCATGGCACTTCATGATAAATTTAATATTTTCAAACCAAAATAAACTCATGAAAAAAATCTGATAGAACTGAAACAGACATAAATAATATTTCAGTGTGTTACTTTTTTTTTATGAGGGCTAATTTAATTAGTAATGATGATTTATGCTTTTAAGCTTCAAAAAAGGTAAAGCATTGATAAAGAAACAAAGAAACTTTGAAGTTCAATGTCAGAAACTGCATTCATAACACACTATTTTTGCCTGTTTCTACAGCTTGACTCATGCTATAGTTTGACAGGCTAAAACCTACATCACGTTAGACATCAAACTCGCTGTCAGGTTTCTGACAGCTGGGAGAGGCCTGAGAGGAAGCAGCGAGGAGAGGAGATTTTTGAGGCCCAGTAAAAAAGCATCTCTCAGACTGCCTGACGCATACAGCGGCTGGCGGTGTGTAGGCCGAGGCAGGGACAGATATGATTCACAGGCTCAGGGAGTCGCTGTGGGATTCTGGGGTTACATCCGCAGGGCTAGGCAACACTTCAGTCAGGTGGGTGGATGAAAATACAGCCATCATGTGCTCAGTGGTGCAGCCTGATGCTTTAGAAGCTGCACTGGAGGAATCACTCATATTCAACTGTGGGGTTGGCAGGGAACTAACGCACTTGGGCAATGATGCATAAATAGTAATACTAATTTCTGCAAGAGCACAACAGTCTTTTTAACATCTCTGTCTGTTAAATGGAATCATGCTGGAAAAGAATATCAGCATGATGTAAAAAGCTTTCAGTTTGGCAACAAAAACAAAGTATATTATCCAGTTTATACCAATGAAAATGGAGTGGAGATCATAAAATGGCTAGTGATGGACTGACATATCACACAAATTGATATCTGACATTGAGATAACCTCGTCCAATTGGTAAATTAGAAGAAATTTCACCTCTCTACTCTGTGAACAATTTCTGTTTTCAATTTATAAATAAATAGAATAAAATATTTGTCAATTCTGTGTAAATCTTAATGTCAGTCATCAAGTCTGACATGAACATTTTAGCTGTATATCAGCCATCCCGCTTTGAGGTATTGGTATTGACATCAGTCATGAAAAAAAACTATATTTGCCATAAAACCTATATTTGACTTTAAACATAACTTTCACACTGTTACAAAAAAAAAAAAAAATCAAATAAACGCTTTTTTTTTAAACTTTATATTCATATTATAAGAATCCTAGCTTGCCTCCGTTACACTCCTCACTCCCATCTGGGTCACGGCAACAAATGTAACCGGTCATACTTTATCCACTCAGAGCAGGATTCACACCGGCATCTCCAGCATGGGAGGCAGGTGTGCTGAAAAGGACGCTAAAGGTCTCTAGAGTCAGTCCCTAGTGCGCCTCTTGAGGCCAGGGGAGTGAGGTTTACACAACATGAAATCTTTATTAACCGACAGCAGCTTTTATATCTGGGTGGAGAGTGGATCATTTGAGTGACATGTAAAACCAAACCGACGGGAGCCGTTCTGGGTTGCATTTCCCAAAGCCAACTATGGTCGCAAGTTCCGTCGTTACCAATAGAGTTCAATGGAAATTGCAATCACAGTTGGCCAACGATGCTTTTGGGAAAGTGGCTGGATCTAAAACCTTCAGGTGACATACAACACATATCTCTGTTGCTGCAAGTTATCAAAACCACACATGAAAACTTAGAACACACGGTAGACACACGTTTGTGCAGCGCAGAGCGGATCTCTCGCACTGTATGAAGTGACAGACAACTAGTTTTACGGTTTCACAGTGCAGGCTTTCCGAGAATGCAGTTGTGAGGCCTGAAAATTGAATGCGGTTGTCACTTCTGTAAATAACTGAACTGTATGTGAATGTAACCATATTAAGGACTCAAATACAGGGCTGACTACTGCATTTGCTGTTGTGTGAACGTTGCCTCAGACATGTCAAATATAAAATCAGGCTTGCACTTGTCTGTAGTAAACAAACAGTTTTGCAGGTGTTATCTAAGATTCACTTCACAATCAGGCTCTGGGTGGTCAGAGATAAAGATGTGAACACATCCCTAGAGAAGTGCAGCACTCTGGTACTGCCACAGAGGATGCTAAGCTATGACGGAAAGATGTATGGTTCAGATGAGAGCAAAACTAATGAGAGTCTCAGGAGGAGAGAAACTGTTCCATCAACAAAAGAGAGAACAAAACACACACGCGTATGTGTTTTAAACTAAACTCCAGGACAAATGAAAACCACTGAGCACTAATAATCTCCTTGCTCAATGCAGTCCTAGTTAAGCACTTGTTACAGGTTATGTTAGCAGAAAGGTCCAGGTTCTAAAGATAGCAAGGAAAAAAAGTAATTTTTGGATGTTGTGTGAGGTGGTTTATCCCAGGACAGATATATCAGCCAGTCCACAGGCTGTAGCATCCAGTGAGGTAGTTAAGACCATGTATCAGAGACTGGCATGCAGGTATTTTGAAGACACTGGCACTGCAGGAGATCCAGACATGACCATCTGGCTGCAGAAGTTGACCACCGGCCCAGGCATACGGAGCAAAGGTTACGCAGAGCCATCGGACAGCCCAGAAACTGACACTATAGTTAAAGCTACAGTGATTCAGAGATACAAGCAGACTTGTAAGTGGACTCAAACCTGTTTTTAGTTGTAAACGTCTATTAAAACCTGGTGTTTGAAGCCAAACAGTTTGAATATAATAATAATAAATAAAATATTCAATAAATAAATAATAAATAATAAGAATAATAAGAATAATACTACATTTGTTATTATTATCATTATTATTCTATTGTAATATTGTATATTAATATATTAATATAATAATATAATAATAATAATAATAATAATAATAATAATAATAATAATAATACTGCTCTGTAAAATAAATATAAAATAAAAAAATATATATATATTTCATAATCAGTATTTAGTTTTTTTACTTTACAGTAGTAAAATCATAATACTTGTGTCTTAATTTCACTTGCAAAAAATTATTTGGCAGAAAACTGTACTTTCTGTGTAAACAAATTAGTCTAATTTCAAATCTATTAAAATGCTGCAATCATCTGTCCACAAAAAATGTTGGAAATTATACGAATGTGAAAACAAAACCTAAGTGGTGTGCATGATGCGTTCCCAAATGCACATTAAACACACACATTCAGACATTGATTTCGCTTCACTGTGAACCAAGCTGGACCATAAACCTTATTCACAGCCGCACCATCTTTGATTTTTAATGGGAATGAAAGCGAGCCTGTGAGTGATAGACATACATCTCTTCAGTGGGTTGTACTGTTTTTAGATTGTTCTACTGACTAAACACTGCAAAAATATCTTTCCAACAATTTCAGTAGACAATCCAGACAACATGAGCTGTGGAAAATTATAAGTGATCTGGGAGCTTCATGCAGCTTTTTAGAGCGGACGCAATTAAAAACACTGTAGGTTTATCCCTCACGGCCTCGTTTTCATATCAGTCATGGCGCTGCCCTGAATAAGGTCTATGAGTTACTCAAGTGCCGCGCTTCGCTTTGAAACATGCATCGCAACAGACTATACAATTATTTAATTCAATCGCAGCCTTTTGCATTAGATAATCACACAAGCCATATTGCTATTTTGATTCTGAATTGATTTATGGTATATCCCATTATGATTTGCTAATGGGGAGGCTGGTGTTTCAATGATTTGATTTGTCAAAAAACATAATCAAGTAAACTAGTCCTAAAATGTGAGCTTGTTGCTCAGCAGATCAGATTTCTCTGTCGTTCATGGGAACTTAACCTTCAATCCACAGTCCCTGCAGGAATAGGTCAACAAAGGTGTGCTCTGCCTGTCCATCAAACTCCAAAATATATCCCCATCTCCTCAAGCCTCCTCTGCCACATCGCACACATGCTTGGACCTGTCACTTGGTGTAAATACTGTAGTTGGTGTGCTGTGCCTATAGCATGTACACTCGGATCAAGTTTCATTCTGATCGGATATCACCATGTGCTCGGCCTGGCCTGGAAAGCACATCTTTGAGTGTGTTAGCAAAGCCACTCAAGATCTAAATCTATTGAGTTAATGAGAGTCATGCAGGGAAACAAATGAAATCTATGCACCTGATGACAATCATTTTAAATCAAACATGTAAACAAATTAGAAAAAAATATATTTGGACTAAAAGTGGGCTTTATTTTGCTTTTAATTATTTTAATTGATTAAAAATAATAATAACAACAACAGCTATAATAACAGACCATTTTTTAACTCCCCAGTGTATGAGTAATCTCTTACATAAAAGTAAACAAGTCGAAGTTTAACAAAAATATGTTTTGACTCAAATAAGGCGGTTTCATTTTTGGTTTGTTAGCCACGCTCGGGCAATCATGCTGCACACTTGACAAACACAGTGTCAAGAAGTAAATTTGTCAAATTTAAAGCTGATTAATTCATAGAACCTTCATCCTAACTCCACCTAAATCACAGTTCTCAAGTGCCACATGTGAGAGGGAAAGCTGTGAGCTGAGAGAGGTGTGGAGGAGTGAGCCGACTCTTCATGTGGGGAAAAGCCATGAATTATACATAAGGTCTCAAACTGATGGCTGTGCAGATTCGAGCAGACAATGTAAACAAGAAACAATTTCTACTTCATTTGAGCGCTCTGTATGACCGAGTAAGAAGAGGGGTTTTGGAACAGTGAGCCATGGAAAACTCCAGCAGCTATTTTTTCACCTGAGCTGCATAGGGCAAATCCAGCCCTTTTCACGATGCAAACTGACAGAAGGTCTTAAGCACACCAAGACCCAGCAGTCAAAACACTGAATTTAGGGTGACCTTGTTTCCTGATCTCAACATTGTTTTTCTAACAATCTGTTCCAGGTCAGACGGGGCATTAAAGTTCAGCTAATTAAGAGTTTCCACTGCCATTTTTTGTGGCTTTATGAATTTGATCCATATATCTATATTTATCTATATCTACTCATCCATCTATATCTACCCTAGGATGGTCCTTATCAAGTCCAATTTTTTTTTTTTTTTCAAAAATGTTAGTGTCTTAACCTCTTAAACTGTTCCTTTTAACTTCAAAATTAGAAATATGCAAAAATGTTGACAAAAAAAATTATATTTAGAGGTAGGCTCAATCATGTGGAAGATTGCCTATGTTAAGCTGTGCGGCGGTATTGTGATATGCAAGTAATATTAAAAGTTGCTGCAAATGAACAACATTTTATTGAAATCAAAGCAACACTGACGTAACAACAATGACAACAATCTCCAAAAATGCACAAAGTTTTCAACAATCCCTCATTTCTGATGCTCAGCAGCCAGTGTTGACTTTTTGCAGTCTGGATAGATCCGTCGGTGATCTTCCACCACATGAAGGAGAAACTGCAATTGTTCTTCAGAGTGTGTGAGATAGCCATTGTATTCTTGAATCAGAGCCACTCCTCTCTCGGCGTGATCATTGACTACTTTCATTGCATGGTTGCCTGTGCCTCCTGATAATCTGCTTGATTTGGCCAAAGTTCCGGGTCAATTTCAAGGAACGTAATGTAATTTTTTAAACCAAAAAATGTGCTCTAAACCCAAACAATAACCAAGGTGATCATAATAGAAATATGTATTGATTCCACCAGGAAAGGTAAATCTGCTAAACCGGGTCATGGATGGATTAATTTGGATTTAGTTTCTACAATAAGTAAACTGAGATATGTATCTAAAATACATATTTAGGAATATATGGTGCATTAGATGCTTTTATGGAGATTTTTTTGGAATTTTACTAGCCAGGTACAATACCAATTCAAATGATCTGTTTTTACGAAAAATCATCAAAATCTCAGAAAGTTTAAAGCTATTGAGCTACCAGTAATTATTATGTTACTGCCATAAAAATTGGCATGCTGTATTTTCTTATATAAAGGAACAATTTGAAGGGTTAAGAGCATGACAATTGGAGACTTTAAAAATAAGGACCACCCTAATCTACCCATCCATCTATATTAATCTATTTATCCATATCTATATACAGTGGCTGGACAACGAAACTGAAACACTGGCCAATATAGTGTTGGAGGGTTCACGCCTATATATGGGCAGCGTGGTGGACAATCTTCACTGATTTTTATATTCCATCAGTAAGAGCAGTGTGTGAAGGTTGAAATAGTAGAGCAATAGCACAGCTGTACATAACATATTGCAATCCACACAACATAATGGGAGACATATGGGAGTTCAAATTGTTGGTGCACGTCTGTGACCAGGACAGTAAGTCTTAGTGGTGTATCGAGAGCTATGGTATCTAGGGTAATGTTGGCATAACCCTACGTAGGATGAACGACATCCAATAGGAGTAACTGCCAGTCCAAGAGGAAGCTCTCTGAAATGGATGTCCAGGTACTAACCTGGATTGTATAAAAAATAAAAAGTAAAAATAAAACCACAGCTGCTAAACTCGCTGGAGAATTAAATACGCACCTCGACTCTGCTGTTTCCACTACAACTGTTTGACGGGAGGTCCACAGAGTCAATATTTATGGTCGGGCTGCTATAGCCAAACCTTTGGGCACTCATGCCAATGCCAAATGTCCGTTTCATTGGTGCCAACAGTGCAAATCTTGCGCTCTGGACAATGTGAAACGTATTGTTCTTTAATGAATCCACCTTCACGGTCTTTCCCACATTCGTGGGAGTTATGGTCTGGGGAAGCACCAAAGACGCTTAACACCCAATACTGTTGTGTGCCTAGAGTGAAGCATCGGGGTGGATCAATGATGGTTTGGGCTGCAATATCATGCCATTCCCTACTGTTCTTGATGGGCCAAGCTCCACTGCCAAGGTCACCGAATCATTCAGGGGGACCATGTGCATCTAATGGTTCAAACATCGTACCCTGAAGGGGTTGCCGTGTATCAGCATGAATGCACCAATACACAAAGCAAGACTTGTGATATTTGAAATGAACATGAAATTGATGAACATCTCCAATGGCCTGCATAGTCACCATATCTAAATATTTTGAGTCACTTGGGGTATTTTGGAGGAGCAAGTCAGAAAACGTTTTCCTCCACCAGAATCACATAGTGACCTGGCCACTGTTCTGGAAGAGGAATGGCTCAAAATCCCTCTGGCCACTGTGTAGGACTTGCATCTGTCATTCCCAAGACGAACTGATGCTGCATTGGCCGCAAAAAGGAGGCCCTACACCATACTAATAAATGATTGTCGTCTAAAACAAGGTGTTTCAGTTTCATTGTCCAACCCCTGTATTTCTCCATAGAAATCCATATCCATCCATCCATCCATCCATCCATCAATTTGTATACACTAATACATTTCTATCCATATTATCGATCTATCTGATTTACAGTACTGGCAATTGTGAAAAGGTTCTGTTCACACATGATCTCTAAACAGTAATTTACTAGTATAGACAGTATGTGTGAACAGGGCTAATATCCATCTATCAATCTATTACTATCCATCCATCCATCCATCCATCCATCCCTCCCTCCCTCTCTCTTACAAACCTTCCATCAGCGCTCTCTCTCTCTCTCTATTTACATGCAAGCAAACAAAACAGATAAATATTGCAGTAAATATAGCAAACTACTGTGTATGAAAATACTCTGCACATTTTGACAGCTGAAACAGGGTTGACTGTGATATGACCTCACTTGGAAGTTGCAGTAATAATGAATGGCAGAGAGCAGGTCATGTGACCAAGGCTGATCTAACAAGACTTGGCTTTACAGCAGCTGTTCCGGTGACTTCCATTTGCATCACTGGGGAAAACTGTACTCCATAGCGAGTGCTATTTTTAGCTTCACCCAGGGAGCTGGGAAAAATAACAGTGAATCCGAACATGCTCTGTTCCCCATTTGCTATTTTAATACCAGTACAATTAACCAATATCACAGTGTGACCATTTCACACTACAACATTGTAAAAGAGATAGCAGCAAAGGAAGTAACAGGCCTACAAAAAATATACATATAATTTGTTTGCTTTTCTAAATTCAGAATGATACGTTTTGAAGGTGTCTGAGAATGTGCCTCACTATTCACAAGTGCAGTATTGACACATTCATTTGGCAATTTAAAAATAGTTGTTAGGAAATTATACAAAAGACAAGGATAAACTATTTCCCTAGTAAGTCATTTATAGAGCATTAAGAGTATTATTACATCAATTCCAGATTGTCAGATCTCACCAGCAATCAGCACCTTATACAATCAAGGGTCTAAAAACCCCTGAGAGCAATCAGCACTTACAAGCACAACCCAAAGATGCAGGCAAGACTATCATACACTGACTGACACAACCCGGTCACCCCCTGTGCTAAAAACCACTTAGTCCAAATGGAAAGTTCTACAGAGAGTGGTGAGAAAAAATAAAAAAAAATAAAAATAAAAAAAAGGTTTTGATAAGATATGTAGAGATCTTAAATGACAGTAACATCAAGAAGAACATAAGCTGGAGGAAAATCAGTAATTGGAGGAGGAGCTATAAAGAAACAAACAAGTCATCATCCTCTGATGGTCCTAAATTACAGCACTAACCATAATTATAATCTACTTCTAAAATCAGAGGGAAATAATAGGTTACAACACTGCTGTTCAACCTAAAATCTGATTGGTTGTGATAAATATTGACTAAGAAGAACTCTGATTTAGGACTATGTCCTACTCGGGTAAATCACATTAAGTATGGTGACAGAGGATTCTCGAGAGAACAGATTAGTAGATGAATTGCAGCCACAAAAACATATAATTTATTAGCTATTATTTTTATGTGAACTGCTTCTTTAAGGCAGAATCTTAAAACTCCCTTCTGTCTGATTCAGGTTTAGAGCTTAAAGCGGGGATGCCATGGGCTTGATTGGAGGATTACACAGGTATGAGACAACATAATCTATGCCTCTGGTTGGACGTGCCTGCATGTGATGCCAGACTATTTATATTATTATTATTCAAGAGTATCTTATCTCATTTCACACTCACACCAGGCCAGTAAAATAACATCTAGTGCTGAAACATGAAGCCTCAGCACAGAACAAATCCCTGCTTTAACCACAAGTTATTATTATGACCAACACAACCCATCTCTTTCATTATTACACATCTCCCCTAATGGCATGAGATATAACAATTAGAAAAGAAAAAGGCAGACTTGTGTTAAAAAAGTTATGACTGTTAAAAGGGTCATTTTATTATTTTAATAAAAAAAAAAAATTTAAAATAATTTGTAATAAAATAAATAAATGTATGAAGTAGGGCAGGGTGATAAAATGATAAAGTTAATTATCGCAATATAATTTTACTTGATAAAAGAAAGAAAAGTTCAATAATTGTTCGATATAATGTTTATCCACTATGCAAATAATGCTGTGCATGCATGTTTTAGACCATCTCACTGGTGCCAATAGACCTTATTCAGAACAGTGCCATGACAGGTATGAAAGCAAGGCTGTGAGGGATAGACTCAGCCTCGCTTTCATTCCCATTTAAAATCAAAGATGGCGCTGCTGTGAATAAGGTCTATACCTATTTGCATAACTGATATGAGCTGCCATTTCTGTTGCTTATGAAAAACTTTAAACGGCAAACTTAATTTTAAAGGACCTTGTAAACAGTGGTAGTTTCTGCCAGAACCAAATTCATCACGTATTCAGGAGAACAAAATTCTGCAACGCTTTGAACACAATTGTTTGGGAGAGCCTGCCCATTTCCATTACAGCTCAAGAACTCAGGTCGTGTCATCCTCTCATATCTCACCTAAAACACAAGCCAAACGCAGAGGATGCACTGCTTGTGCATTAGTGCTACTCTGCAGAGCATCCAGGCCGCATGTACTACTGCTCTCTACATGATTCATAACACCGTCCCATTGATACATGATTATCAGCCCCAGTGCTCTCAGATAAAGACACATTCTCTGATGAATGCTGCTGTTTCCCTAGGTCAGGACTCGGATCTCTGCTTCAATGATGTTCGCTGATGATAAACATGCACTAGTCAACATAAAAGTCTGTTGTCGTGGTCTATGTTGTGGATCCCTGCTGGAGCATCTGTGGTGGAATAATTGAGACCGGAGGGCTTCGGGAGATCTGACCTTGTTTTCCAATGCGTGTTACCTGCCAGCGGCAATGGCAGCTTGGAATATGAGCAGGGTCCGGAGAAAAAGGACAGGCAAATGACGAGAGACTCGAGATCCGTGGCTTGGGGAGGACAGGAAATACCTCTCTCAAGCTTAAAAAATACCACCCTTTATGTGATGTTACTGAAGATTAAAGCATAAGAGCCTAAACGGTGCAGGACAGACAATCTGCATCTGATGGATCTATATAAAAATAAGTGAAATCACCCACAAATAACAATAATACAGTTGTAATTTACTTCACTCCACTCACATCACTGATGTATTTCTTAAATTACTGTCCTCATTAGGAGCTAATGGTGCACTGTGGCTTTAAGAAAACACTGCCTAAAATAGAAGCAATAAAGATCTTCACGAATTCTCCCTGCAATAAACCAACAATCAGGTCATTCAATTATGTTCTTGACAGGGTGAATCTCTTACCTCAGAGACTTTAAAATGAACATTTCTGTGATGACAAAGACTATTTCAAGTCAGTGGAGTGAAACCATAACATGTAAGAATTTAAGTGAACAGACAGTTCCTCCTCTAAAGGCATTTGACACATGGTATGAACCCAAGGTCACATGTAAATATTATGAGCGTTTTTTTATACATTTTCTGAGGAAAGTGTGAGCAGTGCATGCAAAATTTTCTGTGACATTTAATCACATTTACAATCATTTAGCAGATGGATTTTGATCCGACTTATAAACGAGGAAATACACAATTTCAGAAGCCAACAACATTAGCAGTGCCACAAATTCCAGGAGTAAACCAGTATAGAATAAAAGCTAGAGCAGATGGGTGGCTGCATAAATGTATAGAACTGATATTTGTTAATTAGGCTAATTAGTTGTTTAATTGCATTACAAGTTGATTAAGTGCATAACTAGTCTAATCACATAGAATCAGGGATTTGACAAAACAAAACCTAAAGCATTTAAACTCTGTGTGGATATCTAAATAGGAAAACACTATCAAATAAGCTCTTGATCAAAATCTTTTCTATTTATTAACTTAAGAATTGAAGGCGAAACCTTCAAAAGAAAATCTCCCATTGAATTACATTTACTAGCACACGTCTCTGATATGTCAGTGTTCCTGCAATTTCCTCTTGATTTCTCTCTCTCTGTGTTCCATAACTCATTCATTTTGGAGGGCAACTCCATTTGTCCTATTGCTGGGAGAAAAAACAACACTACTTTCAGTGAAGGGCATGGCTCCAGAAAATGTGTGTATGTGCTTGGTGCAGTAATTGGTTCCCATTTCTCGCAGGGTGAGATTTGTGTCAGGACTGGTTAGCTCTTCTTTATATCAGAAGCCTCAGAGAGCAGCCAAATCTCCACACCATGAAACTCATATCTAGGTTTCCAGCTCCTATATCAGGATTCAGTAAACACAGTGTGCATGCCACATGACTTCAGACTGATCTACACTCACATATGTGCAGCATTCGAGCAACTACACATGACTATGGTATACACATAGGATTTATTTTTCTTCTTTTATCAGATATAGCCTAGTATGAAAAAAAACAGACATAAATTCATGTATGTTACATGTTAGTTCTGTTGTGAACATTTGAAGACATCTAAACATGTTTTACACAATGTCCGAACTGCATCTTGACACGCATCAGTGTTCTAATCCAAGTTTACCACAAGACGCTTGTGCTGTCAATCTAGGCGTATTGACTGAGAGCTCTTCCCACCAAACACAAGTCTTTTCCAGCGCTGTCGATCAAGAATAGACACACAAACCCCTCAAGCACCGTAATGAGCCTTTCCTCTGATGTCAGTATTACCGCGATCTAGCCCAACCATCTTCAAGCACGTGTGATGAACCGGCAGTCAGGTCAACCTTAACAACAGCTGAAATGAGGACCTTCTAACAGACATAGGAAGTTGACCTGGCTTCTCTATGAGAAGAGTGCAAGCATGGTGCAAAGCACTCGTCTGCTCACCAAATTGGCTTCAGACGGACCATCCTTTTCAGATCAAAGACGTTCTCTAAGAACAGTGCTTAGAACAGTTTTCTTACTGAATTTTTTTAATTGACAAAGTTTAAAGTTAAGCCTATAAATATACAAGCAGCTCAGATCCCTCTGGTGCGGATACTGTGCTGGTATAAGCTGCCAACAATAACCTATTCCAGGGCCGATTCCACAGCTTTAAATATTTCATGATAACATACGGCAACATGCAATACGCAGAGTAGCCCATCTGTCCTGCAGAGCTTCATTCATAGGCAGAATAAATGTGAATTATTTCAGGTTCAGATAATTCATTTCTTACTAGATATTCACTATCCCCCGGTTTCACAGACAAGCCTAGTCCCAGACTAAAATGCATGTTTGAGCTGTTTTAACTAAAAGCAACTAGATTTGTTATCTTAAAATATGTCAGTGCCATTGTTTTGTCTCAAGATGCACATCAGTAATGTTTTTCTAAGGCACATTTATAAAAGCTATACTTAAATGTCCTAATTGAACCAAGGCCTAATCCTCTATTGTGAATTGCCACTTAGAAAAAAAAAACTAGTCCTCTAAAAAAAAACAGCAGCAGCACTTAAAAAATAAAAAGCAAAATAAGCTAACCAAGTTCGATGTATATAGGCTAAAGCAGTGGTTCTCAAAGTGTGGGGCGCGCCCCCCAGGGGGGGCCCAAGGTTACTGCGGGGGGGGCACGGCAGATCAGCAGAAAAAGAAAAAAAAACAGCCGCTACGTTACTAGGCGTTCAAGTGCGTGAAAGCGGTTAGAGCTCTGCCTTTATAAAGCAGCAACGAACGACAATTACACTGAATCGTTCTTCTTCAGACCGTTGGAACAAGCCCAACATAGAAGTTGCTCGCCATAGAAAAACACCTCTTCAGCAGCTCTTTTCTGTTCCATGTGTGTGTGTTTGTGTGTGTCGGCGCGCTGCGCTCTCTGCTCAATGTTCTGCTCCGTGTTTGCGCTGCGCGTTGTGCTCTGTCGTTAACGGCCCAAACGCTCCATGTACCGATCACGCACTGGAAAAGCAAAGTCCGCTCAAATAACGTGAAATTTCTCAGTAGTAGACTTCTGTTTGCTGAGCTGGTATAGCCATGATGGGCAACAATGGTAAAATTACCTGCTCTGATCACATGCTCTGGTAATAATAGCTTTGTATGACTATACTTTATTTTGATAATTAGTCAAAAAATAAATCTGTTAAATCTGAGTATGTTGTATAGAACTGAATGAAGAATAATATAATGATATATTGATGTTTAATATAGGGCTATTTTCTGTCCAATTTGTGTGTTGTTTAATTTAATTAGTGATTCTACGATTAAATATTGATGATTACAAGTTTGGGGGAAATGCGATAAATTGTGCAAAAACAAATTGTGCAAATTTGTGGGGGGGGGGGGGGGGGGGCAGATTTTTTTACAGGTTTAAAGGGGGGCGCGACCAAAAAAGTTTGAGAACCACTGGGCTAAAGCAATTGTATCTAATCTGAAGACTTGGATTACAGTACTCAATTCATATGGATTACCTTTATATTTTATTTTATTTCTTTTTTTTATTCATGACAGTTTTGGTTACATGGACTTTTTAATAGACGGACAAAAATGATGAGAAAAAAAAATATATATATCTACGTTTGTGTTCCAAAAAAGAACAAAAGTGCATTGTACAGATGGTCAGATATTCCTGGCTTCACTGAAGCACAAAATGCTCTTTGGATCATCTCAAACTTAAGAACATGATCATCAGGTTTCACACAAATACAGCTCCACTACTACACTTATTAAAGCAAATTAGGGACAAACCAAATAAGGCATTCTCAAAATCATGTACAACACAAATTCTCACTCAAATTGTTATGCCAATAATATCATTTGTAATGATTAGAAAAAAAAATCTATTAAATAAGAAAAATTCTGAAGAGAAGCATTTTCACTTTTGGACAACTGTATTTAATTTTAAATATTGTAAGATACTGTACATTAAATTCAGCATGAAATGGAAGTTGGTGATATTTTCCTCCCTATTGTGATTTAATTAACTCTTGACTAAAACAATTAATTATTGAAAACTCATATTTCAACATGGATGCACATGCATTCACAGAATACTTAATTTATTCATCAAAAGTAATGAAATGCTACCTTGCTAAAGCCATCTATCACGTAAAAGCTGCTACATTCCTCTTAGCCCTTCATCCTGCCAGTCCAATCATAACATACACAGAAGGCATTAATGTGAACATGAAAACAGTACAACTGTGGACGGCCCTCCAGAGAGTCCAGGGCCACGGTGACAGACAGACCCCTGACTACTGCACCACACCCGAGCAGCTTTCATTACTGCTATGCTGATGCTGCGCTTTCTTCTTCTCTGATGGATGAGCTAAAAGAGAGGCGGAGGATTATTGAGGTGAGAGGTGGAGGACAGATATTACTGAGGGACACAGCAGAAGTCCCAAGATCATTAAAACACTAGGTAGTTCCCCAACAGGAGACAGATGAACAGTTACAATAACTACAATGTTTTTTTTGCAAACAAGCATTTTAACAGATATTGGCACATTTACCCAGATACTAATGCATGGACAGATTTTTATTTACAATAATAAATCCAAAAATTCTTCATTAATAACTTACTTTTCATGCCATCAGTTGCACACACACATTTAAGTTGCGAGGATCTCCCGTTCTTGGCTCATTTTGAGTCAGACTTGTGAACTAGAGACCTCCTCTGACCGGATCATTTGAATCAGTGAGTTGTTGACTCAAGAACAGATGCAATCGAATTGGTCTGATTCACAAATAAATCGTTCAGTGCGATTTGTGAACAGATTTAACAGGTTATCGCATCTTGGAGCAAGCAAGACAAGCAGGCATTATTCTGCTAATGGGGTAATCAGACAGCCACGGTTCTGAGGTGGCATTGCCTCCTTTCATATGAATTTTTTGACATGCTTTTTGTGGTAGCATGCCATTTTTGTCCCACAGGCAATAGTTTCAACTCTAACAAGCTTGTGTGTGTGTGTGTGTGTGTGTGTGTGTGTGTGTGTGTGTGTGTGTGTGTGTGTGTGTGTGTGTGTGTGTGTGTGTGTGTGTGTGTGTGTGTGTGTGTGTGTGTGTGTGTGTGTGTGTGTGTGTGTGTGTGTGTGTGTGTGTGAGTTACTGCTGATTATTATATTCTACAACTCATTTTCTCCTAGGAGAAAAAGTCTAATTTCATCCTTTTAAATATCCACCAAAGATAAAAAGCTTTTCATTAAACTGACATCTAACATAACAAACAATGATTCCTTCTGCCAGAGGCCGGCTGGAAGCGCAACACAAGATTCAGATAAGGAGCCTTTGAGTCAGAGGATTTCCTTATTTTAAATCACTTGGTTTTAGGCTGCAAATGTCCTCTATTCCCCCATTACTGCTTTTGCTTTAATCCATTTTTAAACACTTTTTTTATGAACTAAAACAGCATAATACATTTTTTGCTTGTTTCATAAAGGGATGGTTCGGTGTAAAATCAACCTAGGGTCCTTTGCACCATGACCTCGAGCCAAACACCCCCCCAGAAGCTTTTTTTCCCTTGGTTGAACATTTTTAAAGTTAGAGCTTATTTAGAGATTTCAGCCGGATGGCTTAGTGCAGGCACTAATGGATCCAAGGTTGTATCTCGTAAATTACCCCACTAATAATGCCTGGAATGGTACCAAACTTCTACAGCAGTACAAATAGGTTCTGTACTCATAAAACGAGGCATTGGAAAGTTTGTAAATACATCAGGAGTTTGTTTAAATAACCCTATCCTGACGGCTTATGCTATCGCTAACCCGGACGTCGAGGTCACTTCTGTGCAGGGCTCGAAATTAACTTTTTTACTTGGTAGCACTGGTGCTCCCAACTTCAAAAAGTTAGAAGCACCAGCAAAAATGTTGAAGCACCCACCAAAAATTAAGGAGCACCACAACTACAAATTATATATTAACAGATTTCATTTCACTGGGGCTTTACACATCCTGTGGCCAAGATTTGAAATTTGGTCTTCTGGCTCTATATCATCTCACCCTGATGATATTGGCACATGATTTGTCATTTGCATACGTTATGTTAATCGCAACTCCGTTCTTTTTCCATGAGCTGCAACATAGGTTTAAATTTAGTGAAGGCAAGCTCTTCTTTGGCGATGGTGTATGCGGTGTTATATTTGACGTATAATTAGCTCTGCCAATAGAGCGGAACGACCAGCACCATCCTGCCGATTAAAAGCCTTAATGATCGAACCTGATGAACCTGATTTGTTTGCCACACACCTGTCCCTGCATGTTTTGATTGGCACTTGGCACTCTATTGCTATTAATATGCTGTATTAATCTTTATTCATCTTAGTTAATAAAAATACAGCTGTTCATTGTTCGTTCATGTTACTTCACAGTGCATTAACTATGTTAACAAATAAAAATAAATCATTTCAATAATGAAGGCTATTAGTAGCCTAAATGTTGAAATTAACATTAACAATGGTTAACAAATTAACGAAGTGCAGTTTATTAATAGTAAATGTTAACTAATTTAGTTAACTAGTGTAGTGTAGCTTACCTACGGCACGCGTTGTGTGATTATCCCGGCAGTTTATTTTTTAGCACAATTCACACTCCGCGGTAATCTCCGAATGCTCCACGTGAAACTTTGGTCTTCCTCCCTTTTTCTATCGTGTCAAATGATTTTGATTAATATGCGCGAGGGAGAGAGAGCAAGACAGCGCTCGTGTTGTTTGAAGACGTGAGAGTGCGTGCGCACGGCCGGGGCTCTCTCTCGTACTTATATATGCGCCCTGTCAAGCGCAGCAGTCATTCTATTCTACATCACTCACCGATCAAATAAGGCTTTGGCGGCCGCCAAAAAACATTCAATGCAGGAAAACCCCTGGATTGGTTATATAACGTTGGATAGAATGATGGTCCGGCCATCACGTATCAGCGCACATAAGGTAGCCTACACACTGTGAAGTAATTTGCAAACGTTTTTTAGAGAAATGAAAACAGGTCGCACCACAACCATTATTTGCACTCGCACAAATGCTCCCAAATATATTTTTAGGTCGCACAGATTAAATTTCAGGAGCATATGCGACCAAAATGGTCGCAATTTCGAGCCTTGCTGTGATTTGGGAAAAGTCCGTAAAAGTCCTTTGCAAAGCTTACAAGTGTAAGGGAAAAGCTAGTGAATTTAACACCACAGAATTTTTTTTCCCCGAAGTGTTGACAACTTAGTGTTAACTAATAATTGTTGCAAACTGGTATTACCAACAAAATATTAGTGCATTCCTGGAACTGGGCGTCGTTACACTACATCCTTATGCATCGCTTTCTGCCAGGACTTTTACAGGCTTTTCCCAAATCATGGAAGTGACCTCGGCATCCGGGTTAGCGGTTTGGCTCGAGGTCATGGTGCAAAGGACCCTAGGTTGAAATTACTCCGAACCATCCCTTTAATATCCCGATTTTACATATTTTCCTCTGAATATCACCCTGGACGTGTGCAGAGCATGCTGCCAGTGCGGTCAGTGCTCTGAGGTGAAGTGTGCAGTGCTCTGCGGAGTGTAAACTGGGCCAAGGGGATCGACTGAGGCATTCT
Source organism: Squalius cephalus (assembly GCF_949319135.1). NCBI lineage: Eukaryota > Metazoa > Chordata > Actinopteri > Cypriniformes > Leuciscidae > Squalius > Squalius cephalus. The sequence continues at coordinate 28,913,555 of NC_137142.1, forward strand.
GTCTTCAGAACTAACTTCATCACATTAGTTCACTTTCACGCACTCTACATACTGTACACATGAACGACTCACTCAGGCTGTCTCCTTTGCTAATAGGCTCATTTGAAGACCCTTACTATTATCGTCAATGCAATACGACTGCTCTGATTTTTAATAACAGTAGGTCTGCAGTCAGAATATATTTCATTGATATAGCCTACTATTATAGTTTTTGTTAATATTTTGAATTAGAATTTATTTTCTGTTTTATTTGAATTTAAGGTAAAGTTTTAGTAATACTGTTGTGTGTATTTGCTTTATAGTTGCAGTTCATTTACTTTCATTATTTTAGTATTTTGACTAAAAATTAAAGAAAATTAGAAATGTTGCCTTGGCAACTAGCTGAAATAAAATAAGTTTAGTTTTTATATATATATATATATTATATTATATTATATTATATGGAGGGCAGACTTTTTTGTATAAATAATATAGTCTATAGTGAAAGCACAATATATATAGTGCTTTTATAAAGATTCAGAAAATAGAGAATAACTGAACTGAAAGATAAGCACAGTTGAACTGCTAAGCCATGACCTAAAGGCAACTGCCAAAGTGCATTATGGGAAATCCCTCTCTCAGCTGGGAGAGTCTGGCCCTGGTACTGCTGTTTTGAGATAAGAAAACATGGATTCTCCCTCAAGTCAGCAAAACGCTCAGGCCACGCTAAAAAGAGCCTGGACAACCCTGCAATTTGGCCCTCCATTGTCTGAAAAAACAGTGAATATAGGCTGTGTTAAAGAAAATTATGATAAGAAGTGACGACAACCTTCACATGAGATGATCTGAATCAATTCCTTTATAAACCAGCCAACAGCAGAATAGACACACACTAATCTAAATAAACTTTGCTGAGCTGCTAGAGGCATAAACACATACACCAGGGATCCTCAAATCCACTCCTGGAGGGCCACTGCCTTGCATATTTTACTTGTGCTCATTAACGGGCCCAACGTACTGCAAGCAAAATTGAAGAACAAACAGGTAACATTATTCCGAAAAGAAAAGAAAAAATCAAAACAGTTCTCCAGCAAAAACCTTCACGCTGAATGTTAAACACCTTCTAATAGCCAAGACAGGCTCACTGGAAAAACATACCTGTGGCAACATTTTTGCAAAACACAAAATACGTACCAATACGTACATGTCACTGCAGTTTCCAACAGAAATGAACACTAGAGGCAGTAAAACAGCAAGTTCTTTTAATCTTTTCACACGCAATTATGGTTACAGGGGCAGATTATGGATTAATAAAGACTTGTTTTCACGTGGCACCTTGCACAATTATGTTATGACCTTAAAACACTTTTTACCATAGTGCAGGATTTGTAAACGAATATACAGTATATTGGAGTTTGCATCACTTAACCAGCTCCATATGTTCGGTTTTACTTCTGTACTAAGTTTGCTCAGTAGCTCAGCTGGTACAGAATTGTACTTGACGCGGAGAGCTCAGGTACATTTTATAAATTATAAAATTTATTTAAAAAAATGTATATGTATTTAAAAATTATTTTTACTCAAGAGTGAAGAACATCGTCGCCTTGAGTATAATCAAGCCCTTAGGCTAGCATGCCAATTCCAGAAAGGTCCTCTGATTTGTGCCTGAAAGGCTCACTAGGTCTTGTATCTAAAACAAGTGTAGTCCTTAAGTGCATGCTTATTACTATTAAACAGATTTGATCAGAAAAACTGGTAACATACAGCGCAACATGCTATTTTTTTTATTTTTTATTATTATTATTATTATTGTAATTGTTGTTGTGACATTATTATGCTAATAAAGTTTGTTTTTTTTATAACATTTAAATAAATGTCGTCTTATTTTTTTTTTCTTCAAAACATCATCAACATGGTTCAGGGTCAATGGTGTGAAAATGATTTAATTTTTTGTCATTTGTTGTCTCAGATTATACACACTACAGTGTGTGCAGAATTATGAGGCACGTTGATTTTGAGGGGGTTCAGGGGGAAGAGGGAGTTCATTTTTAGGATTCTTTGCCTAACCTAAGTCTCTGAGATCCTGACACCTTGCTCTTCTGGAGACTCCAGGTAGGCTACAGTTCTGGAAAATGGTGGCGCTGGAGACTAAAGGGTTCCTGATGGTTTCACACTTAATTCTTCACCTTAATTCTTCATTGTTTTGCAGTTAACATGTGTCTTTTCTTCTCCACCTGTTTTTGTCTGACCCTGCTGACCCAATGAGCATTTCACCATCCAATGGTCATGCCTTAACTGTAATCTCTAGTATTGCATTAGTATTGTATCCTTCTCATGGGCATTTAATCATTTTTGACTTTTCAGTCTGAGTTAAATCTCTTTTTTGGCTTATTTTATCTGTAAAAGAAAACTTTCCTAATAATTCTGCACACCTGAATATAAGGCGTTTTTCATTTCCAGCCTTCATGAACAATTATATATCACTTATAAATGATTAAATACAAAATTAATAGTAGTTATTAAGATTAATATGGTTTGGAATTGGCAAAATGTGTCTGGGAATAAAATACGATCAGAAAATCAACGTGCCTAATAATTCTGCACACACTGTATAATCACCATTTCCAATCTGACTGGCTGCCTGCTACAAAACTTCTGTGAGTCAGGCTGCACGGATGCATCACTCTGCCAGGAAACACATTCATGTTTACAAGATTTGCTCAAAGCAGTGCTTTTGAGGCAGAACTAAGCACTAGACTTGCCCTCTGGATTTTGTCAAGTTAGTTGCATCAAATCTTTGACAAATAGAGTTTTGCTTGAGACTAACAACCCCGTATAGACCCACACTGCTGTGCCATTTTTTGAAAGTGTTTATTATCATGATATCAACAATAAAAAATGAAAAAAAAAAAAAAAAAAAATCACACTCAAGATCAAAATAACTGGCTTTACATGTCAGTCATACAGTGCTATGCATAAGTTTAGACACCCATGCTAAAGTTGACTAAAAAGAGGAATAAAAAAATCATCTTTTGGAAACTGAACTTAATGCCTTAATTTAAAAAATGAGGAAAAATCCAACCTTTAAGGACACCAATTTTCTTTGTGAATGAATAATGTATCGTACATAAATAAATGTTCTTCCTTAAAATACATGGTGCATAAGTTTGGACACCCCTATGTTAAATTCCCATAGAGGCAGGCAGATTTTTATTTTTAAGTATTTTTTTTTTATTTTTTTTTTAGGATACTATGCATCCTGATAAAGTTCCCTTGGCCTTTGGAATTAAAATAGCCCCACATCATCACATAGCCTTCACCATACTTAGAGATTGGCATGGTTTTATTTCAGTTAGCCTAATAGCTAGTTTGATTTGCATTGAGAGATGATCTTATGGAAAGTACCCCATGCCAATCTCTAGGTATGGTGAAGGCTATGTAATGATGTGGGGCTATTTTAATTCCAAAGGCCAAGGGAACTTTATCAGGATGCATAGTATCCTGGATCCATGAAGTAACTGGCCTTTAAAAATAAAAATCTGCCTGCCTCTATGGGAATTTAACATAGGGGTGTCCAAACTTATGCACCATGTATTTTAAGGAAGAACATTTATTTATTTACGATACATTATTCATTCACAAAGAAAATTGGTGTCCTTAAAGGTTGGATTTTTCCTAATTTTTTTAATTAAGGCATTAAGTTCAGTTTCCAAAAGATGATTTTTTATTCCTCTTTTTAGTCAACTTTAGCATGGGTGTCTAAACTTATGCATAGCACTGTATGTGCTCTTCCTGCTCATAAGTTACATAAAATACTAACCCTTATGCAAATATCACAGTGAAATCATTGTTGTCATATGTAAGTGATTATATGAGGATGTGAGCTGCCAGAAAGCAGCATTACTGTAGGTGACTGTATATCTGTATGTAATCTGTTACGCAAGCAGTTAGCCTACATCACACTGACCTATTTACACTTTTATTGTACATCTGTTCGTTTTGCCGGGTGTATTTTTAACAAGATATTCGGAGTGATTCGTCAGTGTAGTATCACTGCGCTTTACGAAACCAGTCATGCCAGCTATGTTTGTCAGTGTCACGCATTCCCAAAGCCAGAGAAGAGGAGGCCGCTCAAGTCTCTCATGTTAGAAGCCACCCACCGGCGCTGAACTTGAGACAGTTAAGCACAGCCTTTTAACATTACAGTGAGCAAATCCACATTGCTAATCCTGAGATTTATGTCTCCCATTTAAAAGAGGGCCACAAACAGGGTTGCTGTAGAATGAACACATCTTCCTGCTGTAGTTAATAGCCACCGTTAATTAATCAATACTCAGTAAGTGCTCTTTATCACGCTCATTTGTCAAAATAAAAGCTTGAGATGCTCTGGGGACTGATCAAAGGTGTGACCAGCAGAGACAAATCCTGATGCTGGTCATGTGACTGACACTATTCATACTGCAGAGGCTTTACATCAGCCGTATCCTTCAGCCCAATCAGCAGCAGTTGATAAAAAGCTGCAACAACATGCTGAAAAGTTCATATGCAAGAAAACAAATAGCATGGAGCATGTTAGGTCAAGTTAGAGAAGCGGTGAGCACTGTAATTTGTTTAAGATCATCAGAAGAGGCAGCTAGGATGGCAAGATTCAGTCACTTCTGAGGATGAAATAACACTGGACAAATGTCACTATCATAAGAGCAGTCCATCGTACTTGGTTTGTCGCTTAGCAACAGAGACTGGGATGGTAGACTGTAGGTGTGTGTGCTGGAGTGTGTGGGAGACACAGAGAGAGAGAGAGAGAGAGAGAGAGAGAGAGAGAGAGAGAGAGAGAGAGAGAGAGAGAGAGAGGAGGGTGGCGTTTGAATAAGCCAGTGAAAGCACAAGAGAAACAGAGTGAGAGAGAAACAGAAAGAGATGAGGAGAGAGAAAAGGAAGAGCCAATGAGAAAACAGTGGAGGAAATGAAGCAGCTTCTATTTAGTTTGGGTGCTCATAAAAATAATTAAATGATAAGATATTACATAAACACCATCTGTAAACAGTGATAACTTTCTTATGATTTTAAAGAAACAGATGCAAATATGGAAACTACAGCTGTTGCACAAAACAAATAGCATCTTGTAGCTCAAGGTAAAATGCACTTGAGTCCATTACATCTTATTTGCCTGAGCTTCTGTTCGGTTTCCCGAATAATGAAAGTGGATGGTGACTTATACTGCTAAGCTTCAAAAAGGACACAAAGTGATTATAAAAGTATCACAAAAAGCAGTCCATATGACTCATGCATTACATTCCAAGTTTTCTGAAGTCATACAAGAGCTTTGTTTGAGGAACAGGCCAAAAACAGGCCAAAATTCACAACCACATGATTCCAAACAGCACTGTCTCTCAGGACAATCTTTCAGTTGGGGTCGGTAAGATTTTTTTATGTTTAAAGAAGTCGCTTATGCTTACAGAGGTTTGATCAAAAATACAGTGAAAACAGAAATATTGTGAAATATTACTACAATTAAAACAGAAACCGTTTTCTACGTTAATGTATTTTAAAAATGCAATTTATTCCGGTGATGGATTACTCCAGTCTTCAGTGTCACATGATCCTTCAGAAATCATTCTAATATGCTGATTTGCTGCTCAAGAAACATTTGAGCACCATTGATAATTATCAATGTTAAAAACAATTGTTCTGCTTAACATTTTTATGGAAATCATCATGTGTTTTTTCAGGATTTCTGATGAATAACAAGTTCAAAAGAAAATCTTTTGTAACATTATAAATGCCTTTAATGTCAATTGTGATCATTTTAATGCATCCTTACTAGGGCTGTGCTCAGAATATCGATACAACGATACATCGTCATGAACTCCTGACGATGGGCGTATCGATACAGTCGCGCTTTTAAATGTAGCCAATTCAGGGTAGGGCTGGGCGGTATGGCCCAAAAAATCATATCTCGGTATTTTTTGGTTAAATGGCGATATACAATATATATCTCAGTACTTTCTACGTTTTTCTATTTCGATAAAGAAAATCTGTATTTATTTAAAAAAGAAATGTTATTTCACACCCTGCCCAATGATATCCTACAAACAATGTTGATATTGAAGGATATGGAAACAAATAATGAATGTAATGTAGGCTATGCAATTAGCCTAGAAATCTAGGCGCACCTTAGCGGCAGCAAAATGTATTTTGCAGCCAGGGTAGTCTAGCAACTCTCCGTTGACTTTCAGAGCTGTAAAAACCTAAATTGGGTCAGGCCAATCACATCGTGTATAGAGTAGGCGGGGCGGGCTTAACATAATGACGACAGATTTGCGACAGTTCCCTGCAACTTGAATACAAAGAATGGCGGCTGCTGCTGGCGAACAGCGGTCTTTCGAATCGGCTTTGGCCACGATTCTGGAGGACTTGGAGTTAAGTTTTTCTTTGAGAAAAGAGCAAAGAACGGCACTTAAGTCATTCTTAAAAAAGGAAGATGTGTTCATAGTTTTGCCGGCCAGATTCAAAAGTTGAATCTATCAACTAACGTTAGCTCCGCTGTTGGGAAAACGCTCTGGTTGGTTGAAGCGCTGTCCTATTGCGTGTAGAGTGAATTTGAAAGACAGCCGTTTATCCCGCCCCTCGGATTGAGCCGTGTCGGATTGAGAGTTGCCAGACCTAACATCTTGATGTAGGTCTGGCTTGCCAGGCTACTATGCAATATATTATGTGCAAAAAGGTGGTTAACCCTCAGAGGTCGGAGATCACGCCGGCGTGATCTGCTCGCTTTTTTCCTTATGAGTTGAATTGAGACCCAAAATACTCTTTTGACTTTGATTTTACAAAACAAGTTTCATACATCAATCGATTCTGTTAAATGTGTATTATTTTTGTGTATACTCACAATAAAAACATAGTGTTGTGCTTTTCGACAAATAAAGAAAAATAAACACGAAGCGAGTTCTGCCTTCTCTCTGTCCGTGTAGTCCATTCTGAAACGCGTCCGAAAATGAATCATAACTCAGCGAATACTTCTCACACAGGCACGTGAGATATGTCTTTATGAAGCTTGAAATCTCCTCTTTTAAATGAAGTAATTTATATAAAAAACAAATGTTTTCAACTCATGTAATCCGTTTGAAAGCAAGGAGAGGTACCGTTTTTCCTTCTGCTTCATTATCTCTATAATAAGCTGCGGCCGCCCCGCCCCCGGCGCGATTCACATGTAAATAGTTAGATGATCTAGTATGCATCGCATACGCCCCTCGATCAATGCCATAAAAAGTTTCTTCATCAGACTTACTGATAGTTCATCGCGTTTTGAGTATGAAACGCTTCTCCGGTAATAAAGATGCCCTTCAGATGATTCTGGACAGCGAGGAAGAATGCACCTTTTCCTCAGAGGAAGATTGTAACTCAGAGGACGAACGGCAGCATATTGAAGAGCGAATTCCGCCGAGAACACAATTTCGGAGTAAGTTTTACTTAAAAGTCTTTTGTCTTTTATTTTTCGTGTTCGCATTTATGAGGAAAAAACAATATTACGTGACAGTTCTCCATTATGGACGTGAGCGCTCTAAAAAAAGCACTAAAAGACTTTCAAACTTTCACAGAGACCTCAAAACAGAAAGTACAAATCCTTTCTTTAAAACGAATTTCGTTTTGTATCAATTGTATCTTAATTTTAATATTTTTTTCATTAACAAATTTCCTGGATTTAAACTGCAAATTAACATTTATATTTCTTATAATAAAAATGAAAGACCTATGTTACAGACATATGAAAGACAACATTTCGTTGATTAGTTTTGGATAGATTATACATTTTTAATGTAAAATATCTGCCACCTCAAATAAGCTTTTGTTTGCCAATATTTGCTTATGTTAAATATAATATGTTTTGTCAAAAATAAAGTTATCAAATAATCAATCAAATCCTTAACTTTGAAATATGTATGATAAAATGTATACTTTAGTTTTTACAAAGAAAGATTACACTTGAATTGTTGTTGTAATTGTAACCTTTTTAATAAAAAAATATATTTATAAGGTAGATGTAAACAAACTATTAAAAGGTAAATATAAGCCTTTTCTTTAAATAACTTTTATTGTGTTTTATTATTGACAAATTTGGGGAGAGCATAAATATTCCAAAACTGAAAATACAGTATGAGAATTAACTGCACAATTACTAGACATGTTTTCCTTGGATATTATAGGCCAAATTGCAAGCACAATATGAGGAAAAATAAAAAAGAATTGAGATGCTTCCAACTGTTGCTCTTGCATTCTTGTGGCTCAGTGACTCACCTGAATGAATGGCTAATTAAGTATGCGGGCCCCATTGTCTCCTCAGGTGTGAACTACTACATATGCATGACCGTAGACGCCCACTCCGCATATGGCCTTTCCAAACAGAAAGTGCTTTGCAAAATTCAAATCAATGTATTGTGTTATGTGAATGATAAGGCAGGGTGATTTTCACTTTATTTTGAAGAAAAAACACTAGGCGATGACATCCATTAGACAAAAGTCTTATTGGCACATATTTAGAATGTGTTTTATGGCCTTATTTCAGAAACTTTAGTTTTTAGTTTTTTCAATAACCACGCATAAACATTATTCTCTCAAAAATGCAGACATGTACATTCTTGTTGCTCACATTTCATGGTAGTCCTGTTTGTGCTAAATAGTGTGTAATTTTTTTTTGCCATTAATATGTTTATAAGCAACTGAAAAAAGCAAAAATGTCAGAACATCTCAAGGACCCCAAAAACACCTTAGACCCCAGAGGGTTAAAATAACATTACATTCTAACATTGTAACATTACAATCTAAAAACAAAAATAATGCTTTTGTTTTTAAATTGACTAAAGGCAAAACTAAAAAAATGAAAATAAAAACAAAAGCACAAACTAATTATATTAGCCTGCATTTGATTACCCCATTATAAATGGTCACTTTCATAAAATACTTGTACGTTTACAGTTACACATATGGCACATATATTGTCTCCAACAACAAATATTTTTAGCAATATGTATATTTTAGTCAGAATTATTGCGCTACTATTCTATTGTGCCCCGTCTTTCTGGCACGCATGTGCGCGGTGGCACTCATTCACGGAAGCTTGAATTTTAGCAGAGATTCACTTGCAGAAGGCTCGTCCTCTCCTGGCAGTGAAATGGACATATTTGTTTGACTCTCTAACATTTACAGATGGAGAATATAACTGTGAAATGTAAGTTAAGCACTGAGGAAAGCACCACATCTCAAACGCATTCAACAGCGCAAGTATTTCTCTGTCAGTCAACAACAATAGTCTATCTGTCAGAGCATCACACAGGGCAAGCTGCTTTAAACTTGTTAACTATCTTACCAGTTATTTTGAAGCCCTTAATAAGCTTGTGTCATGTATAGGACAAATTGTTCTATGTAATTTCACTGCAGCAGCTCTGAGAACACTGCGTCCTCAGCTATTTTTCAGATGTGCTTGTGTCAAACTACTGTATCGATACAAACGGTATTGTCTCATTCCATATCGTTTCAAAAAAATATATCGATATATCGTACAACTCGATATACTGCCCAGCCCTAATTCAGGGCTCGAATTTTGGCATGGGATTGCGGGTATTGCGCATAATTTGAATCATTTGATCAAATCAATAAAGATTTGAGAGCCACGGTTGAAGGGATGATTATCTGTGGAGTAGGCAATGATTTAAATTTCTATTTCTCACACAGACTTATCATATAACTTAAGAAGACTTGAAATAAAATGCATAAGTCAAATGGACTACTTGCTTAGAGACGGGATCTTTTGACCATGCAACCACCTATAACACTCTCGTAACCACAAAAATCAAAAACACAGCGGCATCCTTGCATCATGGTGGCAGGTTTTGCACAGCCAAACACCACATACATTTTCTTCAATCTTGTTAGCTTCGTTATATCAAACATTTATTAGATAAGTAAGCTATAGGGATCACTTCATAGGATCACTTCATGACTTACAACTAATGATGAAAGAATTATTTCTCACCCTTCTTGGATAAATGCTTGGTAATATATAGGCTATCAAAAGAAAGGCAGCCATGATCTCTGAAGGGCGATTGATCTGTTTGAGTAAGCCAGACAGCAGAGACTGACAGAGGACATAAGGTGGATAAATTGGTCTGGTCTAAGCAACCAGCTTCTCTGACCTTCATTTTTAATGAGGTAAACACAAGCAGCCCTTTGGGAATTTTAGGCACGTCGGTGAGATGCAGACATCTGGCAACAACAAACCTGACACAAATTATGGTCAAAAAAGCACCCCAATCTTAGGTCAAGCACAATGGTTATGGTGAAAAACGTTCTTGTCCATGACTAAAGTGCGTTAGAAAGTGAAGTGCAATGGGTTTACACCTGATGCCAGGTATTCCCATAGGAAATCAAATTATATTTAAAACAACAATGATCTCTCCTTCTTATCTCAATATTTGCTCCTAGGCAGAAATAAGACTAAATAGAGAACAATTAGCTACAGCCTTCTCAGATGTTTCACTTATCTCAAATAACTCAAACTCTTTTTCTTGACTGTTTTGCACGTACACAGCTTTGCACTTGTATGGTCTGTGGTAGAAACCTGCACTCCTGCAGTTTTTGCAAGCGGGAGTGGGACAAAACATGAATGTTGCGGGCGGGAACGAGAGAAACATATATTGTTTGTATTTTCATTATTTCCAAGTCAGCTTGAAAAGTGCTGCTAAATTAATAAATGCAAACATTTTAAAATCATTCTGTACTCATTTACTAATCAAATTAAGGTGTATTGTATTTTTTTACATCGTATAGAGCAATGCAGAAATAAATGTGTTCTGTAGAATGCAGAAAAGTCCAGACAATTTAAATACATTTCGCACAGGCTGAAAATATTTCTACAGTACTCTAGCAGGTCTGGATGACCTTCCATAACATTTCTGCAGCATGACCCCTCTAGTCCGACAATACAAGAGCGCGATGCCCTCTGTACTTCACCTGCCATTTAGAAGCTCTTTTTCTCCTCTAAGCTATTGCCCATCGATAGCAATGAACATACACAATATAATGGGTAATAATGCTGCTGTAAGTAGCATTTGTACCACTTGCTTGTGTTTCTATCCACTTGATGTTTATGGAATGAGAGAAAATAATATCACTTTATTTTTCAGTAGATTTCCTGGGTGCCAAATGATTATTACTCTAAATTGCTGATTGTTTACTTTTTTCTATTTTTTGCCAGATGTTGTGCACAGAATCTGTGTCTAGGGACGTAGAAATATTGTGGATATTCATACTGTGTGCCAACAATTGTCTCATTTGCATCTATTTTTATTTTTCCTAAGGTATTTTAGGAGAAATTAAGTTGATTCTTAAGTGTATCATAATGCAATACAACTTTCGTCGGGCTGACACAATATTTTTAGCAAGAAGGATGAATAAAATGCAACAATGTCCTACTGTAGGCTTTCACAGCGGTTTACAAGGTGCATCTTCCACTGTAGGTCTAATACCACATATCAACAAGGGCGTCTTGTGAAAATGTCAAAGGTAAGTTTAGATCAGACGTTGAAGTGAACATTGAAAGGCTATGTACAGCAAGTGATTAGCCGGGGTATTTTTACACTACTGCTAGTGGAAAAAATGCATTCATGAAAGCTGTTATAATACTGACTATCATGTACCCAAAAGACACAAAGGTGAACAGGATAAGTAGTACAAGTTCTGGTAACAAAACATTTCCCTAGCAGCCTTAATGACTTCATTTATACATGTCTGTTATTTGTTACGATTCAATTTCTAAATATAACTGCTCATTCAAAACTCTGATTTCATTAAAACAGGATTCCCATATGTCTGTGAAGATCTCGGCAGACGACACAACACTGTGGCAGGCTAAACGGAAAGTATTCCAGTACCCGGTCACAGAGATCGGATCACTAGCAGACAATGTCCTTCTATCCACTGCTCAGCCTTTCCCAGAAGCCAAAGCATATCAACAATATACTGCATTAAAAAAAAAACAAATAAAAAGTGGGGGAAAAAGTGAACTAAACAACCCATGCTCTTGTTGCTTAAATTTACAGAGTGGCTCAAAAAGTAATTGGACACTTAAGCCTCATTGAAGTAGAAATGTCATTTCATAAAGGGATACTAAAGGGAAACACACATTCTTTAATCATTTACTCAATCTCAGCCGTCCCAGATGTACATGACTTTCCTTCTTCAGATCTGAACACAACATTTTTTAGAAAAATAATCCAACTCTGCCCATATAATGCAAGTGTACAAGACCTCAAAATTTGACTCATTAAATTAAAAAAAATAAAAATAAATAAAATTCACAAATCAAACAATGGCAATCCTCGGTTGATGATTCAATGTCTTCTAAAGTGAAAAAATCATATTTTAAACTTTTTTTAACTATAAACCATCACTCTCAGCTATACATCATATGCGCATTCATGAGTTAACGCTTCATGTAAACATCAGCGCATTGTGAAGAGAAATTTAAGTGTGTTGTGAAGCTTGTGCAAGTCGTCACACTGAAACAGAGGGCCATCACGTCTTCAAGAGCTTCAGAGCACTTTTACATCACGCTTCACAATGTGCTGACATAGTGCTTCATGATGGTCTTATGAACACATGAATGACAGATAACCAGAAATGACTGTTTTTATATATATATATATATATATATATATATATATATATTTTATTTTTTAAAAAAAAATTTTGCACTGTCAGTGCCATTGACTAGACAAATGCAGCACTCAGCCTATTTACATAAAAGCTCTAGCATTTCGCATCCTTGTGTTATACATTGCCAACTGTAATATCTAATTTTTTCCTCAATTGACTTTTCGGACTAACAGTAAGAATGACACCAAAAGCGGCGCTAACTCTTCTCAGGAGTAGGGTTTCATAACCCTGGGTAAAAAGCAGCACTAACCCTGCTCCTAAAGTTTAAGCTCCTAAAGAGTTTAGAACAGCGATAACCCATGGTGTGGTTTTTTAAGGATCAACTTGGGGGTCCAGTACACTTGCTTATGTGGATGGATTATTATCTGAAGAAAGAAACTCATATACATGGTAAGTAAATGAGAGAATTTCCATTTTTGGGTGGAGTATCCCTTTAAAAAGCAAAATAGCAAAGTGGAATTTAATTCAAAGATAGCACACTACAAGCTTTATTTTGTGCCCAGAGATGTGACAAAGTTGAGAAATGTTTAACTTTATGCAAATAAAGAGCAACTTTCGGGAGCAACAAACAATGGGAGTGAAGTCAGTGGAGCGAAGTGATCCGTCACTACATCCTGTAGAGGAGCAGTGGCAGCAAGATGGAGGAGAAGTTATTTTAGTGGTCAGCAACTTTCCTATAATTTATGATATGTCTCTATGTACATAAAGACGTAGATAAACAGCCGCGATGGCGAAGAGCACTCGCTGTTTCTCGTTCATCTTTAATATCACTGATTCCATTTATATTTAGTCTTGTTTTAGCTGCAAGAAAACTGATTTGTTTTCAACAAAATGGAATAACATCCACGAATATCATTCTTAAACATTACTAGGCAACCACTAGTGGGAACGCCCACTAGCAAGCCAAACATCAGCCACTGGCGACATGCAGCGACACAGGCAGTGTGAATGCAGCTTTACTGATTTAATCCTTCAGAGTTGGATATTTTAGTGACACCACATTAAACTCAGAGATTTGGGCTGGACTCCATTACTTGTGCTGCAAAAAGGAGATCAAACCTAAAGAAAAGCGTTGTAGTCCATGGTAACAGAACGGACCAGATGGTGAGGAAGTAGATATGATGATAGTGTGTGTTGACAGAGATGCACAGTGCGAGAAGAGAGGGAAGGAGGCCCGGCAGTGCCTGAGAGATCTCAGCTTCTTTAATTGCTGTCAGTTAAAGGTCTATAAAGCAGGGGATGGGCTGATGTTTCACTGTGATTCATAAAACCACACCCATAAAAGTCCCTGCTTATAAACTGAGCTTTGAGTCCTTCACCTCAATCAGAGATACCTGCATTTCTAGATACTTATTTCAACAGTTAATCCAAAAAATATTGCTTTAATTAAATAAACAGTGAAAAAAACAGTCAATGAAGCAAACAAAGAAGCCAATTATAAGTAATACAAATAATGGAATCACATTGTTATCTACTTGGTATCTAAGTCTCAGTACTTTTGACATTCCTAGTACGGACAAATAAAGTCCAGTCACTCTATCAGCCTTTATTAAATTTCAATTATAGAGATTACAGATCATTCCCAGGAGTGGGTATTGACACAGATTTCACGATTTGATTTCTTATCAAAAGTAACAAAGCACAAAGCTTATTGTGATTATTGGATGGGAGGTGTGCTACAAATAATATTTAGTGATGTTTTATTTATGCTTCAACTGAAAACATGACACTAAAAGATTGTTCTTGGAATATGAGAATCAATCTTGATTAGTTAAAATGAAGACTGATTCAAATATTTTCAACACATCCCTGATAATTCCTATGAAGGATTTTGCTTGTATGGTTTAGTTTTTGTTGGCAAAGACAATAAGGCAAGGGAGTTTGTGGAGTTGGCAATTGATGGAGTAAACAAGGACAAAAAGACATGAATATGAGAATATACTATATTATAGGTCAAGCCGATTATATTTTTATTGATGAAATTGCTCAATTGTTGATATCTGAATGTGAAAGGTAAAGGCTGGAAGGGCATGACATTGCACTGCTAAATCACATAAAAGTAGTGCACATGCACAATTGGACCACCATAATACAACTGTAACTGCTTCAATACAATACTAACGAGGTCAGTCTTGATTCAAGTCATTACATGATCACTGTATCTCCAGCTTAGCCTCACATGGGCCATCAGCCTCTAGCATCTGGTGAGAGGAACTGATGACACTGGGTCGGTTAAGTGGGTTTGGTCCTCTCAGCATGCAGTTTACCATTTTAATCTCCTCTTTCCAATATCACTGTTTAAAAAGTCTCACATGTTTAAACTGATAATAAACAGAGTACACGAGCAACTGGCTCTGTTCCAAAGCCTATAGTGAGCTGCCTACGTAGTCAGCATTTCAAAGTAACATTGTTGAGCTCCCGTTGCGAAAGCCGTTCCAACATTACGCTGCCTTCAAAGATGCCTTTCTCTGGCAAAATATAAGACAGCCTCTGTGTCTCATTTCAAAGACTGCGTTCTCTGAAGGACGCATTTGTCGGCCGCATACGTCATAAAGGATGTTATTTTTCAGAACAGTGACCATTATAAAATTGACCGTTATTCCAAGTGAAGAGTAAATTGTTGTAATTTCTTCATGAATTTGGAATGTAACGGTCAGTTTACTGAAATGAAGCAGCCTCAATGACGTATGCAGCTGACAAATGTGACCTCCGGAGGACACAGCCTTCAAAATGAGACAGCTAGCATCACATGCATCCTTGTTAGAGAAGGCAATCCCAAAATGCATTGCGACAACCTCAATGGAAAAAAAAAACATTAAAGATGGCAGATGAAGCAATAAAAATTTACTTTACATATAATTATAATACATTTAATTTGGACAAGTATTAATAAAGAATCTAATAAAAATATTTGTGGTTACTTGGAATTTTAAACATATTAGCATCACATTTTTAGCTTAGCAGCAAGCTAACAGTAAACTATTTAAAGCAATTGTGTCTAGTTTCTTATGAGGTCTCTTATGTGGTTTTATTTCAGTTAGGATGCAAACAGCAACCTATGTAGACAGAAGACAGCAAGGCAGTTCACTAAGTTCAATAAACAAAAAAAAACAAAAAAAAGTATCCATTCCACATAGTACTCAAACTTGTATTATTAAAAAAATGTATAAGCAAAAAAATGTATAAGCAATGTTTTGGTCAATCAACATTCTCAGGCTTACAAAAAATGCAGAAGTAACAGCAAATTTAAAAACAACTCATTAAGGGTATTTACAGCTTTTAACAATGACAAAGGTCACACACAGACAATATAGAATTTAAAATGAGAAAAAGAAAAAGTTCAAATACCCGTTAGAAATAATCAAAAAGAAAGCACAAACATAATTCTACACCTAAATGAACAATAATACTAAATTCAAGTGGATATAAAAATATAAGCCATAATGTCTAAGCAGTAAATCATTAAATGGATAAAAGAAAGAAAAAAAAGACTATACAGAATTTCTGTCAAGAAGATACAATATACGTTTTAGCTTTTAAAAGAGAGCCATTGAGTTCCTTACATTATCAATAGTATAACATAAGTAACATAAGTACATATAATATATAAATATATCATATACTTATCATTTACAGGTTAAAAAACAATGAGATGATAACTTTTTGGGGTAGTTACTTAAAATAACTTCATCTGTTGTTGACTACAGTTGGGAGATTACTTGCAAATGCTCTCTTTTTTCAAGGGCTTAGCTCTGCTTCTTTTAAGAGGGAAGCAAATGGGGACCATCAATCGGCTTCTGAGCCAAGAGGGATGAAGATAGTGGGCTTTCCCAGACATCTCCCTCCATGCCATTCCTGAGTGAATTATAATTTGCTCTGAGTTAAAAGTTGATCCTCTTTTAGCAAAGCCGTCTTCTGCCAAAAAAAGCCATGGCTTTTGCTAGCTAACTGCCTCTGAAATCATTCCATGTCCCTTTAAGACAAGTTGGCTCACTCATTGGCCATTTTGGCAACATCTTCAGACAAATCATCATGCTAGTGTGTCTTTAATGAGGAAAAAACTGTTGTCCAAGCTTACTATTTAATAACATGTCAGTAGTGCACATACAAAACCTGACTAAGTTTAGCAAATCAGAGAGAAAAAAAAAATAAAAAAAATTGTCCCCACTTTGTCTGGATAATGCACATACCCCTTCTACAGAGTGATTTTGATTAACACCTAGCCCATTGAATTATACATATGGGATTCCACTTGTAGCAAGACTTTTTTTTGATCAGGTATTGTAGCTCAGATACAAATGAACAGTCACATATACACAGACTCCAGCACCCAGCAGGTCACATTCATCTGAGTTATGAATGACAGTTTTCTATTTGTAGGATACACTTAGCACTAATCATTTTTGTCCAATTGAAATATGGTTGCTTTTAAAGAGATTAGTATTGACAGGCAGTAACCTAGAGCTTTTGTGAGCCCTATATTATCGGCGTGTCGCATTCAGTGTATTTTCTTTTAGTGCATGAACAAAACTTGACATAACTAGAAATGATTTTCACAAAATAAGCCAATTTTGACACTATTCACATGATGACATTCAAATGGGTATTATAGACTGAAATATCAAGTTTTTGACTCCCGAACTGCTGTGTCTTATACAGCATAGTGAAGTTAGTGATTTCATCAAGTATGATTCTGGGCTGAGGAACAAAGCCAGATGCAGCAATTCATCATCCAAAGGCTTTCCTGAGCACTCCTGCAATGAGCATAAAAAAAATACACCATGCTTCCTGCTGTTTCTACCATGTACCAAGAAAAAACAGCTTGTTCTCTGGGAGTAATGCATCTAAAGGATCAAATGCATACCAATATAAAGCCCATTATTTACTGGATGTCTAATGTAGTATCTAATGTATTTTCTACAAAATATTAACACACTGGTCTTAAGCCATCTCAAGAGAGACTGTACATCCTAAGCCCTATTCGCACTGTAATTGTTTCTCATGGGAAGTCTGTAACAATAAATTTGCATAGCACTTCAGTGATAAAACATTCATTCCGATGACAATTTATTAACGGGGGAGGAGTGAGTCAATCACATGATTGTCAGTTGTAAACAAAACATCTGTTATTGCTTGGACAATACATTCATATTTAATTTAATAATAAATAAAATCCTACTTATATAGATCCTTTAAATATCCCATCTAAAAATAGAAAAATCTATGCTCTATAGTTTAAATGGTTTTTCTGCTTTGCATTTTATCTCTCAAAATAATGGATGTCATTTTAAAAATGAGGAAATTAGCAGAAATAAGTTAACGGACACTCTTATTTACATTAGGCAAATATTTAACTACTTATTCAATAAGTAAAATAGTAGAAGAGTAGTTGTGCAAGCCCTAATTTATACAAATGCGTATTCTATTTTTTTTTTTTTTTTTTATGACTGAATTGATTCAGAAAACTGAATTGAATTGACCGAATTGAGCCGGGTAACATTGTTTGGTTGACCACATTTTAGTTTGATGATGAATGGGCTGCGATGTCAAGTTAGCTATACTAGAACTAATATCTTGTGAGCGTACATTTGTGTTCTCTATGCATGGCTGACATTAACTGCATTATATAAGTCACTTTGGAATATAAGTCGCAGCACGTTTAAGATGATTTAAATAAATGCAAATTACAGTATCACTATTTTGTACATACAATTAATGCTACTAAATATGAACTAGGGTTGTCACGATACCAAAATTCCAGTAGTCGGTACCAATACCATTAAAACTGTACGGTTCTTGGTACCAATTTCGGTACCACAGCAAAATCTGTTTAACTAATTTAACTTAACAATTTGAAAAAAATATTAAATCAAATTCAATGAGTTTATAATTTATGATGGTAATCATTATAAGTAAATATATATAAACATTTGAAGGCCACATGCTGTTTAAAAGTAAACTGTTTATTAAAAAAAAAAAAATAAAACATAAGCAACCCTCTACGCACACCTATTACATTGATACATAGCTAAATCTACTGTACAACAGTAGCGCAATACATTTCTGTCAATTTCTTCAAGTTAAACCAAACTTTTATTTTGACGGGTTGCCGTGAAGACCTTTGAGTTTCTGTGGGTGTATGATATGATGATAGTATTTTCTCAAATGAAACAGTAAAATGCTCATGAAGTGAATCAGACCCAGACTCTGGAGATGAAGTTAGTTCATGCATTCATGTCCTCATATAGTGAGGTGGAAGAGGCTGATAACACAGCGAACTTCACGCGTGCTTCAAAACGAAATAACATTTAAAAATTGTACATAGGCTACATTACAAACAGCAGCAGGTCTATTAGTTTGCATTTACACTGCAAATCCTAATGCCCAAATCTGCTAAGAGGTAATAATGGAACAACAGTTTTAAAAAGTGATTTTTCACTATTATTTACAACAGAATCTGCATTGTAATGGTTTAAATAAAAATAAAAAATATAAGAGACAATAAAAACAACTGTGTGCAATAAAAAGCACTCCTTTCTTGGTAATAAAAAAAAGAGAGAAAATAACTTGATTTTCAAAAGTCAACGAATTTGCGAATTTGTCCGTCTCTAGGAAGTGTAATTTATTTAAGCCAAAAAATGCATTTAATACCATAAAATAAGCATAATGAACTATGCAAAAAAGCATTTTGAACATCTCCAGGAGGTTTTATAATTATCCAAAAATCAAACATAGTTCACCCCTTACGCATGTTATCACGTCTGTCAAACTTAGGCTTGACAGTGTTGGAATATTAGAACTAAAAACATTGACATAACACACTCAAGGGCATCAATCACTGCACTGAATACTTGCGGGTTAAAGTCGGCATGAAACGGAAGTTGAAATTGTCATTTTTTCCTTGTTGTGACGTATATCCGAGTGAAACGGCTTCTGAAATTAGAAAAAAATGTAGGGCGGGGCTTGATTTCGTCCTTCGGGAATTGATTGGATCGTTGGAGGTTGGGCGTTGCAAACAAAATGGAGGCAGATTTGAATGCCAGTTTACATTCAGTTGTGGAGGATTTCTCTCCACTGGACTCCCCACCGTTACCCTCCCATGAAGGATTTTTTATTGAGGAGCCCGGCGACGAGAACGAGGACGAGCAGCTAAATTTTCAATCAGCCCATATTTATATGAGCCTCCCGCGAACCAAGATGAGTCAAGTCAAGTTATCAGTCACCGATAGCCGCATCCTCATCGGCTCTGGCCGCACCCTTTCGCCATGGCACGTGACCGAAAGAGAAGAGAGGTCGTTTCGAGGGGGGAGGGAAGGGTAATGTATTTGATTAAAGATTATAAGGTTACATGAATTTTAAAAAAATAATGAAGTGCACAGATAAATCATTTATAATAAACACTACAATATTACATATAAAAGAAGATTTGTCAAATTTGATTTCATGCCGACTTTAAGAAATAAATAATTATTACCTTAAGATCCATCTGTTTTCAAATCCACATCATTTGAATATCAAGACATAGATGTCTGTCAAACAATAACGTGCACAATACACGGTAGTATTTACTAGAAGCAGAGGTCTAGCAAGTACACGCATTTCCTGGAAAACCCACACTACCGGATGTTTTGAATGTGTCATTGCTTTCCGAAAGGAGGGTGAAGCTGGCGGCCTGATCAGCTTCAACAATGTCTGTCAGAGACGATAACTTACATAATACAAAGCCTAACGCATGTGAGTATACATTTGTTCTTCACTCACTGAAATTGAATCAGAATGATCAGGAAACTGAGTAAATAGTCTACTTCACACTCCATGCTAAAGAGAATAAACACCAATCCAATTGATATCACTCAACGCTGATTTTGACGGATATTTTTATGCAAAAACTACACATTCTTATTCTGACATTCCTGATTTGAATATTTTCAATAATTTTCTATTCTTGACGGATCTTTTTTTTTCATAATTTTGGCAATAGATGAACTTTTAAATGAGTGATCTTGAGATGAGGCCCTTTCTCTTATGCTGATAATATATATATTAAAAACTTAACAGGTGATTTTTATAAAAAGTAGATGTCTTTAGATGTCGCCTTGGCTACGGCAGTTCATTGGAACGAATGTCTTTAAGGCAACATCTAGTGTATATATCTATGCACCAGTCTGCGTACACGTCACACACCAGGATGCGCGTGCGCCCTCAGATCACTTGGACGTGGCTGTGTATAATAGGTAAAAACGATATAAATACTGTTCGTTTTCTCACACAAACCGCTCGTTTCGTGTCTTAGGCCATCAATGTGTACTTACGATGAGGAATTGTTTAATTTGGACGATGGGGAACTGTTTTATTTTGGACTTTGTGCATGCTCTTTGAGACAGTGACCACAGACCTGCATTATATGACTGACAGACAAGAACGGTTTGACCTAAAAATATCAAAATTGAAACTACTGCGGAAAAAAAGACACCTACATCTTGGATGCCCTTGAGGTAAGCTAAAACATACCTAAATTGAATTTCAAAGTGAACTATCCCTTTAAGACAAACCAGCTCTCTTAACATCAATACCTTGGCAAGACACAATTAATCGTTCACACACAGACACATTAATGTCATTAATGCAAGGCAAATATGTCAGTCAGGAAGCACTACCAATACTCTAGAAAGACTGGCATCATTGCATTGTTTTATTTTAGTATCGACTTTGCACCAAAATACTTTTGGCATTGCTAATACTTTGAGGTATTTATCCTTGACTCTTTAAAATGACTTTCATTAGCGTGACCTAATGGAGTCTGAGTAAATAACATGTTTACCGCATAAAGCACATATTTTAGGTTATCTGACAAAACATTTATACAGTACACGACGATGGGCTGATTGTAAAAAAAGGACATCTGATTTTGAAAGACAATAGGCCAGCACAATGGCACCCGATTTTCCACTAATTTCTCTGGCTGATGAGCACAGTTTGTCATTTAGACTGGATTACTTTGGTTTATTGTTTGCCTGTTACAATGGAAATCCAGAGACAGAAAAGAAATCGGCAGAGAGACAATCACAGTTTGCCTCAAAACACAAACATCTCATCAAAGCCAGGCCGGTGGCGGTAAAGACGACTCTTAGCATCAATTACAAAGACAAGCAAAGCTTCCAGTAACACAGTTTTAAGCTTTTTTGCACACATGAAGTAAAGTGTGTGGCTTTTAAAACGTACTGGGCCATGTAATGCCTTCGAACAGGGCTTAAAAACAGCATTGCCTGTTGTTGGTGGGTTTCTACATCTTGTCATAGTAAATGAGCCCTCACCCCAGGGCATGAATGACAGAGGGGGCATAACCTCTGAGGGGGTGAAGGAAAGGGTACAAGCTCTCAGGCAGTCAACTGACTCACCACTCAACGCCTCAGTCTGCCATTTCTGCTCCAGTGAAATCACTGGATGGAACAAGGAATAAGCTGCTGTCCCATGATTCACATGACCAGTTCCTGAGAGCCAGGCCTATTCTGCAGGTAAAATAAAGGTTTGCTTGTACATCATGCAGTGCTGGTGCTCAGGCTGTTCGTGAATGAGCTCTGCATCTGTCAGCCGGCTCTCAGCTTGTCTAATCTAGCAGGATACAGCTGACAGTGTCAGGTACATTCTGACATGGCATTATTTTGGCTAAATGTCAAGCTCCTAGAGCTGCAGGTACCTGGAAAATCATAACGGCAAGGGCAGGGTGTGCTCTGAGACAGCAATAAATCCCCCATAAAACCTTTTCCTAAATATAGAGTGTTGTTCATTTCATTGAGAGGCTATAGCTTGACTTGTGCATTTAGCTGTTTTGGTGCCTTGCTTGCAGCCACAGCCATCGAATTAGACAAATGAATCAGCGAGTACAACAGGCAGTGCATCTGAACATGGCTATTGAATCATGTCACTTACACAGCATGGCATTATTCATTTAGTTTATGAGCACAAACAAGCCAAGCAGACAACTGCTACTGCTGACTGTAGAATCTGTAGTTTCGCCCTCCGCATGTATTTTTAAACAAACTGAAGTGGACAGACAGCTCATCAGAAATGGATGTGTGAGCTTGAGGGACAGCGAGCACAATCAAAAAGTGCAGCAGGTAATTAAAGAGCATGTTACATGTCTTTTGAGTCAGTGTAACTGCTACGCCACTCCTATCTTGGGTTACTAGGTTAAAAAAATGTTCTGTTCTCGTGCTGTAATTTGAGAGAGGCTGGTTAATTTCTCCAGTGAACTGGGAAACTATGACCCTGATCCTATTTGAAGAGGTCAAAGGTCGCAGCAGGGGTCCCACAGCTCAGGCCTAACTCAATGCCTTCTATTTGTGGAGAGTGGACCTTTGTTTCCATAAACGGAAACAGGTTATACAGTAATAACAAAGAATAAAATGTTGCCCACTATGGAGTAGGACTCTCATAAGTAACAACACTTCAGTACCAAGTCAATACTACATAAATAAAAAAGGATACCACTCTTTCTAAAATATTGGTAGTTCTTATTACAGACTATACCGTCTTAACAACTGTAAAATAACAATTTCTGATTAAAATGTCTAGCCTGAGGGGATTTGAATGTTAAGAGAATCCAAACAGACAGGACAAAACAAGTGGAAAGTATATCATCTGTAAACATAGCCTTGACGTAACCTGAAGGCCTTTGAAATACCATTGTATGAATTTAATATGTAATAATAATATTAATCAATTATATTTATTTTTTAAATATTAAATATTAATAACATTAATGTTTATTTTTTGAGGATTTGGGAGAGGCCGTGTTGGAAAAGGCTGCTACTGCTGGAGGCAAAAAAGAAGTTATATAGAGAGAGAGAGCAAAAGAGAGAGAGAGAGCGGGGCCAAGCTGGGGTTTTTTGAGCCTGTGCCAGTTCTCATCTCTCTGCAGTTGTATTGCTTTGAGACAATGCTCAGCAAAGCAGCTGTGTGGCTTTAGCCCCCTCTACCCCACCAACCAAACCGGAATTAGCAAATCAAATGACATCCTTGTAAAATATAATGCAAAATCATCCTCCATGTCTAGGGTGCATTCAAGGACATTCAAGGGTAGATGCCAGATATGATTCACAGTTCTTTAATACTAAATCAAGGAAGCTGTTTAATCAGTATTGTCTTAAAAAAAATAGGCTATTGCAGCTAAATCTGAAGAGAGAACAGCAGCTCTCTGAAACATGGTAAAACCCTTAACGTATGCCAGAAGCCATTATCATCCCTGCACTGTGAGTACAGCAAGCACAGTCATCGCTCTTCACGTACCCAACGGGTTGCACTGAGGATATTCACACTGTTTTAGGCCATCCCAACATTTTCTTATCCACAATTTATTTTAAAGCATGGCTTTATTTAGCTTTCAGTCAATAGTTCACATTCAAGAAAAGCGCCAGAACTAATCTTTAATTTTAAATTATTTGAGTATTATTGTTAACTTTGAGGGAAGGTAGAAATAAACACAATTGGAAAGATGTATGATTTACACAAGTATTTCTCAGGGCAACCGTTTCACAACGAAGAAAAATAGCAATCAATTAGTGGTCTCCACCAGCTATAATTAACAACCCAAACATAAACAGCTGTGCATGTGCACAAATGAAAGCAGCCACATGTGTAAATGTCTAAAAATTGCAGACCATAACTGGGAGAGTGTAGAAGCAGACAAACGAGTCTTCCAAATCCAAGCTGTATAGGGACGTAGTCATTTACTGCCCATTCATATCAAATGTATTTCAACATGATGTACTTGCACAGTTGACAAGGTCGCAGCTGCTTTCATTCAGAGCAAACAGATGTTGGCTTTCAATAAAACAATTGCCACTATTTTCACTCTCTTGATTACGACGAGCTCAGATGTTTCGCGTTAAAGTCATTCCAAACATTTTTGTACACCTCCCATCAAAGCAGATTTATTTGAGCATTAAACGGTCCAGTGTCTGGATGGGTGCAGCTGAAACTCTTCCGCTGAGCTCTCCATGGTGCTGACGGCCTGATTCTGAGCAGAATCACTGAGGCTGGAAACACTTGTGTTTTATACATCTCATCCAAACCGTGGAAGAGACTTCACACTCACGCAGATTCGCAGAGCTAGAGTGAAGAAAATTATTCTTGCACTTAAGATGTGCAGGACTGCCTGAATGTTAACAAGATTGCTAGTGTGCACCCAGCAGCCTATTAAGCAACCAAATTTCCAAGTGTGCTGAACGTGATTCATGAGGGATATAGAGCTCTTCAACAAGGAAAAATTGTGCTTGTGCTATCAGTTGGTCTCACAACCTCTAAAAAAAAAAAAAAAGGGCCAATTACATTAACTATTAACTGTTTTAATTATTCTTATTTCTTTTTATTATTTTTCATTTTTTCTATGTAAAGCACTTTGAATTGCCATTGTGTATGAAATGTGCTATATAAATAAACTTGCCTTGCCTTGCCTTGCCAATGTTTATGGGGATCAAGTATGTTGTGCCTGTGTCTGTTATATGATCTTTAGATAGTAGATAGGTGTTAAATATTTAATGGATGTTGCATAGCTTGAAGAATTAGAACATTTTCTATAAGGGATTATATTAACGAAAGAGTATCATGTTTTGTTTTTTTACATCTCTAAAACAATGACTGGTTTTACATGCAAATAATCACATTCAAACAACTAAAAAAAGAAATTTACATTGTAAACGTTGAAATCGTGTTTTCTCCCTTTTTGACATCAAAACATAAAGAGACGTGCATACGTGCACACACTGAAGACATGTAAAGCAAGAACAGGCTGATGGGGGGAAATCGTTGTGCCAATCGTTTTTGCTCACAGTTTATGATCACTGTTTACATGACCTTACATGCTGTCAGGTTATTAAGCATAATTAGTGCAAGACTGTGCGTGTTTCTAAAAACACTTTTAGAAAGCAATAAACCATGAATAAATAGCACTTTCGACAACACCTTGATCTGATGACAACATACAGACATCACACCCACTGAAGAACAAAATGTGTAAAATAATTATTTCTAATCAAAAATTCTAATTAAAAACATCCAGTACCATCAACTCAATTTCACCTGTAAGCAGATAAATTCTAAATATTTTTTAGAAAAAAAGTAAAACACAAGAGTGCAAAAAGTACACCTACTTTATTTATAACATAAAGCTGTACTTTTACATTATACATAAAGTAACTAATGTAATGAGACAAGATGGGCAGAAACATGCCCAACATCAACTTGAAAAAAACTACACCAGTTTAAATCACTTTCTTCCAAGACCTACAACAATGAACTCAAGTTTCACTGTGTACAACATATGTAGGCTACATGATGTTGACATGCCATGTTATGTGCAGAACACATGACAGCTTATTTTACAAACACTCGTCTCACTTTTCACGAGCCGTATTCCTTCCACTATTACCTTTTAAACAAATGAAACACCCTTAGAGCCCAGTGGAAAAAATTTAAATAAATGCTTTTACACATCCGTAGGATCGGGTCAAAAATGTGGTTTCATTTAAAAAGCTTTCAACAGTGCAAGCTGAGAAACAGCCATTGAGAGATGCAAATTGTAACATTTCTTCAATTAAACCAGCCTGACATTTGTGGAATAACCTTTGCAGGCACATCAAAAGCACTATCTCATCCCACCAATGTGCTGTAGTGCATGCTAAGAGCCAAGCAGGTTATTAAAATTGCCGCCTGCCATCAGAAGCACAACCTGTTATTAGCTTGCGAGAACACGGGAGAGATGGAGCCAAATCACAGAGCAGCGCAAGGTTTCGGTAGCACAGCCCACATCCCTGAAGGTCACAGGAACGTCCTCTACCCTTCGCTTCTCCTCTCCCCTGCTCACTGCATCACTGCTTCCAATCAAAGCACCAATTTTGATGTTACGCTCAATGAGATGCGGGCGAATCAGAGCTCAGGAGCTGGCAGCAGGGGCCGCGTTTAGATAGGCGTCCAGTTAACTCTCTAAATGAAGGACTGCCCCATCAGTTATGCATCAATTTTCATCTTACAACGGTAAGTACCAAAGATGTTTGAGAGGAAAGTGTTACCAAAAGTAGAGCCTACTCTCAAGGCTCAAGAGCTCCTTCGTCTCATGCAAACACAACCGTGATTATGAGAGGCCTTGTGATTACTTCATGAGGACTAACAATTCACATTGATGAATCTCTATTAATGATAGTCATTAATTGTAACTCTTAAACAGCTTTCATAAAGCTATCCTCCACTGAACTCCAAACTGACTATATGAACTGTTAATATAAACTAGTTCCTATAAGCCAGGGGTTAGTGGAGCTAAGAGCACATGGTGGCTTTGACTGCAGACAGATCACACACACACACACACACACACGAGGCTCTTTAAAGACAACAGCAGCTGAACCAGTCAGCAGCGGCTTTCTCTGTGAGCTCCAGCAATGGTCATCCTACTATCTTTTCCCATGTGCTAACGGTTTTGACCAGCCAGCAAGATCTGGTGTTGCCATTAGTGGAGAATGTCTCTCTTGAAACAAACACTGGTGGCCAAATGTCTGAGGCCACAAAAATCTGGGGTTCAAATTTTTTGATAAATGGAAAGAAACATTTAAAACAAAGGAACATTGAGAGTGAGATATCAAACGAAGCAGAAATGTTTATGATTTCGCACTATTTCTAGGTCACTAATCAAATAAGCAGAATTGTAACAATGACCTTTCAACAAAACACATAAGACACAAAATACTAAGACATTCTGATAATATAATCTAATAGGAAAAAAGGTTCACCAATGGTCTTTCAAATCCCACTGTATTTAATTGAGCTTTGTCTTACTTTTTTTGTAAAATTGTATGCATTTATTAACGTAACATTTAGTAATTAGTACAATATTAGAAGTACCTGGCAGAGGCTCAGTGCAAAAGTGGGCGAATCCTTATTGTTTTACTTGGATTGGTTGCCATGTCTTGAGCACATCAGTGGAAACTGGTCGGTCTTTGCCCTGGGTTTGTAGAGCACGCTCACGTCAGGCCAGTATCAACAACACATGACAGTAATGTCAGGCCTCTATGGCCGGTATGCTAGAAGGAACTCAGAGGCCTAGCACATAAATATCACTCCCATACTAAATCATCTCTGTTCCCAGCAATGAAACACTAACTTTGAATATGGATTAACTGATCTGTAATTTCTTTGTAGCCACACACTGTAAAGCCTGGAACACACCAAGCCGACGGTTGGCCGTCGGGCAGTTTTTGTGCGTCGACCGACTAAGTTTCCTCAGTGTGTTCCGCACCGTTGGCTGAAATTGGTCCTCGTCGGCTTTTTTTTCGGCCGATTTGACATGTTGAATCGGCGTCGGGCCGTCGGTGAAAGAGGGAACTCTGATTGGCTGTTCAGCTTAGTGAACGAGTCAGTGTCACAAGTGTTTGCAAAGTCAAAACGGTACAGATAGAAGGCTGTTCTAATGTTACGTCATCTGACCTGAGTGTTCCTTGGCGAATATTTCAATATTAACACGAGAGGAGAGGAATAAAGAAAGTGTTTAGCAGGATTGATATTCAAAACGGTAAGCACACACTGCTTTGTTTACGGTTTGTGTATCTGCAGCCGGCAGCGTCGGTTTTCCCTTTTGAATGACGAATATAGATGAATATATCTGCAGAAATAGACAGTTGTCTCATTTACACGCAGGCGCAGAACGCGCATTCTAGCTGACAGTCGGCAGTAGTTCTCTCGGTGTGTTCAAGTGCAGCTTTTTACCCCGACGCAAGGCGACAACACAGTCGGCTTTCATCAGCGCTAGTTCGTCGGCGTCGGCTTGGTGTGTTCCAGGCTTAACACAAACCAAATTTGACGACGTGTCTTTGTCTGCGGTTATTAAAGTACTATGTAAGAATATCACATATCAGGGGATAAAATTGTACTGTTCAACACACAAATCCTGTAGTAAATAGACATGTTTGACGGTACAACTGTCAATTTCAATTTCTTCATACATCATTATCGCTCACTTCAACTATGATACATCCTAGTGGCTGCAGCAACAAATGGATGCAAATCTGACGTTTCTACATTTTTATACTGCAACATGATAGCATGAGAAGCCATCTCCTCAGTTTTATTATGCATACTCGTTTGTCATATTGACAACAGCAAACAGTCAACGTGACATCCTAAGGAGAAATGTAATTTAAAAACATTTCCAAATATCAATTCAAGAGGCGTAAAAACACAAACTGTCAGTTGGGATCAATAGCAAATCAATTTCACATCATTCTTATTGAGCTGTTTCAAGATGGAATTTGTTGCAAACCTTAAAAAAAAAAAAAAATAAGCCAGAGGAAAAAAAGAACTATACTCGAAAAAGCTTAATTAAAAGCAGAATTACTACTGAAAAGTAACACCCAAGTGTCCTTTGACTTCCACAACATGCTCTTCCACTGCACTCATTTGCATATTAAAAACCTAAGAACCTAAGTATCAACCGACAATTAAAATAATTTGACGTTTCTCTGGTAATAGAGCTATAGGCGCATGTACCGAGCACAGAACTCACAGGGTACATTGTGTTAGAGTGTTAGTGAGAGGGACAGCTGATCTTTGGGTGTGTGTTGTCCGCCTGTTAGCCCAAAGGCAGCTGGTGTGTTGCCAAGCACGAGGGGTTACACAGGCGCACAACAAACCCACTTACTAGGCATCTCAGTAATTCTGAGTGCTTTAATGAAAATACAAAGTTCAGCCTTAGGTCTATAAAAATATCGTTGTATTGTGGTCTCATAACACATGCACACAAAACACACGCCTCATTTGAGACGTAACCCTCTGGTGGGTCAGAGAACGTTGTGAGCTTTAAATGGGAAACGGCAGTCAAGGAGCAATCGGACTAAATCACTGGATGGAAAAGCAAAGGCTCATTTCAAGGAGCAATAGCTTTTGGTAAACACCTTCCCGTTATTTGCCAGTAAAACAAGACGGGAGAATAAATAAAGCAATTTAGAGCAGAAATACAAAACAATATTAAATAAACATGGAATATAAATCAATATCAAACGCCGCTTCTGTAACGATGTTGCAACCTTGAGCAAAATGTAAATAGAAACTTTTGAAACTTAGGCTAGGTCATTAAAAAAAGTGTCCATTTAAGGCTAGTCCCTGCCTTAAGCAAAATCATTAAAGGTGCAGTAGATACGTAAGAATTTTTGTGATGCTAATGGCAGGTAGCCTCGGCTGATTGATAGATGTAATCACAACTACAGCAATATGTGAACAAGGAGCATTTTTCTCCACTGACAGCCAATATAAAATAGCCATGTATTCTAATGTGTCTTGGAAACCTTTCCCTGTTCCCTCCCTCTGACATCACAGCTCATGCACCAGAGGGACAGTTGCCAGTGAAAGGCTTGGGACTGTGCACGATATTGCGGTGCCATCAACCAATCAGTGTCACAATTTTCCCGTGGCTCTAGAGTGATTAGTCACGGCTCAAATGATTGGCTCAAAAAGGTGAGCACAGAACTGAGTGCCCTTAAGCAAAGATGGCAACATGCAACTACCCAGCTTGATTCATCAAACGGACAAATAAATGTGTGCAAACTGAATTGTTAATAAATAAAAAAATCTGTTTTTTTTATTGTAAAGAAACAGCATCGGTGGTTGCCAGAGCTTTACCATTAAAGAAAACAGAAGAAACATGTTTAGCTTTATGGATTGAACTTAAATCTACAGTAAAAAACAAAACAAAAAACATTTCATTAACTCATATGTTAAAATACCAAAGTCCTAAAAATGCTTGTATATCTTTATAATATACTGACAACCACCATAAAAACACAGGCGGTAAAGAGAAAGCCACATGTAGAATCAAAGCTCACCACAAGAAGCTTTTTCTCAAGCTGAAGTAAAATGACTTCTGTATGCCACACAAATACAAAACATAACCAAGGTAACACATATAATACACACTAATATAATGCAATAAAATAACAAAATAATGTGCATAGCATTATTTAATTGAAAAAACATCAAATATGAAGTGCCACAGGGAATTCTGGGAATGTTTTTGACGGTTTTTGTTTTGTTATTGCCCCCTTAGGGGAAACTAGTTTTGTAGCAGAAGGTAAAACATATAAACAATACATAATACACAAACAATATACTGTATAATGCACATCACACAAATCATAGTTCACATCAAAGTAATCTACCTATGAAGAGTTCATTAAACCAACAGCCACCGAAAAAAAAAAGAAAAGAAAAAAAAACCTTAAATCTTTTTGTTCTTCCACCTGGCACTTTAAAACGACGCCCAGAAGGCAACAATTGAAATTCTTTATATTATGGGTGATCTATATTTCTTAACATTGAATGTGCCTCATTTAAAACCTGTCTTTGATACATGTCAAGGCTGTATTTGACTTACTCCTATTACTTTTCCTGCCACATTAACAGGGCTATTCAACCTATTCCTATTTGTCAATGTGGGATTGCCAAACCAAGCAGCGATACAAAAAGAAAACACTGATTCAATAAAAGACTTATAAAATAAAGTCATCATCTTAAAGCATACATTAAATGTTTTATCTTCCTTTAAAAAAAATAAATAAAAATAATTTCACAGTAAATTATAAGATAGCTTGTTCTTTTTTTCATCTACTGGTAAATACAACTTGATAGTGGCAATCATATTATGCCCTTGTGAATACCGATCATTTCCAACGTGACTTCAACTCCAATAAACCTCCTTGGCTCAAATAAAAAGATGGCAATTTTGTTTCTTTCGGACAGTAGTGTTGCTACTGCTACCTGTGCTAGAAATAAAATTCCCACAAAATCTAAAAGTCAGCATCTTTATTACAATTTCCCCCTTAATAAGGACACAAATTGTTCCCTTAAAGACTCAATAGGTATTGTACTTTAAAGTGCATGCGTTTTAACTGGAGCCTCAGGCAAGAGAGAGAGAGAGAGAGAGAGAGAGAGAGAGAGAGAGAGAGAGAGAGAGAGAGAGAGAGAGAGAGAGAGAGAGAGAGAGAGAGAGAGAGAGAGAGAGAGAGAGAGAGAGAGAGAGAGAGAGAGAGAGAGAGAGAGATCACAGAGAGAGATCACATTAAGTGTCACCATTCCTTCCGTATGGCAACTGCACCTTAGGGGCAGTTATCACCTAGTGAACAATGGAAAGACACTTCGAATAACCGAACCATAAAGTCTGATACAAAACCAGGAAGTGCAGATGAACAACTCTAAGATGATGTGCTCTGGATTTGGAGTCTTTTTTTCCAGGTGCATTACTGTATGGTGCGTCTATATGACTGATATAATGGCATGCTTTCAGTCTCACCCACTTGCTCAACATGGCCGGCCTATACTGTGCATCCCATTACTGACACCATGCCTGGAAGACCTGCCGTCCGCCGTCAGCTGCACTGGGATAACGTTTCAGCCTCTTAATGCTACTAATAAGCACGTTCCCCTTGCAACAGAGTGTCAATACCCATCCACAAAGTCACCCTCCAGACTCTCCTTCTACAAGGAAACACAATTATCCCCAGCGCCATTTTCATGTCTTTTTGGAAACGGGATATGGTGAGATATCACTTGGCAAAACATGCTCATTCCCAATGGCACACAAGTTGTCATCAACCACTGAACTGATTAGGGAAACACTGACGCTGCGAAATAACCGGTTTTACTTATACATCATATCCCAGAGACGACAACAAGGCTTAATCAAGGCTTCCCAACAGCTAGTGATATAAACACAGGCCTGATTGTGTTTTAACAACCTCCATCTGAAGAGGATGAGCTACAGTGTCAGTTTCAGATTGGCTCTGCTTTGCTGGAACGCTTGTACATGTAGGTAATTAAATGATAATGAAGACTGGTGACTTCACAGACACCATTAACCCTTTTCATTTAAATAAATAAAAAGTTCAACACAGTCTCATCCGAACGAGAAGGAACACGTAATTATTTCATAATGTCAACCATTTAAAAACAAAAACACCCCACAGCCAAGGTTGTTGACAAACTAACAGGGCGACACACCATCTAATCTGTATTTTAAGTCATTCCCAGACAGATATCTTAGTCAGTAGGTACTAATGGGGATTAAACCGTATTGGGTGTTTGAATCCATGCAGGCATCATGTGGTTAATTATAACTCACTGGATATTGTCTTCTCAAATCCCACTTGAAGCAGCCAAAATGAAGCTTTGGGTAACCAGTCCGTTTTTATGTCTGCAATGAATGAGTCTCCAGAGAAGCAAATAACACTTTTCCATTTACACTGGACTGAAGTCAAACCGTCAAAGATGGACACGCAGAAGATAAGCCACACTTTTGTTGCAATCACACTCAGAGTCCATTTTGAGTGCCTAATGGAAGCCATCACATTACTACTAAATTGAATGGATGTGAAGAATAAAAAAGAAAAACTATATTTCATACTGCACAATTGCAAGCAACAGGTCTGGATTGTTTCCCTACGAAAATCAAACACTAAAATGTGCTTGTAGTTGAGGATGGCTGTTTAATGAAAGATAATCTGTGTCCCTACATGACCGTGTGCTACATTATAAACGTGCTGGCTTGCTTTTAATTGTATTGCCCAGAATGAATCAAATAGCATATATTTTTAAAACCACTAAGAAAAGTAATCTAACAAATACACCTACACGTTCATATATGGCTTTCAAGGCAGTGTATGAATAAATGCTGTCTAATATTAACTTCATTTTGCCTTCATCTTGAGTCTCAACGTCTTGTTTACAGAGTGAATCTAGTAACAGTTTAAATGGATTACCAGGTTACTGATTGCAATCACATCTGCATAAATCTCTAATTCTTGATTCAGATCAAGACTTGTTTATGCTTTGAATCTTCATCATTTTTATCCACAAACCACTGACATGAAGCAAAAGTATAAAACAAAATGCTACATCATTCAAAACAAAACCATGGCCCAAAACACGATTGATGCATTTTTACTGAAAGCTTATACATCTAAATAATGTGATTTGTGAAGGAAAATATGAGGCCTATGTACATGAAAGACTTACATGAATTCAATTTCACCCCGGTATTTTATACAATAAATACTGAGATGCTTGGGCTTTGTGCATCATTCTGAGTAGTTTATTCAGAATGACTGCTGCATGCTGCAATATTGTCATGCAGATCCAGTGTATTCCCAACAATGAATCACTTCTATCAAGGCCAATCCACTGCCATCTAAATGTCATTTAGTTATAAAGATACGCAGAGAACATGATCATAATTAATTCCAGCTAATGGTGCTTTTCATGGAGAGGGAAAGGGGCTTGAGATGCATTACCTTGCTTTTGATGTTGCAATGGCAGCAGACAGTCCACAGGTACTTGAGGGTCCTCCACAGGAGGATGATGAAGAGACCCCCGAAGAACGTCACCATGGATGAGGCAAGGAAAGCCCACCACATGCGCTGACCATTGTTGTCACAGGGTACGTCTGGTGAGAATGGAATGATCACGTCCATCTTCGATATAGAGACAGAAGAGTCCGGATTTTTATTAAAATTGTAATTATTACTCATTCTAGAGCTGCTGCTGCCATAGGATCCGTTGCCATCTGCCACTAGCATTGAGAAGAAGCTTTGGACAGCTCCTGCCAGCGCCCCCAACCCCAGCCATCAGCCATATTGCTTCAAATATCCCTCTCCTTTCTTCTCTCTGTTTTTCTATCCACGTCTGCTCAGTGTAAATAATATTTTTGTGTGAGAAATACAGCAGCTTGGAGAGCGTGAGGAGAAATCGCGCGTCCGTTCCCCTCAGCGCGAGACATTTAAATCCGCATTAATGACGACTTCGTATTTTCATTTTGAAGGGTTTTCCTCGTCTTTTTCCATATCTTCTAAATAAAATGGAGTCTAAACCCAATATTCGTGTAGTCTCTGTTGTTATCAGTGAGAAAGCAGTGGATTCTTGAGAGAAAAACGGACAAGCGACTCTCTCTTCAGGCGGCTTGTGTACGTCCAAGCTCTCTGTTGTCCATCCAGTGACAGGGTCGCCTCAGTGGTGTCTAATCGATATTTCGCTCATAAACGACAACTTAATCAATGTCTCCAAAGCTATCCAGCTGGGAATCAAGTAGTGCTCTTTGTAGTTTTGCGAGGCTAGGTGGAACAACCCGTTCAAACATCGGCGTTTCGGCGACTATTCCGCTCTCAATGACACGTCGATGTCCCCATTCACTTTCCTCAGCTGATCCAGGCAGTCCGTCAGACTCAGATCTGCTCCACAGATTGTTGGGGAGATTTACAGGTAGGAGGGCGGAGCCAACCCGTTATAATAAAGATGATAGGAAATATTTTTTTATTAAACGTACAATAACAGGTAACATTAGCAAACATCTTCATAACTATAACTAAGAAGGAAACAATTAGGAAAATAAATACCACACACAGATTAATAATTTTTACAAAACATTTAGGCTAATATTTTACACTAACATACTTTTTCCATTCTTGATTGGTTTAAGAGGCTGTATTAAAGAGATGTGCTTACAAAAAGCCTTATAAGATGGATATTATCACACTTGCAATCGTGCTGGGTAATGAATATCAGCAGGGCTGTCTGTATCACATAACACTCTTGCTAGTGTAAAATCACTTAACTATATAACACTTCTATAAACATTATAGATTATAATAGTGAATATATATATAATTTAACGTACCATCAGATAAAACGCCCCATTTATTTCAATATTGTTCTTCGCATCAAAGATGTGCGTGTTTCCAACGCGCTGTCTGCAAACCGGTCTGGAATCCCATATGAGTGGAGCGGAGCAAGAGATTCCGCTCCTACGCTCAAATCGTTCTGTAATCACTTCGCTTAATCTCCATTACGTGTTTTACATTAGCCGCTCCGACAAACTAGTGAGGGAAACCAACAATGTAAACATACTTTTGGAGCAACTGAACCTAGCGTTGGGACTTCCCAAAACTATACAATTCAGCGTACATTTGCAATCTGATTAATGGTAAAATGATATGGATTCATATTTTAGAGCTGCGGGGACGTATTTTTGCATAGGAAAATTGCATAGGCTACTTCCATGCACGTTTGTAATTTCGTTTATAATTACGCAATTCTGACTTTTTTCTCAGAATTCAGAATCGTGAGATAAATAAAGTCCAAATTGTGGGATATAAAATCGTAACTGCAAAGAAAAAAAAGGAAAGAAGCATAAACTCGAGTTAGCTATAAAGATATAGGCTACATGCAATTGTGAGGGGAAAAAGTCATTATTGTGATGTAAAAAAAGTCTTATTACATTTTTTATTTTCAGTGGCAGAAACAAGCTTCCATATGTTACGTTTGTAAATAAAGAAAAAAGTCTGGTTTTCTGTTTTAACCGCCATGGGTCAACATAGTGAGCTTTGACTTAACAATCAAAATTATAACTTTTAATATGAATTAATGCGTTTCTTGTCATATTTACAATAGTGATGTCTTTAACAGTCATTGTTATAATTCCTTTGTTTTGTCTGAAAATATGCAGTTGTTCCAGAATTTCTTGTGGGCTAGATCTTTAAATTACTGTAATTTATCTCGCTTTATTTGAGCATATGCTACATGTGGACAGTTAGCGCATATATAGCAAGATGGTCTCTGGTGTTTGTGCGAACCATTTAAATCCTATAAGATCAACAGCAGTGTGTCTTGTGCATTCAGGTGTCACATGATACTTCATTACACATCAGCCTGTTTATCCTTGTCTTTGTCTCAGTAATTTGGAAGTGGTTTCATCGTTGAGGTCTAAGCTGTTTCCTCAAAGGTCAAGGATAAGAGATAAGCTTAGTAAATTATTGGAAACCTGTAAAAATAGCTTGTCTAGTTTCAAGGTATAAATATTGATGGTAAAATTTAACAAATAAATGTTGGGTTTTGTTGTTGTTATTACTATTATAAGACAGATGACAAGCTAGACTTGCCTTTACTTCACAGGCTATGAAATGAGACCCTAAAACAAGTCATTTTCAAAATATAAACAAACATTACTAGAATGAGGTGTGAAGGAGATTTACTGACATCTATGATTTTTATGTTTGAGATTTACTGTCTGAGAGTTGCTATTACTTGACCAAAATAGCAGCTGAAACATAATCTTCGTAAATAGTTGTCAGCTGGTGTACTGTATGCTGGTATATAGTCATATCACTTTTCCAAAATATAAAAAAAAAAATCAAATGGATAAGTTTTAGGTTCAATTTCATCTTTTGTTGTTACACTTTTCCATCCTTTTCAGATTGTCTGTTAAATACCATGACTTTACCCTATAGTGAGTATCGGTCCAGATGTACAACGAAGAGCTTTCCAACAAATATTGAGACATTCATTTGTTTTGTTTTTAAAAAGACATGATGTACCAGTGGATAATGTTAACATGTCAATGTTATTGAGTTTTCATACAGTATCTGTTACTTCTCCTCCTACTGGACAACAGTGAAAGTGCAAGTTTAGTGTAAAAACAGCTTGGTGATTTGATATTTGTGCCTGCAGAAACATGGAAATGGTTTCTAAATAGCTTCCAGTTCCAGGGTTACCACATAACATCAAGACTGTTACAACACCCAACCCTGAGTGTCACTCAATAGACAACACCCCCACCCCTGGGTGACATGTGACAGAAAATCACATGTGGGGGGGGGGGGGGGGGATAAATCATGTTACTAATGCCATTGAATAATTTCTTTAATTTTTCTCTATGTTTGTGTGCATTCCATCCTTCTGTTCAGAGTTGAAACTCTACATTGTGTAGTGTTGGTGTCTTTTTAGTGGTTTTCCATCTCACAGTCCTCTGTCCTGGTAGGCCACCAGTTGGTAGGGCCTGGATCTTGCAGACCTGGCTTCAGTGGTGTTATTTATGGAGGGCAATAGGATCCACGATTGGTCATCTTCCTGGAAAACGTGCCCAGCTGTCAGCTTAGAGGCCTAAAGAACCGGTTCCTGCAAGAGCCGCGTCAAAGAACGGCATCGCTGACAGATGCAAAGCTTAGTTGAGCAGGAGTATTATTCAGAAGGTGGAGGAAGAGGGTACACTTTCAGAAATGTAGCGTTCGCATGGTTGACCACATCGATCAGTTCTAGCACTAGTTCTCAAGTTCAGAAGAGAGGTCAGCAGCTGTCTGGAAACAGATACCCCAGCAGGAGACTCGACCCTTTCTAAAAGAAGAGGAAGGGGACTTGAAGGACGTGTTGCTTTCGGGGTGAAGCCGAAAAGGCATTCTTAGGGCTTCCCGTGGCCGAGCGTGTTTTCGGGAGGGAGCTGAGGACAAGTAGTCAGCAGATCCAAATGAGGACACATGCTCGGGGGAGGAGCTTCAGTTCTCATGACTGAACTGCAATAATCAGCGCTGGCATGGCCGAGGGCATCTTCAGAGCTACACGAATCTCTTACTAAGGAAATGTGCTGTGGGACAGACCGTGACCTCTCTGTTTGCTAGGGCTTACCTGATGACTCTTCTTTCTTGTTTAAACGCCAGCTGAAAACAAAGAGGAATGTGTCTAGAAGCGCATTATTATTCAATGCCTCTTTAAAGCAGCCTTTTATGATAAAAGTCTTTGGATACAGTTTTTCTCAAGATTGTTTCACAAACAATTAATGTGCAAGTGGCAGCCTTTGCTGCAAATATGTAAATACGTGAATTTATGCAATGCATATGCTTCATTATAGTAAGCACTTCAGATGTGAAGTTTTGGAATATTGGATCCTAATGGACAGTTAAGACCAAATGATTTAAATAGGTAAAATGACAAAGAACAGTTCACACATACAAAAATAGGAAATTCTATATTTTTGAAATATTCTACACTATTTTACAGTAAGGTTCATATTGTAAATATTAATTCATTATAAACTTTAAGAATTTATGAATATAACAATGTTGATTTCATAAACATACATTTGTTTATTATACATTAATGCTAACTTTCTTGAAATGTTAAAAATGGATATGTGGAAATTAAATTATCACTATCACTTTTCTATCCATCTACCATGTATCCATCTATCTATCATTCATTCATTCATTCAAACATTTATCAATCGTCCATCCATCTATCAATTATTCATCCATCCATCTATCTTCCATCCATCTGTCTATCTCTAAATAATCTATACATCTGTTAACATATGTCCATATCTGTCTCCTGTCTATCATCTGTTTATCTACATCGGTCTACATTTCCATATGTATCTGCATATGTCTATCTTTCTGTCTGTCTATCTATCTCTATACTAGAATCAAGAGAACTTCAGAAAGACATGCATTTCAAACTACAGACCCTTTGACCAGTGCTTTTCATCAAAGCATAGAAGTTCCAATGACAGTACTGTAGTGTTCTCCTCAGTCAGCTGATGGTCTGACTGGACAAGTTGTCAACATTATTTCCCCCAAAAACAGGACTCTAAACTCTCCCTTTTGGGAGAAAATAAAAATAAAAATCCCATCACGTCATACAGAATCAGGTTTAACGGCAACTCTTCCACCCCGAACTTCAGCTGACAGCTGTACAGACGCAGGTATTGTTTGAGAGCTCACCTTAGTTCCAGTAATTAACACCACATCTTCCCCATGGTTAGACGCAGTGCATCAGCTTCAAGGAGGAGCAACAAATAAGACAGCTCCACACTCAATTACAGCACATGTCAATCTGCCGGCGCTGTATAACACCCTTGATATGATGGAGATCTCAGCCCGCAGTCAGATGAACGCGTCTTTCAATCAAACACACACCATCTTCATTCATTTAATCACATTGTGCGGTACAGAAAACAACTTTTATTCTCGCATTAATGACATTTTCATACAAATCACATTCTTTTAGAATAAAAGAAATCCTGATGGAAACAGTACCTGTGTTCTAATCGTCCTAAATACTCGGTGGTGACGAATCCCTCGTGTAAAACCATACGCTAGCTATTCAGAAAAATAGTTAGACGTTAGATTCACTTTGACAAAATGCCTAATTTCAACCCAATGGACTGATATCTTGCTTCGAAAAGAAAACTGTGCAATAAGAAATCCCTTTTTATGCGGCGTTTCTCTTTTTCTTTAAAAAAGGCAGTTAATGAAATGTATGGAACAGGAGTGATACACATGAATATTATTTTACAGTAAAAATTATAGTACCTATTTCCATTCTACTGGAAACCTACGAACAGTCATTTGTTTAGGGTTCAGAACATTGGAAGTGCAAAACAGAAAAACAAAAAAAGTACATGTTTTTGGCACAACATTAATGGGGCTACTGGTCTGCGTGAGACATAACATGCCTCTTGAATAAAAAAAAAAAAATTTAAATAGCAATGAAAAGCCACTAACATTTAAACAGATTTAAGGAAACAATTTCAGGCTTACCCTGCAACCTTTCTTTCTGTGATGCTTTTTTTTAGTGTGTAGTACATATAAAAGTGACTGACAAACATACGCAAACAGAAACGTGTGCATTCGCTCTCTCGCACGCACGCGAACATGCTAATATTTGCTAAGACTCCCCTAGGCCTATAGCCTAGTAAAAATACAGTAAATATATTTCTATATATTTCGATGAAATTGCATACATACGCATACGTGTACAAGTGTTACGTGGGATATTCTCTTTAAATATAAGCTCTGCTATGAGAATGCTCCGAGATCTCATAGTACACAGTGGTCTGTCTAGCCCTGGAGTGCAATCTGAGAAGTTTTACTGTTTAAATACCAGGCTTTCACCTCATGCCATTGTCATACGCTCAGTAGATCTCCAAAGGCACTTCCATTTGGCCCGTAGAAACCGCTTAGCTGCTGTCTTGTCTCAGCTTGATAGATAAGCACTACGATTCAAAGCAACGCTCACTCACATCTACACAACAAACTTGGCCACAAATGACTCTTAAAGCACAAGACGAGGATTCAGTCCTTGAGCTGATATGTGGGACGTGGGAGGGTGTCGCGCATACGTTTTGGTACAGGGCTGCGTATGGGCGGCCGGGGGGTGGGGGGGATATTCACTGACTTGATTGCTCTGTAAACGAGTGTCTTAAATGCAGCATTGCTAAAACTTTACATGTCCGTCAGGAAGACCAATGGAAACGAACAAATACTTCAGTGCTATCATCCTGCTCGCTCGCGCACACACACATACACACTCACACAACATATATACAAATAAGAGTTACAATTAATAACATAATAAAAATTAATATTGACAAAAAAAAATCACTATTTCAACATGACGCTCGTAACGTTAGTGTACCTTTGAGTGTGTAGTGTATAAAGTCTAGTGTTTGTAAGTCTCAGAGCCCTACGGAGAGCC
Source organism: Squalius cephalus (assembly GCF_949319135.1). Lineage (NCBI taxonomy): Eukaryota > Metazoa > Chordata > Actinopteri > Cypriniformes > Leuciscidae > Squalius > Squalius cephalus. The sequence continues at coordinate 28,954,577 of NC_137142.1, forward strand.
CAGCGGTGTCCACAGAACTTTGCTCTGTTCCTGATCCACAATAGTCACGATCTGAGTGCAAATGTAAGGGAAGGTGCCTCCTTGAACGATACCTGCCAGGAAACAGACAAAAACAGTGATTCATTGGTTTTTTTTTTGGTTTTTTGTACAATACCAGTCAAATATTTGGACTTACCTAATCATTAGCTATTATTAATATTACCCACATTATAAAAAATAAAAAACTCAACTGGAGTATGGGACCCCATCCCTAAAATAAAAAGGTGGTAAATAAAATAAAAATAAGTCCCTTATGATTACCAATGCTATTTTTTTCGTGATCAAAAGAACAGTAAAAATAACTTTTCTATTTGAATATATTTTAAAATGTAATATATTCCTGTTATGCTCCTTCAGAAATCATTCCAAGATGCTGATTTGCTGCTTAAGAAACATTATTTCTTCTATTATTATTTTTAGCACAGTTGTGCTGCTTAATATTTTCTGTGGAAAGTACTATTTGGTTAATGTAAAAACAAAACAAAACAAAAACAAACAAACCTGTGAAAAATTTGCTATACTCCTGCTCTATCTTCTGTGCAACCTCAAACTGCTCCTTGGAATGTTTTTGAGAGACTTTATCCCGCAGATAAACCGGATCTTTTTGCTCTCTACACGGGGAAACAGAAACAGTCATTCACACTTCACACATAATGACATTACAAGATTAAACTGGCACAATGACATTGTTCTTTTGAGACAAACGTGGTTTAAGCAGCAACATTTTGAACAGGTGATTGTACATAATAATAAAAACACGTGTAAAATGAAGACATCAGCTGTTTATCACTAAGACTCCCTTGAGAAGTAGATTCCTGCAGGGCAAAACAACTAAACACCGAACATGTACACACACTGCTGTGACAGGTGTCGTCTCGCCTGTGTGTGTTAGGGATGGGCAGTAAAGGTAAAGTAAAATAAAACAAAATAAAGTAGTTTTCTAGTTAAAAAAAAAAAAAGTCTGAGTCTGTTAGGGATGGGAAATATAGCTAAAAATAAATATAAATTAAACAAAAAATAAATAAAATATAGTTATCTAGTAAAAATCACAATATGTATATAATAATATAATATATGCATGTATATATACAGTAGTGGCCAAAAGTGGCCCATTTATTTTCGTCTGAAGGAAAATTTGGTAGACTTAATTGCTCATGTTAATTGTGCATTGTCCCTTTTAAAATAAAGAGTGACCTACAAGTTTAATTAAATTATCAAAAAATATTTTCTTTGTTTTATATATATATATATATATATTTATTTTTATTTTTTTTGTATTATTAGTATTTATTTTATTTATTTTTTATATAAGGGAAGAACAAAACCCTAAACTTGGTTAAGGTATTTATCTGACAAAATTATTTGGTTAAACTTAACTAAGTTTTATTTTACTATGCAAAAAAAGTATATAGAAACAAAAAGTTCACAGGAAGAGCACACATTGAATACAACATAATCAGTTATTAAGATTTCGTTGGTTCTCTCTTTTTTTTTTTTGCATATGTTCATAATTTCTTTGTACGACAGCCTGGTCAAAAAAACGATTTGGCATGTTTCATTAAGTTCTCACAGATAAAACAATTGACTCCAAGCACAACTACGCAATATGCTTACAAAATAAAAAAAATAAATAAAAAAAAGTTTTTTTTTTATATATACATACATACATACATACACACATACATACATTTCTGAAGTCTCTGTGTGGATTTTTTTATGTTTTGAAAAGTTTTAGCATGGGGGAATTTCATTAAAAAACACATTAATATTTAATTGTTCCTTCATTTTTACTGGCACAGAATCATGGCAAATATATCATGAATATGTGTGAGTTTTCATAGAAAGCAAGAGCCTCTTAAGTCATTGTACATGTCACGTGTGACGTCACGATCTTGAGTATTAATAATTAACTCGGGTTGCCTTTATATTAAGTAGGTGCTAGTCATCAGGTCAAAGACTGCATTAATCCCCATAGTGATAGAGTGCAGGCTTGCTTTTCCAATCCTTCTGGGAAATCACCAATTTAAAAAACCTCTGTTGGGACGACTTTGCACTATTAGTGCTCTGACAACTTTGCACAGAAAAGACCTTAAGGCACAGTTATGCAGCACTATCAGGAGAATAAAGCAGGGATTTATTGCTCTTTTAAGTCTCACACCCCTAGAGAGCTATCAGTACAGTATGCTGTGAACCCGTGATATGCATATTAAGGGTCTAGAGTCGGCTTTAATTTTGCCTGTCTGATAAACCGGGCCCGGGATCTCACAAAGGGGTCTTCAGAGGACAACCTTGAGCATAAGCGAAAGAGAGAGACACAGACAGAAAGAGTGAAGCGGCTGCCTACACTGTCATATATCTTGTCCTATTTCTGTGTAACATTATGGTAAAAGTGAGCCAAGATATTCATCCATTTAACAGCAGTTCTTCCAAGTCAAATGCAGCCTACACAGTAAAACTGCTTTCCATTTCCCAAATGTCTCTGGGGCCCTGAGGGAGAGAGCGCAAAGGAAACTTCTTGGTGTAAAAATGTGCCAGGAGGGCCTTAAACAGAGACTGTGTGTGTGTTTTTGGAAGGGTCTGCAAGGACACCCAAGAGCTCAGCTGGCTCTTTAACTCGCTGAAATATTCGAGAAGTACGTGTGAAGAGGGATGTGGACACTTACTTTATCTGCTTTGCGTTTTTGTAGCGAATGAAAATGACGATTGGGTAAATGTGAACGCTGTGAAGCCGTTCGATAGCGTGAGGTGCAATGTCAAGCAAACAGTGACAGTCCTACGAGAGAGAACGACAGCACAGAACAGGTCTGAGTCATGTTACACACATACAGCATGAGCGACTGCAAACAGAAACAAGCTTACAGTCACTGACAGCAATCCTGCAAGAACAACCAAGTAACATGAACCTCATCTCTTGATATTAATCTACTTATTTATCAGACTGTGGTGGTATTATTTCAATTTAACATTACAAACAAATTGACTGAGATGAACGTGGACAAACCTTTTCTGTGAACTCCTTGATCGAGGCAACAGTAGTCACATCAAAATGGCCACTCCTCCGCTTGTAGTCGATGAAAAGAAAGTCTTTCACCCCGCGCTCGATGGCCTGCTGAGAAGCCTTCATCACCTCTGGATGAGCAGAACAAACAAAGGTCAGCTCACTCATATTCAACAGCATGATTAAGGCTGAACCAATGACATTTATCCATTACTGACACTGACAGTACACTCCATTAATACTATCAGTTTTCATGATACCAAAACTATTAAATAGTAATACCAGTGAAATTTCCAGCAAAAACATACAACTGAACATACTCCTTTATATAGCTATAATATTACAAATTTAACCAAAAAAATGGATTTTACTCTCAAAGGGTTTGTTCACCCAAAAATGAAAGTTCTGTCATTAATTGCTCACCCTGATGTCGTTCCAAACCTTTAAAACTTTCGTTCATCTCCGGAACAAGTGAAGATCTTTTTGATGAAATCTGAGAGCTTTCTGTCCCTCCGTTGACAGCTACGCAACTACCACTTTGATGCTTAAAAAAAGTTCATAAAGAGATCTTAAAACTAATCCATATGTATTGAGCGGTTTAGTCCTAATTTTCTGAAGAGACACGATCACTTTATATGATTAACAGATTGAATTTAGGCTTTTATCCACATATAAACATTCATCAACTCACATCAGTTGTGGTAAACAGAAGCTCAAGCATGTTCGCTTGACGTGTGAGAACCAATGAGGTTCATTCTTGTGTTACGCAGCACGTTTGAGCTTCCGCAAGAACCAATGAGGTTCATTCTCGTGTTACGCAGCACGTTTGAGCTTCTGCAAGAGGTTTGTTCTCGCACGTCAAGCAAGTTCGGTTGAGCTTCTGATTATATGTTTGTTGGTAGTTGTGTGGATTGTCAATGGAGGGACAGATTTGTGTTCCGAAGATGAACGTAAATCTTACAGGTTTGGAACGACATGAGGGTGAGTAATTCATTTTTGGGTGAACTATTCCTTTACGTACTTTTCAATTAAGTGAACATTAACTATTCAATTAAAACAATCTGACATTAACACAATCAATTATTTTTAGAGCATTTGACAGTGCTGTTGTTTATAATGCAGAGAAATACAAAGTAATCTCATATACCAATTTTTTTTTTTTTTTTTTTTTTTTTTTAAGGAAATTGGAAAATTTGCTTGGAGAGTTGATGTAGTTTATCTTTAAAGTTGTAACAAACAGTAGAAAACATTTGGTCAACTAAAATTCCTGAAACAGCTCAAGTTCTTTTCTCTCATTCTCTGAAAATGTTATGAGGATACGTGTATTTTAAGATTTTATAGCAATTATTAAAGTATCATATAATTACAAAGATCATTTTAACAGCATTCACATTGAAGTTAAAAACTAATCGACATGTACCAAGCACACATCTGCTGAATTTCCCTGGAGATTCCTTGACCAGCATGTCTTTAACTGGATCCACCAGCGGGCCGAGGATCAGCACTGGTCTGGGAGACATGCAGTCAATCTTCTGCACTCTCTGATAGGCCAGGCTCACACAGTCTGAGCACACCCCCCAAAAAACAATACAGAATCAACATCAGTCTCATCAAAATGCTCAGTTCAGCTGAATTGCATTATGGGATACTGGAGAGTCTCACCCTCTAAGAATGGAATAGAGTCTGTGCTGATCGCGTCCAAGGCTACCACGTCTTTCCCATCTTTGGAGCTGCTGCGTTTGTGCTTCTGTTTCCTGCGGAAGAAGGATCTGCGCGCGGCTGCGGAGAGGGTCTTACTGGAGCCCGTCTCGTCCTTCAGTTCAGTCATACTGTGTCTGCGGTAGAACTCCTGATCCATCCTGCACCAGAACATAAGTTCAACTGCAGTCTTCTGTACGTTTAGATTCAGTTTAGTACACATGGATTCAGTTGCATTACGTTGCTTTTAACTAGAGGTTGAATTAAATCAATACAAAGTTTATAAACATCTAGAGAGCTAGTAAGTGTACATAAAACATTATAATAACAGTGAATTATATGTATTCAAAATGGCTGATATTAAACACTAGCATTAATCAATTTCTACCAATATTATAAAATGATATAATTATAGCATTAAAAAATCTAAAATAATATATTTAAAAACAATGTAATCAGCCAAGTGTGAATGTTTAATATCTTAAAATAAATAATCTTAAAATGGCCAAATAATGGCCAACTGGCATATACATAACATAACACTTTACTTAAAGCCTTTATGTATAATGCATTATAAAAGTATTTTTAAAGCTTTAAATATGCACCTTATAATGCATTGTATTGTCTCATGAATAATTGTAACCACCGTTACGTTATGCCTTTGGAAAGTATAATGCATTAAAAACATGACAAACAACAAATGTCAGACGTAACAAGGAATCTGCAAATATTATAATGCATTTGAACTTTGATTACAATTATTTATGTACAGATTTAATGCTTTATAACACACATTATGAATACCTCAATAATGCATTATACATAAAGACTTTAAGAGTTATCAAAATAACTTATTTCTATTTTAATATACTTAGTGTCATTTATTCCTGTGATGGTAAAGCTGAATTCTCAGCATCATTACTCCAGTCTACAGTGTCACATGAACAACTTCTGAACAATCTAACTTTTAACTTCTCGATTCAACAAAACAAAAGACTGTGATGCTTTTTGACTTTTTTAGACATTTAAATTAGACTAACCGTGACTGATTCATCCTTTATAAGACACCATCATTTGATTGAGTCTAAGGATGGGACTCACATATATTTGCTAGGGATCTGCCCTCTTTGAATTTTTTGTGCATTTTCATCAAGTTGCCAGGCCATCCAGGTGCCAAAGTTGCCATTTGGTAGTGTGTCATCCACATAGAGGATGTCATCTTTCTTAAAAGAGAGGTCGAGCTCAGTCTCAGCCACTCGGTCATAAAGTGCTCTGCAAGAGAGAGAGGAAATGAATAATTCAACAAGTGACAGCATTATACGTGAGGCAAAGACTGCGGTGCGGCATCTGCAAGAATGAGGTAATACGAGACAAATGAAAAGGGTGCGGGAGACAAAGAATAATAAGGGAAGGAAAGAACGAATGAAAAATTCAGGAAGAGGCCTGGACAGAACCGATCCTTCATTCCTGGGAGTAGCACGAAGCGGCTTTTAGCAGCCACTCATAACTCCTCGTTCCTTCTCATTCATGACATGCGGATTGACAAAGATTATTTACTGCGGGTGACATCATGGGAGCACATGCAGAAAAAGCGCCTGCAACAGCTGCGGGCCACAGAATTTCATTTGCAAAGACAAACACGGCTATTTCTGAACATCCCTCTTCCATTATTCTTTTTCCACCGCGCAGACACAATGCATCACTGTCTCGAACCGTCTAATTACCACGGCTACTATTATAGAACACAAATTATTGAGATTTGGTGATATAATCTTCACCGCCAGATACAATATCTCACCCTCCATCTTAAACATAATTAAAGAGATTAAAAGATTCCCGTTGCTGCAGTTTTTTCACATATCTATATTTAGAGCAGCATGCACAAGGCTCAAACACTGGCATTTGGTTATAGGGAAATGGTAAGTGGCCATGCATGGTGATGTGTCAATGGCAGATGCGCAGACTGTTGTGTGAGACCTTAGTGTTTCCCATTAATTACCTAGACACTTGCATCCCACCATAGTCTAATCTGTGCCGCCACAGTTTCAAAATGAACCGAATATTTTTAAAACTTCTCATAACATAAAATATCTCCAACGCTGTTTTGCACCATTGTATCTGTAAAACCAACTAAAATCGCAAAAGATTGTGATTTAATTAATTAAATATAGTCTGTGTTTCAAAGCGAATTGCGCACTAATCCTATTGATCACGCGATCAGCTCCTGATCTGGTGTTTCTGCGATTCAGAACGGCTCAGTTCACAATGTAGTGAATTCCAATGAACGCAGTAAACTCCCTCTCCGCATGTTTTGTGAGTTTACCGTGCATTTGGGAACATAGAGGGCACCAGTTATGCATTATTTTCATATTAGCATAGTTTCCAACACTTGGAAGATGATTACAGCATTTCACTAGATTTGTAATGAGACACGTTTGTAAACCTGTTTTCACAAAAACAGTAGCTTTCTGCCAAAATAACAGCTCAACTGCAGTTTCCGTCAAAAATAAAAGCTCAAGGGTTTATCTCTTGCAAGTGTAGAAATTAGGACAAAAGTCTTGTAATTTTTGGCTTCTTAAAACACCAGTCTGAATGTAATATAGACACTATATCACAACTAAAAAGAAGGTTGAGAGTCCCCTTTAAACTTCAGTTCAATTAACTGACTATTTTCTTTGTTCAATTTGCACACTGAACATGGGTTAGAGCTCTTATTTTTGAAGTGATATATTGAACTTTTTTTTATTACCTGATATAGAATCCATCTCCAGGAGTGTCTTTCACCTGTTTGAACTCATCCAGACGATTCTGGACTCTGAAAGTCACTGTTTCCACAGGCTTCAGCATTTCCAGGTACGCCTCCTCCACAGTCTTATTCTTCATATTAACTGAGCCATACTGGATGAACAAAGAACGATTTCGTTTAAATATCTGATTTCATGTCAAAAATATAACTGTACACTGTCAACTTCTTGAAGTTTTAGAACTTCTCTGGCCACTGTGCCTGAATTATACTGTACAAAATTATTTTTACATTGGTAAAAAAACAAAACAAAACAAAAAATACATGAGTGCATAAATTAAGGTTTCCAGATCGATTTCCATTCCAGAACTAATATAAACATGTAGAGAAACAAGATGACTTTGCTTTGTCTTAGTGAAGCAAATAAGTGTGTAATAATGTGGCTGACACAGGTCTGAATATGTCCATGCCAAGAATGGGATATTACCAATTTCACACAATATATGAGAAAGCAAAGAAGTGGTCAATAAAAACAATAGTTAGGAATGCATCATACTGACATCTGAATTAGAGGAAAACAATACAGTCAGTGGATGAGGCTGGAATGCACCCTATAGCAAATAAAATTACATTACACAAACTCAAAATATTTTCGTTTCATTCTATAACATAAAATACAAAAGTAATATCCCACGCATGCTTTTTACAAGCTTTTATGTATCTTGAAAAAGGTGGTTGCTAAAACGTGGGTAAATGGGACTACAGAGGCTGTCAGGAACATTAAACATCACACCAAAACTCATCTACCCACTAGTCCGCTTTTAAGGCAGTGACAGACCAAACCTCAGCTCGCGTGGTGTGCATTTAGGACAAAACATGCTTGAACACCCAAGCAAAGACTACAACCAATGGTCAACTAGCAAATATGTTTTGTATGTGCGTGAGAGGAATAACTGTCTACATCAGCAGGTGACAGTAGTCTATGTTCGTCAGTAAAAACGAAACTGGGACAGCAGATATACAAACAGTAAAAGTGCTAGCTAGCCATTTTAAATGTGAATAAGGTTGATCACTTTCTTCATTCCAGATGGCCATGTCGTTATGAAAATATTCACATATCGAAAACCTCAGGTAAGATGACAAAATTAGAACAGCCTTCTCTGTGTGCCCTCCGACTTCATTGTTTGCTTGCTTTCATCACTGAACAGAACAGCCAATCGGAGTTCTCTCTCTCACCAACTGATGCCGATTCAATATGCTCAATCAGCCAAAAAGCCGCCAACGGGATCCAACGTGTGCTGACGGTGAGTGACGAACAAACTGCAAAAACTGAGCTGACTGATGCTCAACAACGGCCTGACACTGATGTTGGTCTATCACAGCCTTTACAGCCTTGTTGCGTTTATACTCTCGCTCTTGCAAAATATTCAAACTTTCCAACTTATAAAATTTAAATAAAGACTAAAAGAGTTGTCAGAAGCATAAAAGTTAACATGATAAACATCTTCATAATCAAACATTTGTTGGTCAAAGAGCTTATTTTCCAAAAGCCAATGGAAAAATCTTATTGGCTTTTTGTTGAGGGTGAAATATATTATCACTGCAGCACTACATGGAGTAAAGAGTAATGATACATGTTCAGCTTTGGTTAAAAGTCTAACTGCACCAGTGCCTCTTGACTCTTGACTGTAACAGCAACCAACAGGGCTGTTGCTAAAAGTGTATTAGTCCATTCGCAAAGCATCCATCACCCCAAAAAAAAAATTTATTTGTCTTACAAAGAACTGCTGTCTCACCCTTTCTGTTCACAGTAGTCTCCAAAAAGCTTTACACAGACAGAGAAGTTGCTCCATTTACCTCGAGCAGCATGTCCCCAGGCACGAGCCCATCTGCTCCTCTGGCAGGACTGTCCTCCTCCAGCCTCTCCACAAAGATCCCCTGCAGGTTTCCTCCGCACAACTGAACGCCCAGCTCCACCTGAGTCTTCCTCACCGTTACCAAGCGAGGCTCTGGAACCTTCTTGGAACTCTCTGAAGAAATTCTAAATATTCAAGAGAGATACAGAATCAGACTGGTGTTCATGTTGTGTAACCCTGGAGGCTCCAAAAGTGATTTGCTCCCTTTTAAGAAAAGATGCACCTAATATGTAGATTTATTTTTTATTGTGCTGTGTAATATTTTTGTGGAAACCATGATACATTTTTTTCTGGATACTTTGATGAATAGAAAGTTAAAAAGAAAAGCATTTATTTGAAACATTATAATAATTATAAAATGTCTTTACTGTCACTTTTCATAAAGTAAATGAAAAGTAATCTTAAAGACCCCAAATATTTGAAGGATGCTGTATGTAGGCAGTAGACAGCAAGATCTGTGTATGTATTTGTGGTGTAGTACCTGATGAAGCTGTTGGGGCTGGTGGTGGGTGTCGTCTGTTTGGAGGATGGGGTGAGCGTGCCTTCATCCTGTTCACTCAGGGTGTCTATGGTGGAGTGGTTATCTGGGGTGGCGGTTCCACTGCCCTGCGGGGTGGACTGAGTGCTCACTGGCTCCAAGCGGGAACTATAGAACAACATGGCCAAGAATAAACCAAACCTGCTTTTGCGATGAAATCTGCATTCACCTGAGCAAAAAATGAATGGGAAAAGGGCTGTACCTGGAGCGAGAGTGGTTGCCGAGCTGATACATGTGTGGGTTGTACTGGGCCATGATCGTGATGGTGTCACACTGCTGGCCAATGATGAGCCGTGCTTGCTGCTCAGTGGCATTGCGCAGATTTATCCCATTATACTGAGGGAAAGAAACCAAAATGAATGTGAGCTACACAATGCATATTAGTATTTGACATGACATGCAGCTTTACTGATCACAAAAGAAGAAGAAAAAGGACATTGTTTTTTACTAATATTTTCAGCATTTAGCTGAGCAGTAAAATAAGTAAAATTAAAATAAATAAAAATACATACAACAAGATAACAAATAAAATTGCATAGAATAAAATAAGAATAAAGGTAATTATATTTCTTAAAATAAAACTGCATAAAATTGCAAAGATAAAATGACAAAAAATAAAATAAAAAGTGCATAACATTGCATAAAATAAAACAGCATACAATAAAATAGCAAATATGCATTATATTCCGGGGTGTGATGGTCCTCAATATGACATGTGAAATTCTCTAATTGGGATGTATTTAAATAAAAATAGTCATGAATTTACATTTTCCATAAAAATGTAAAAAGACTAAAAAAAACTTTTAATCATTGGCAAACTTTTCAATTTCTTTATTCTTTTCTCTTAAAGCCCATCTGGGTTATGGATGTCAAGTATTGACTAACCTCCAGTAGCTGGTCTCCATACTCCAGCCCAGCCTGGTGTGCGATGCTGCCCCCGGTCACCTTGGAGACAAAGATTCCACCATTCTCTCCACTCACGATGGAGATGCCGAGAGGCTCCGCCCCTTTGTGCACGATGACATTCCGTGGCTCCTCCAAGTACGGCCTGCCAGAGCGATAAAAGTGTGTGAATTTCAAGATCAGAGATAATCAACAGCTGAGACAGAATCTGGTCTGCAGACAGAGGAGAACCATGCAGGTGGATGTAGAGCAAGAGACATTTACTGAAGGGGCAGTTTGGAGGACTAACTGCCACACAGGCACAAAGACAGGATAGAAAGCGGAGGGAGTGTGCATACAAGACTTCAATAAAAGATCCAGAAGGTTGTACATTGATTCTTCTAACCTAAATATTTAAATATGCCTGTACAAAAGACTGATTAACAGTAAAAACATGCGTTAATGTTACAGCTCCTAGACCAGACAAAATATCAACGCTTCCCTGACAAGTATGCAACATTTCAAAAGAGATCTCTGTATCCCTGAGTAAAGAAATTATTGAAGCTGTTGTAAGTATGACAGCCTTCTTGCTATCATCATAGACAGGTTTGATTTGCCAGACATAATAATAATTCCTTACTGCAGCTTTAAACCACCTTTAGCGCTAGTGATTGATTGAGAAAATCTGGATCTTTTCGGGACGAGAGCAGCCAAACTGACATGCAAATCATAAATGTCTCTCCAATCCAGAACGGTAAGCACTTAAGACGACATTTACTCAAAAAAAAAGAGCTAAATCTGCTGTGTACAGATTTAACATTCATGAGGAATCTCTTGCTGAGCAGGTTAATCAAGAAAGTAAATTAGAAGCAGCAGGTAAAATTACCCAATAACACCAATTAAACTCCACTTCAAGGAAAATGTTGACAGATTCTTAAACTTGATCCTCTCCATGTAGTCGTATTAACGGGATATTTAAAATGAAAATTCTTTCATCATTTACTCACCCTTACGTCATTCGAAACATGATTGACTTTCGTTCATCTTTGAAACACGAAAGAAAAATATTTTTAGGGATGAACCAGCATCGGTATCATGCCAGATTCTGCGCTTCGTAATCGTAAAAGTAATCAATATCAATCCAATTCATTTAAAAAAAATCTAATTGTATATTTTTTTATTCACATGTATGTGCGTTGATCAAAGACTTGGATTAAAACGCTTAATTTATCTGGATTTACTTTTTTGAACCTTCTGAAGTGTTCAAGTTTTGGATGCGTGCACTTTCAATAGAGGTGCATAAATCTCAGGTTTCACTAAAAAAAATTAATTTGAGTTTCAAAGATTAATGAAAGTTTTATCGATTTGGCGAGTAAATGACAGAATTATCATTTATGAGGAACTAACCGTTTAAAACTACTAAATAGGGGCTTGGAAAACTACACATTTTCTAAATCAGCCTTTGGGTTGCTTGAGCAACAATAGACTAATTGGTCAGAGTCATGTGATGTGTCATTCCAACTCATTTTACTTCTGTAATTTGGCATTCCCATGTGGTAAATCGAATTATCGTAGCAGCACTAACACAAAGCCTGGGTTGTATACCAACACAACACAGAGAAGCAAGGATTTCTACAGCCAACCACTTGGAACAAACAAGTACGTTTGTCAGGCATTCCCTGTGCGTAACTGGCAGGGAACAAACCTCAAGCTTCTGAGAGATGAGAACCTAGGCCTAGCAGCCAGAGGGATTCTCAGAAAGGATCTGTTACGGTACAGAGATCTGAAAGATTCAGAGGAGCAAAGAAGAGAGGAGACAAACAGATTGTGAAAGAGAGAGAGACACACACAAGGGACTCTGGGAGGAAGACAAATATTTAGAAAAGAATTATAATAAATGCATAAGAACAACTGGAATGAGTGACCTAGTTAACAAATCTCTGCTAAAAGTCGATCAGAATTCTATACGATGGTGCAGATTAAAATAAGTTATCATGCAGTGAGCGACTGTGATATGAACGGCACATCCTTCAACATACATTATTCTATATTGATGCACAGACCAATTATTCGAGTCAGATAAAGGGATTCTGAGCTTGGCGGGCTGCTGTACGTGGATAAGAGCGAGCTGTTGCTTGGCAACCTGATGAAGGGTCTGGGGGGGGGGGGGGGGGTGCGCAGCAGGAAGGGACTGAGGCAGCAGGAGTGTACCTGTCTTTTCGCCGCTCTCCTGTGGGTACAGGGCTGACGGAGATCCTGGGCAGGGTGGTGATGGAGCTCTGAGACTGGCTGGAGGCGAACGAGGACGTCTCGAGGTTGAGAGGAGACAGGGGTGGGGTGATGAGACTGGGACTGCTGCATTCTGAATGAGACAGGGACCCTGATGAGCAACATGGATGAACAACAGTCAGCATGTGTTCTAGAGAGACAACAGCTTGTTTTTACCGCTTTTTGACACCTTTGGACAACAATCAACATAAATCTTTATATTTATGAATTTGCCATAATATATCTTTATGTTATGTATTAGATTCAAAATGCTGATTGCAGTTAAAACAGAACATAAATTAAGTTAATGTACCAATATAACAACACAGTAATAAACAGAAATTACTCACAGTAATTTCTAATAAATGCTATTCCTTTTGATCTTTCTATTCATCAAAAATTCTTACATTTTTTATCATGATTCCCAAAAAAACATTACACAGCACAACCGTACTCAACACTGATAATAATAATAAGTAATGTTTCTTGAGCACATTAGAATGATTTGTGACACTGAAGACTGAAAATGCTAAAAATGCAGCCTTGTGTCACAAAAATTGTGACACATATATTGCATTTTAAAATAAATTTAAATAGAAAACAGTTCTTATATTTCACAATATTGCCGTGTTTTCTGTGTATTTGATCAAATAAATGCAGCTTTAATGTGAGCATAAATGTTTGTTTCTTTTTCAACATAAAAACCTCCCATTGTCTTTGATGAGGTTTATTTTCTTGCAAGAAAAGGCCAGCAGTCGTACAGTCACACAGAGTCGCTGCAGAGTGTGACAGTGAGGGGAGGGCATACTTTCGCCTTTATAGTCTTGACTCCCAGAATGTTATCTTTCTAGGCCAATGATGGTATTTTCAACCATATGTGGAACATTCTTAGACTTGTTCATCATATTGTATCCTTGACAGGAGGCCCTCTTGTCACCTACCAACACTCTTTACCATTCCAATACAATTCCGTATTAGAATAAGGGTGTTTTTGCTTTTACTGTCATATGATGGTCACACACATCTTAAAGATAAAATTTCTTCCACACTACGAAGTCATGTAACAAGAAAAGATTGTGAAATTATTTGAATGGTACGCTCTTTAAAGCTTAATGGCCAAATAAAAAAAAAATGTAAAAAAAAAATAAATAAAAAAAATCACAAAAATATTGTGTATTCTGAACCCGGCATCAAACTTTGTGTATGATTCCCCATTAAACAAAGAAAATGTTATATATGCACTATGTTAAGTGTAGACTCTTTGCCTCGGGTTATTTATTCAGGCTTCCAATATTTCAGTGTACACAAATGTCAGGCTTGTTTGTGCAAAGTCTTCTCTACTTGACATGTTTTATTTAATTGAGCTTAGTCTGACATTTTAATTACCTTTCCTGTACCATATTGCTGCTAGTGGTTGTTATTTACAGTTTTACCAACTGCAGTGCGGAAGAAAAACACTGGATTAAAAAGCTAAATTCATTTAAATATGAAATATTTCTGAAATAATTAAAGGGATACTTCACCGCTGGAAAGATGAATGTGTATTTAAATTGGGCCATTTATGTAGTAGAAATGTGAAATTATTTTAGAAGTTGGTGCCTTCTAGACTGAGAAAAGCCAGAAAATGTATTTTTGGCTCATGTGGATGAAAGACAACAACTCCCAGAATGCACTTGCTTCGCTGCCCTAAGAGGCCACTCCCAAGCCACGCCTACCGGTTACAGAGGGCAGTATTGGAAGAAATGATACAACAAGGCTACTAGTTGACTCGAAACTGAAAAGACGCCGTTTTATCGTAAGATCCCACCCCGTATGGGCGGTAGAGATGCGCGGATGGGCTATTATTTCATCCGCAACCGCATCACAAAACTCATCATCCGTCCGCCATCCATCCGCACCAACGTTTTTGACCAATTTTCAAAACCGCACCCACCCGCCATCCGCTGATTGGCCTATACATATATTTTTCATTTGATTGGTTTAACCGCCCGCCACCCGCCCGAATTTAATTAAAATATTATTTTTCGTCACGTCATCCGCCCGATCCGCGGTTTATCCAGCGGCTGTAACCGCCAACCGCGCATCTCTAATGGGCGGGTTGAAAACATGCAGAATTAGCTCTTACTACTGGCTGTAGTCTCTAGCCTCTGGCCAAAAAAGACTCAGATGACGCACGATTTTTGCGTCACCGGAGGTTTTTTTCCAGGCACACAATACAGAAATCTCTCGTCTCAGGGGGACATGAGGGAGGGAAGCACGGTCATTCGAAAATACTACCGGTTTCTACTGATACAAAGCTTAATGCTAATCGGTGAAGTATCCCTTTAAACTTGCACAAAGAGGTCAGCTGACAATTTACCAAACTACATGAAATATGTATCGCTGCATAAAGCCTAAAGTTTATCCTGTGCAGTATGTAGAAAGGAGTACACTAGTACTGCAGTCAGAACGTAAGATGAATTGAAAGATGCTGGATTCATGGGAGGAGGCTCACCTCTGTCTGAGCCCAGTATGGAGCGAGGATAGCGCGGTGTGGAGGGAATCTTTATCCTTTCAGTGCGATACTGCAAGTTGTTTGATGAACCTTCAGGAAACAAAAGGGAGAAGATGAGGAGAACAAACTAAACACACACTACTTAAAATCAATGATTTAGTGTGTGAGGGGAATAGACGACATGTATTATTAAAGACACAGACTGACCGAGTCTAGCGCTGGATGGCAGGGAGTTGGTGCCGTGTGAGGCCCGGCTGCTACGGGACGACTCAGAGTAGTCTGCGGTGCGTTTCTGGCTCAGGTCCAGACTTAGATGTCCTTGATGCTGAGGACTAAGATGGAGAAAAGAAAACTGAGCAGGCCAGATCAGCAAACACTGGTTTTGGGGAAAGGGAACAATTATTCTCCTGAGAAATAAAATAATTGTCCTGTTTTTGACCTACAACAGCTCATTTGTTCTTAGTATGACAATGAAAAGTTTGCATTTTCATGCAATTCATGCATTTAGAGTCCTGTATTGAGATGGGTCACTGTGATTTTGTCAAACAAGACATGTTCCTGGATCAACAACTTTTGTTGATCCTGGAACAACATTCTTGTCCAAAAACAAGTCTTAACTCTATCCCTAACCCTAAACATAACATAAACCTAAAATCAGAGGGAAATGATAGGTGAATTAGAATGGTGTAGAAGCCCATAACCCTAGTTGTAAGCTTAAACTTGACATTAACTGTAAACCAATCCTTCAAATCTGACTGGTTGACTGGAATGTTGTTCCAGGATCAACAAGGGTGTTGTTCCAGTAACATTTTCCACTTGGTGAAATCACGTTCACTCTGTGACTCTGACCGAGTTTTCATATTTCATGGAGGTAGTCTTCAGTAGAAGTACAGTATATATGTGTATGTGTGTGTGTGTGTGTGTGTGTGTGTGTGTTGGTTGTCTCAGTGGGAACTGTGGTACCTGGGGTGTGTGTGCTGCTGATTGATCTGGCTGGTGACGGAAGGGCAGTTGTTAGTTTGTACTCTGTGACTGCGCACCATGTAAACAGGGTTCTTCATAACGGCTGTTACCGCAGGGCAGGGGGCCAATCCTCGATGTGCTGAGTCTGAAGTATAAACACAACCAAATAACCAATATTTTATGTTAAAATAATTGTGGCTACTGCTCTCCTCAACACAGTTGAGTCAAGAGTGAAATGTGTTTACCCTTCAGAAAATGTTGAGCGTCCACCACCGGTCAAGCACTGACTTATATTTGAGCAATATTATGTTCTATTCATTTTCTATCTAGGTAGCAATTTTTGACACTCTATTACCAAAATTTGGGACATGTAGAGCTTTATTTGCTTTAAATTATATAATAATGAACATTAAATCAAAATTAAAAATAAATTTATTTAAGGTAATAGGAATTAGTTTTTTCAAACTAAGCCTAAATTATGCTGTATAGAATAGCTAATTTTGGACCAAATGTTGGTTTGTACTTCACAAATTTATATTTCTCTTAAATTAAAGAAAAAATATTGATGGATTATTTTCACTTTCAATAACTTGTGTATCAGGATTGAAAGCAGTGTTGACTATATTAAGGCGTTTGATGCGCTAAACCATAACATACTTTCACCTAAACGATCATATTTAAATTTTTCAGTTAATACAATTAAATGGATTGAGTCTTATTTTACAACAAGTAAATTGAAACATACATTTCCCAAAGAGACTGTTCCACTGGTGTTCCTCAGGGGTCTACCCTGGGCCCCCTACTTTTTAGTTTGTACTTGAATGATCTAACACATGCCAGTCCAGATGTACATACTCAAATGTAGGCAGATGACACTGATTTATATGCATGCCAAAATGAAAAAACAGGTGGCACGTAAATTATCTTTTGCAATGTCAAAACATTTCTGACTGGCTTACTCAGTGCTGCTTAATAGTAAAAGTTCAGAAAACTGCATGCATTTTAAAATTAAAAAGAAGGAAAAGGTCCAACCAGATATCGTAGTTAATGGCGAAAAATTACAAATTGTACCATATTTTAAATATCTTGAGTTATTTTAGACTCTCACCTGACATTCGAAAAGCACAAGTTTTATCTTAGAAATAACACATTTATATATAATCAACTTTCAATAGAAGCTGCAGAAGTGTTTTTGCATTCTACTTGTATTCTTTTTTCTTTTCTTTTTTCTTATTGCATTATATCATGGTCACAAGCAGGAAAATCCACTCTCAGACCTTTACACAGTAATTTTATATAAATGTGCTTTAAAAATATTTGACAATAAACAAAATAGATATAATCACTGTTATATAACCAAAAAGTAAAATATTCTACTTTTAATAATTGTGTTATATTTCACATTTGTTTAATTGTTAATAACCTTGTACCACCATCCTTGAAAGAATTTGTCTCTTTGTGTGCTGAGCTCACAAGACAAACATGAGCTTCTTCAAGAGGTGATTGCAAAGAGCACTTTAGAGCTTCTGACTTTGGTTGTTCAGCTTTTTCTCTAAGAGCTGTTAATAACTGGAACAAGATACCAACTAACATCAGACTGTTTTATTCTAGCACATTTGAAGTTACACTTGAAAATATGATTATTGATGAGTCTTTGTTTTAGCTAAGTCATGCGATTCACTTTTTCCTTCCCAGGGACTGCAGATGAAATTCAGCTCTGTAGCTAATTCTGGGGCAGTTATTGACTGTTCATTGTCCCTATTTGTGTGTGTGTGTGTGTGTGTGTGTGTGTGTGTGTGTGTGTGTGTGTGTGTGTGTGTGTGTGTGTGTGTGTGTGTGTGTGTGTGTGTGTGTGTGTATATATGTATATGTATATATATATATATATAATAATTTTTTCAAAACAGTACAGCTAAACCAATGTGTAAAACTTTACTTGTCTTCCTGTCATGCATCTTCAGTGTCCAAATTTAAGGAATCTTACATTTTTTAGGTATATCATGTGTTAAAGATGTGACAGCCCTTTTATTTTACTTACAGATACTTTTTATCATAGGTTATGTTGGATAATAGATAAATCTAAAATATGTATAGTTTTTAGACAATATGTACAATATGTAAAGTTCCCATAAGAAAAAACATGGAATTATGCCATTAACTAAATGCGGCACCAAGTGTAGCCATTACACATTAATGTAATATGCCTCGCTTTGGCTTTTGCTTGTGTTCAGAATTGAGTTCCACCTATAAGTAAAGGCAGCTGCTCTTGGAGACAGATGAGCAAATGGCAGGGAAGCTCAGAAGGCAGCCACTCTGGCCAAAGCTTGAACATTCAAATCAAGTAAAAATAGACCTCATTATCACACAAACCCCATGTGAACTGTATAGTCACATGACACAGGCATCAAGCAGCACCCATAGTGGGTTGTCCTGTTTCTACAAAAATCTACAGTCATACAGTAATATATATCATATATTAAAATCTATATTTTAGTTAGAGTAAAATACTAGATTATATTACTATAATTAGCAAATTCATATTATAAATGCATTATGTCTTTACATGAAAAAATAAAATGTAAATACTGTATGTTAATGCATTAAATGAGACCTAATTGACGCATTGCAGGGCTCAAAAATAAGGATGGCCTTATGCTGTGACAAAAGATCAGAAAAAAGATAAATGCATAAAATTGTTGAGACCTGCATTTTCATACTAAGCGACGACATGAACACTTAGAGAAGAAATAGGCTTTGTTCAACAAGCCCGTTCATACATATTCAGCATGATTATCATAAATGAGCAATTCAATTACTCAGTACCGACTTCACCATAAAATTAAGTAAAACATTAATTTTGTAGGACGCCTTGATCAGAATAAAGATGAACTGTGCTCCACAGAGCAACTGTAGATGGAGAGCATGTAGAAAATGTTGTTAAAGAGATACATTGAAATGCACCATGGGTGGCTTGGGTTGTGATTAGGGCAGGTGTAACTCACTGGGAGGCAGGGTTCCATTGTAAGCTGTTGGCACGAAACCCACACTGTGTCTATGAGGTCGGTTAGGAGAGGAACGCAGTATTTCCCTCTGCTCCAGAGAGTCACCATCATTTGAATAACTCTGCCAAACACCCACACACACACACACACACACACACAATATTAGATAATGCAGTATTCAGTTCTATAGAAAGTTATAAATGTTTCTACATATTATAGAATATCCTAATAAATGACTGGTTGGCTAATAAAATATACTCAACATTTTTCACTCTTTACATCATATTCAAAATATTGACGTATTTGCTACTACAATCACTATATGGATATTTTTCTTACAAAAACCCTTCGCTTCACTTCAGAAGGCATTTATTAACCCACTGGAGTCGTATGGATTACTTCTGGATGGATGTGCTTTTTAGAGCTTCAAAAACGCGTGCACTATTCAATGCCATTACAAAGCTTAAAAGAGCCAGGATATTATTTAATATAACTCTGATTGTGTTTGGCTGAAAGAAGAAAGTCATATACACCTAGGATGGTGAGTAAATTATGGGATAGTTTTAGTTTTTGGGTGAAATATTCTACATTTCTGACTCAATACATATCATGTATTAAAATATATTTTTTAGTTAGTGGAAAATACTAGATTATATTACTATAATTAGCCAATTATAAAACATTCATATTAATAAAAGAACGCTAAGCTAGTCTTCTGCACATCATCATCATTGTGTGTCAGCACTTCTAATGTTCTCTTCCCCTCTCTCTTTCTTCCTGGTGCAGTGGGAGATCAATCTCAGGCTGCGAGGCTAATTAAAACTGGGACGGCTGGCTGTGTCAAGCCCAGCGGATCTATAAATTCACCTGGAAGCTCTGGAGAGCAATGGTCTGAGGAGTCATCCTGCGCCTGAGGGCCGGGGCCGATTTGGGCCTTGGACGCTTCACTTCTGGTTCCTCGGGCCGCATTCGACCAATGTCCTCCTCGCAGGACTTCCTGGAGCTCAAGACCTTGCCCTCGCGCCCCACCTCGGTGAAGTACAGGTTACCGTTGCGGTCCTCCTGCTTGGGTTCGGAGATAGAGATTGTGGTGATGGTGGACTCTGAGGTGGAGCTTCCCTGATGTTTGTGCTTGAACTTGAAGGAGTCGCTTCGTGTGGGTGGAGTTGGAGGTGTTGGGGCGGAGTCTGCTTTCAAAGGTTGAGGCGAATGGTAGTCCGTCTTCGAGGGTGTATCTTGCCTTTTGAAGGCATCGGCTTCAAAGATGGACTTCCTTTGCTTGGGTGACCTGTAGATGGAGAGTTGCGCCGGGCTGTCAGTTGACATGGAAACACCCACCACCATTTTAGGCCAAGTGCCGCCACTGTGTTTCTTCTCTAGGGTGGTTTCCAGGGTAACGCATTCGGGGCCGACTGACTCGGAGCGGGTATAGCAGACCTCCTGAAAGGCACTGCCGCTGTAGCGGGCCAGTCCCAGCTCTGAAGCGGGTCGGAGTGTGTTAGGGTGCAATGTGGCGATTGGGAAGACCTTCCTTTCGGAATAACCACTTTCCTCTGCGTCTGTCCTGGTCTTTCTTCTCTCGCCGCCCGCATCCCCACTATAAATGTCCGTCTGAGTGGAACTGTTGTGTTTGAGGTTTCTGCTGTTTCGTGAATGAACATCTGACAGGTGGATTCTGCCGTTAGATTTTTCGGCCTCCCTCAGGCTCTCAAAGATGTTCTGCCCCGATGTGCTCCGAGGAAAGAACTGTTAATGGACAGGTTCAGCATGACTGGCATAGTTAAAACACCACAACATCAATAATACAAACATTCAGAGGTACAGTACATAACCTACATAATAACTGGCTACACGAGTATTTCTGGATTTCTGGCTTCAAGAAAATGGATTGGTTTAGCGATGTTCATTGCGATGGTAACTTGCACTACATACCTAACCTGATCCAGAACAAGTTTTCATTCTGAATAAGAGATTGCAAACCAAAACTGGACCAATTGGATGCAAGCAAGATGACAAATGACATATAGATGATGAAATAAAGTCACTCCCAATTCACTCTCAACTTTTAAAATTCCTAAACTTACATTTTCATTTAAACTCTTTGTGAACCTATATGAACTATTAATTAAATAAATTTAGTCGATTCACTTGTATTAATTTAGTCTGATCTTTTCTGCTACCTTCTCAAACTTTAGGCCTGCCTTGTAGGAAATGCATTTAAACTCATGATATTTTTCAGAACAGTCTCTTAATCTTCAGTAGAGAAGTGAATTGTGCCGACTCTCTAGGAAGAAGCGAATCAAACTGACGCTCTTCATGCGTCACGTGATTGGCTGTCACACTTTCAGGTGCACATGCTCAAGATGTGTTAGGTTTTCTCAACTCTAAACCAACTCTGAAACTCAAGAGTTTGTTCAGCTAGCTTTGTGTAACAGGCCACAGGTCTGTTAGAGTTATTTCATCCAATAACAAATTTACTCATTGCCAAGCTCCACCCCAATTCATGTTCTTCATATTTATTTGGGAATGAGGGAATTTGGGAATCCACAGAATTTGTTTAAAGTTATAAAATGCTGTGTTTATGCTTTCAGGGAACCTTGTGTAACTATGTTTGAGAAATTATGTCAATACAAAAAAAAAAGTGTATTTTTAGAATTTTTTTGTGTAAAATTCAGTTCAAAACTATTTAAATGCTATCTTAACGGTTAGTATTAGTCAGTAACTTGGCATTACGCAGGGGCTTAGCAAAGGCTCAACTGATTACTGAAAGCAGTAATGAGAACAACTACAAACTAGCCTAATTTCCAAACCTGACTTCCTCAGTAACGCTTCAGAGTTGGTATTCTAACTTAGACACAGCTGTCTCAAATACGACTTGGAATAAATGTCACGGCAGCATCTTGGCATTTGGTAATGAGAGCGGCACACACGCTCAGACAGCAGTGAAAGAACAATCACCTTCATGAGGGAGAGAGCGAGCGAGTCCCTGCCGCCCCTCAGCAGAGCCTCACATTCACTCAGAGATTTGTTATCCAGAGCGATCCCATTTATCTAGGGAAGAAGAAATTTAGGTCAGCGCTTCACCAAAGAAAAGTGCCAGCAGACTTTTCAATCCTTATATTTTCAAACTCAGAAATGACTTCGGAAACTTAAGAACAGAGACAGTTGATGCCTGGTGAATGAAAAGATGGTGAACTTTTAAGATCTCCAGTTCAGATAAATCCTTCCATCTTTTTAAACGTAAAGGGATTGTTCACTCAGAAATAAAAATTCTGTCATTTTTTACTAACCCTCAAGTCCTTCCAAACCTAAATGTGCACTATATTTCAAAGTACCGAACTTGTTATTCATCAAAAATAGCTCTCAAATCAAATATGGTGCTATTAGACATCAGGTTTGATGTCGGCAACACAAAAGAACCAATCGCGTCCAATTTCAAAAGGCATTTGTGAGATTTTGTAGTACATACAAATAATGTAGTCCATTTGAGCACTAAACATAAGTGTTATTAGTAGATTTTTTTTTAGTCTATCAGTGTTATTGCTAAACTATTAAAATATATTTTGTTAATTGAAATAAAGATGAAATAAAATATAAATACAGAAAATTGAAACAAAGAAAATTTTGAAATGTTGCCTTGAACTAAAACTGTATTTATTTTTTTATTTTTTACAAAATTACAACCTTTTAGAAATATTTTTAAAACAAAACCTAATAAATGTCAAAAGCACATAAAATTAATAAAATCAAATTGTAAATTGAAAACATAAATATAAAAAGCTAATTGAGAATATGAATAAAAACTAACTCAAATTAAGCTATCGTATGGCTATGGCAAACTTTTATGATACCTCTGTTGGTGTTTTTGTGTCATTTTGAAGTTCACAAGTTTGAAGTTTACTTTAATTATATGGAAAAAGGCAGCCAGTACATTCATCAAAGTTTCTCTTTTTGTGCTTATGTTTCCTAAATGGCAAACCATGCAGGTTTACAACAATAGGATTGCGAGTAAACCATGACACAGTTTTCATTTTTGAGTGAACTATTCGTTTCATGATAAGATCCAGCAAATGTAGTCGCACTATTGATTGAGCCATCTGACATGGCCGATAATGGAGCCAAAAGGTTACAGATATCAACTACCTATTATCTAGCATGCGAGTTAAAGTAACACCTGATCTGTTCTCAGGATTAACATCCGTGTTACTTATCACCAGAGTGGCAGCTATCGCTTAGCACATCACCTGTCTTATATTCAGTCACCTCCATTTAGGGAGTGGAGTGGATTTGATTGGCAGTTCGTCAAATGAGCCCCCATGCATTTAAGATAAGTAACTGGATTAAAAATGTGCTTCAGTTAGGAGATTGTGATGAGAGCTAAGGTCATACTTTTATAAGAGCAAAATGTATCCTTGACATCAGCGATCTTCCTTCAATTTGAGAAAGGATCGCATGACTGCTTGATGACTTACGGCAATGAGGCGGTCTCCAATGGTAAGAGATCCCTCTCTGGCAGCTGGACTGCCCGGTGCGATAGCAGCCACGTACACGCCACCCTCAAGAGTGATACCAGCGTCTGGGAGGGTGCAGACCAAAATTAAAGGTCATTAATAAGAAAATAAATGAAATTAGCCATAGAAACGGTCAAATGAGTTGGGGAAGATGTGGGAAGTTACACAAGTAAGTGATACCTTTGTGTCCGATGAGATTAATGTGGATAGGAGTAACCAGTCTTCCTCCTAAAGATTTTCTCCTGCGAACGACCATATTGATTAGCCCGCCTCCGTTAAGTACGGCTTTGATGACCTGCTTCCTGTCTTTGTGAGTCAGGTCCACATCATTTATCTTCAGCAGCCAATCATTCACCCTATTGAGAGAGAGGCACAGACGGTCAGGACAAAACTATAAGCAGGGAAATGACTGTAGAATCATTCCAGCGGGCATTATCTGAAAAACACTCAATATCTCAATTCACCTCAATCTTCCATCCGCGATACTTCCTTTGTCCACCCTGGTCACAAATATCCCACAATCCCCTGGTAAATATGGATCATTCACCCCCTCTGCAATATCAAACCCCATTGCCTTCAAATCCATGTCGTCCTGTTGGGAGGATATTGATGGAGAGACAGGTGAGACCTCTCCACATGGAGAAAAAATTAACTAAAATGAAGTAAAGTGATGTGAATGAGCATCCTGGAACAACAGTTAAAAAAAAAAACAAACAGAAACAAAACAATTATAGGTTATACCTTTCTGACAAATATTTCCTTTGCAGTCATTTGTATTTGCTGGGTTAGTATTTTTAATGAATCATTCACACAAATTGGTGAACAACATAATTTAAAACTCCGGACCGACAAAAAATAAAAAAGGCTTTTCTAGGAATCAGCAGTTTAAATTGTTTCATAAAATTCTTATCTTAGAAAAGAAATGCATGTTATTTAGGTAGCAATGTTTTGAAACAACACCAATGTTTGTGGTGACATCCTAAACTGTAAAGTGACTGTACGATTTAAACAAGTTTTGACAGATTTATGAGACATCATACGGAGGGAGGTAAGAAGAAAAGATTAAAGACAGTCAGTTTCCTTTAGTTCCCTACCACCCAAAAACTCTGTGAGTCGCGTGAATGGCCTATTTCAATAATCAAAAAGGCTAAGACTTTGCAAGTATGAACCAGTTCGACAGATTCATTGAAAATAATCAATGACAAAGAATGCTTCTCTCAAAAATATAACATTTGTAGTTTTGTTCTAAATGAGAGTAATATATAGCTAAAAACACTTTAAGAATAAACCAACAAAAATGTGTATTCCCAACAGAAATTTTGGCTGCACTTTATATTACAATAGATGCACTTATAATGTACTGCCAAATAAATCACTGAGTAGTATAAGCTAACTACATGGGTTAAGGTTAGGTTCAGTGTTAGCACCTATATATTACCCAGTTATTGTAATTACTGGTAATTAATTGGCAAGTACATAATATGTACATGCAAAACAGGCCTGTAAAATAAAGTCCTACTGAAATTGTCTTGCTTTTTCCAGGCCTGGAAAACATATTCCCAGATATGTTCCCTAACTATAATCTACCTTTAAGATCACAATATTTCCCTTCATCCCTTTTAGCTGTAGTGCTTTGGATTCCTGCATTCTTACCCGATCCTTCTCAAACTCCACCACCTCAGTCTCCCACTCTAATGAGTCTGTGTCTATGGCTGAATCATGGGAGCTGTGAGCCATTAGATGGCAAAAACGCGCCTCCTTTTCCAACTGGCTCTCCATCTTCTCCCTTTGTTGGTAGAGAGCACAAAACAAGACAGACTATTTTCTCTCTCATCTCTCCAAACAGTCATCTAATTCATCTCACGCCCACAAAAACCAACACAAAATAGAATGTCAAATGTCAACAGTCTTTGTGAAGATCATCACTTTGTTTAAAAAGCTGCTGATGCAAGACTGGGAAAGCCTCTGTCCTACGGGCCAGTTGGATAATACGGCTTGGCATCAGGGCATCTTTTGGCACAGTTTGTGCAATCTAGAAACACCTGTGCTAAATGGAGATGTTATAAAAGCAGCATCAAGGTCACACCTCAAAACTGGGTAGAACAAAACAGGATCAAGTAGTCGGGGAATACTATGATTCATAGACTCAGAGGGAGGAAAGCCTGGAGGGCATCAGTGGCGTAAGAAAAGAAGTCTAGTGCAAGAGGGTGGGGGTGCTCTGGAGTTTTAATGGTGATGGAATAACCACTAGGGGGCGTTTGAAGCAAGAATTTGATATGACGCACACTGCGTCCCAATTCGCATACTATCCGTCCTAAATAGTATTCGAAATTGGAAATGTCCCAAATCGTAGTATGTTGAAATGAGTATTCCAAAGACACCCGGATGGTCTACTTTTTTCCGGTTAGAATCTGATGTGCAGATCCGTGCACACTCTAATGGCTAATATTGCCCACAACGGTGTTGGACGAGGATTCGATTAATACAACAAACACGAATAAAGTGTTAAAAAACTACAAACTTGATGGATGTGCGAGTCCGAAGGTTAAGTAGAGAGGTTTAGATAAAGGGTTTGAGTGATTAATCAGTATCTAACCTGACAAAAAGATATTTATTTAATGTTACCCACATTATATTTCATCTGCAACAGCATTGTGAACTTTTGTAATGTATCATTATGCAAATTGCAAACACATGAGGAGAGTCTCCGCATTAAAAACCCACGACTGGCAGATCAACGTGCTACTATTTCTCTCCGAAACGGCAGGAAATTAAATTGAATGTGGAGGATTTTAACTGTGACAAGATGATAGACAGGGCAGTTTAAACGGTGACAGGATGCGTGTAACTAAGCGACAGAGCTGTCCGTTAAAGACGCCGTTATGGTGAAGTAGTATGTCCCAAAGCTTACATACTATTCTTCTACACACTCAAAAGTATGTACTTTTTCTTCACAAAAACAGTACATACTTTCAGGGTATAGTATAAGTAGGTGAATTGGGACACAGCGTGAGCCTTGTAACCAATTAACAGACCCTTAATTAATTCCACCAGGACCATGAATCATTTGCCATAAATGAATATGATTGGCCATTATAAGTGTGAAATGATCTGCTGCTTGTCAGTTAAAACAAAAACAAAAAAAACACTGATAGTCATCATTATTTTACCTATCAATTATTTATTTATTTAATGTTATTTTGCATTATGATGTTATTTATTTATGTTATTTATTAATTTACGCATTCATATTTACAAGAGGTTGGGTGTAAATGTAATCAAATGCCTCACATTATCGGTATATTATCTGTCAAAAACTGACTGAGAGATTGGCAGAAAAGTGTTTACTTGAGCTCTTTAAGTTCCCTTGCCGCATCGTTCCGCTGTTTCCTCATGTCGTCAAGATTACGCAGGGCATCAGCCAGATCGCTGACGGCACGGTCTCTCTCTCTGCGCAGGTTATCACACAACGTCCTGCCAAAACACAGCAAACACGCTTTCAAGCATCAGCACCAACAGTTGCTTATTTTAGATAAACTCAATGTCAAACGCTACCGTATGCTCTCTCTCTCAGCAACAATCTTGTCTCTTTCCTGAAAGGCCCAATCTCTGCGACACTTGGCCACCTCCGCCTCCTGCACGGCCTCCTTCAGCTCCTGAGACATGGCCTCACACTGCTTCCTCAACACATCAATCTCCTTATTGGCACGCTCCATGTCCAGCGTAGCAGAGTCTTGTTTCTGTAGCAAAAACATCCATGATGAATATGACTGCAAGGTAATTTCATCCCCCAAATTAAGACATCTGTAAAGTCATATTAGTGAAATGAGTTATATAAGCTTCACCAGGGAGGTGAAAATAGCAACTTTGAGCATTACAGCTGTTCTAGAGAAGCTAGAGAGACCTCTAGTGGACTTTAGCAGCACTGCTGCTTCAGCTTCAAGCTAACTGAACAAATCAGCTTTGGAGGTTTTCTACTGGAATAATCCAATGGCTCACAGCTTATGAGATTTTTATAAGCTTTGTGGTTTGAAGTGTTTGTTTGTGTGTGAATACTGGTGTGAAAAATCAAGACAGGCAGGAACAAAGGTGAGGATGTCCCTAAGACATTTCTGCTCATAGAACAGCAGGTAACAGCAGTGACAGCGGTTAAATATCTCAAATTAAAACCTGAATCATAATGGTAAAATACAATATAAAATATCACACTTGTTTTTGAGTCATGGTGCAGCAGAAACACAAGTTACTCTGAATCTAATACATAATCTGTTAAAATGGGTTGTTTAAATAGTTAAGGGTGCTGATACTACCATTCAAGAGTTTGGGGTTGTTAACATATTAATGCATTGAAAAGAAGTCTCTTATGCTCACAGAGTCTGCCTTTATTCAATCAAAAATACAGTCAAAACAGTAAATTGTCAAATATTACTACAATTTAAAATTTCTATTATAATATATTTTAAAGTGTAATTTATTCTTGTGATGCCAAAGCTGACTTTTCAGCATCATTACTCCAGTCTTCAGTGTCACATGATCCTTTTAATCCCTTTAATTTTGGCATTTAAGAAACATTTATTATAATAATTAATGCTGAAAACAGTTGTGCTGCTTAATATTTCTTGGAAACCGTGATACCAAACTTTTGAATGGTAGTGTATCATATTTATAGATTTCAACCATAGAATTTTTTCATAGAAGTAAACAGTCAAACATAGAAACACTTCATTACAAATGTTGAATCTGAAGATTAGAGAAAGAGAGAAGAGAGAGATAAAGGAGAGAGAGAGGGTGCCTAAGGTCCTGTGTGTGTGTGTGTGTGTGTGTGTGTGTGTGTGTGTGTGTGTGTGTGTGTGTGTGTGTGTGTGTGTGTGTGTGTGTGTGACAGTTGAGATTCAAATTCAAGAACATTCCGTCAAATTAAGTCTATTGGATTTTTTTGCCTGCTTTTCCGTCCGCTGTGTTGAACATCGTAGGTCCGATTGCTTATAAAAGTAAGAGCACACCTCTCCTCAAGCCGGTCGATTTGACACCTCATTCATGGGTGTATAACAAACGATGCAGGACGAGTTATGGAAAGCACCACTAAAAATAAATTACCTCACTATAAACATTTCCATGATTAATTTTACTTCCATTTATCATAGTCTTTTTGGGCCTGGAAAATTCCCTACATCTTCCAGGTTTTCCATAGAAGACTGGATGTAGCTTCAGAATATGAAATAAAAAAATGTAATAAATGTCATTAATGTGACCATGTTGTAAGCACCTGTCTGGCCTGATAGTATTCCCGTAGTAACTGGTCTCTCTGGATGATGGCTTCTGTTCTCTCTTTCCTGGCCACATCTCTTTCCTCCCGCACAGTCTCGATGTCTTTACAGGCCTGACTCAGCTCTTTCTGGGCCTCCGCTTTGTCCTTCACCTCATGGCAGTATTTTTCCAGCAGCTCGTTTCTCTCACAGATGGCACGGTCTCGATCCACCAGCGATGAATTTAGCTCCTACAAAAAGACACCAACGTCAGCGACAGTTATACGCTATTGATTTAAAGTGCTTTTTCAAAACGACATGTTATATTCACTGGCCACCTAGCACAAACTTGGGAACAGAAAGGTGATTTACAGAACAGAAAGCATATTATAACAAGGCCCAGTTCAACTTAATCTTGAATACTGTATATACAGGGATACAGTGACTGCTGACCGTAAAGATTGTGTGCATTTTGGGATATTGCATTAAAAAAAAACACTGAATGGAAAATCCAAGATGCGCATAAATTCAAAATATGTTCATAAAAAACAAATATTCTCAATGGAGGCGGATGTTGTTGTTTTTTTTTATCCAATAAGAGGACGAGCATAAACTATGATAGAAACATTTAGCAAATAAATCCCTCAATGCACATCTAATAATTAACGTGACTTTGCCTCAACAGTGGATGTGATTGGATAACCGGACTAACCAGCAGACCAATTTCATTGCACGGCTTCTCAAATGCTGGTTTGATCATTTTGAAATGCCTGAGCCAAAGTCTGTCATCAGAATGATTTGGGATAATGGCCTCCCAGAAGCGTCTCACACGATTGCATTCCCAAACATCAGGCATCCGACGCAAGATAACATGACAGTGTTTATTGCATTTCATCTGCACGCTCTGAGAAGCAAGTCATTTATAATGTAGGAAAAAAGAGCCACAGTGGCTTACCCCCATTGCAACAACTTCCATTTTTATTACAGATATTTTGCACCAAATTCCTAGGAAGTGACAATTTTATTCTCTTGAACACATGGGATGGAAACGCTGCTTTAGTCGCAAATGTTTTATGATATTCGCAGCTTTGAATGGAAACATAGCTAATATGTATGTCTGACATCAGTTACCTGTCGGAGAGCTTCCAGCTCCTCACTGGCCACCACCCTCTCAGAGGAGGTGTTTTTGAGCCGGGCCTCGGCCGCTTCCAGCTCCGTCTGCAGCTTGTCCACCTCTTTAATGACCTGGTCCCTCTCGCTCATGATCAGTCTGTATTCATTAAACACAGAATCCCGCTCCTCCTTGTACTTCTCTCCATCCTTCACCGCCTTCAGCTGGAAGTTCTTGTAGCGCGTCACCTCCGACTGAAGTCTCTCCATCTCTCTCTGCAGCTCCTTGTTCTGTGCTGAGGCCTTATTCAGCTCCTGCTGCATGGAGTCAAATCTGATGGGGTTCAAATCAAACAGGTCAATTAATTAGGAATTATTTTGATCAATGAATGATTTTATTATTATAATGCTTAAGTACCACTTTTATAAGCGGGGCTTGTTAATTGATGAACTGAATTGAAAGATTGGCAGAAAGATCATTGACTGTACTGACCGATCAGACGTCAGGACCATAATTATACGTTTTATGTGAAGGATATAAACAATGTACGCATCCTGTATAAAATGTATGACAATATACACTACCCAGACAACAACAATAAAAAAAAATAAAAAATAAAAAAAAGAGTCACTATAGGCAAATGGTTAAATGATTAGCTCATTATTGCAGTGATTATGTTTCTGTTATATGTTTGGCAACAGTTCTTCTAACCCTAAAATAGAAGTAAATGTTGTGATGTTATTTTCATCAAGAGGTGCATCACGTTTTGGTCAAGATCTTGTATTGTCAATGCAAGAGTCCAGCACTCTGTAAAGTCTCCTCCAGCACATCCCAAAGACTTTCAATGAATTTAAGGGTTGTATTCAAGAGGTGCCAATTCATGTGTGAAAATGATTCTTCATGCTCCCTCCCAACCATTCTTTTACAATTTGAGCCTGATGAATCTTGACATTGTCATCCTGGAATATGGCCATGATGTGTCTCCCTACGAGGTTGTTTAAAGGAGAACTCCGGTCATTTTTTTGTAAATTTGGAGTGCTGTCAATACAGAGAACAACGACAAAAATCTGTGTTGCCTACACCGTGTTATCCTCTTTTTAAAATTTGCACCCTGTTGACTTAAATGGGGCCAGTTTTAAACCTGCTTTTAGCCTCTTAACATCCTTGATGTGTCATTACAAGTGCCCAGCCATGTGAGTGATTCCTTCAGAGTGAACACGGTGAATCTGACTGCAGTAGATGTGAAAGATATGGATAAAAATTATGTTTATTCAGCCAGCGCAAATACCTGTATTTACTTCCCGTTTTCGGTCGAAGACCACAGTAGTCGATTGTCGAGTTCACGCGCGTGATCATAGGTAACTAAGCAATAGTGGAGAACTCGACAATCAACTACTTTGGACTACGACCGAAAACAGGATGTAAATACAGGTATTTGCGCTGGCTGAATAAACATAATTTTTATACATATCTTTCACATCTACTGCAGTCAGATTCACCGTGTTCACTCTGAAGGAATCACTCACATGGCTGGTGCACTTGTAATGACACAAGGATGTTAAGAGGCTAAAAGCAGGTTTAAAACTGGCCCCATTGAAGTCAACAGGGTGCAAATTTTAAAAAGAGGATAACACGGTGTAGGCAACACAGATTTTTGTCGTTGTTCTCTGTACTGACAGCACTCCAAATTTACAAAAAATGAGCTCAATGTTAAAATTGACCGGAGTTCTCCTTTAAGAAATGAAAAGCTGCACACTCCATCAATTAGGATTAGAAGAACTGTTAGCAAACATATAACATGCTAGAAACATAATAATCAATGCAATAATTATCCAATCATAGACTCTTAAGCATTTGCATATTTAAATCCAAACAGTCACTTTCTGGGGGGCCGGGCAGAGTATTTTATGTAATGCCTGTCATTCACAACTTCTACTCATCCCTCAATCCTTGTGTAAAATTATTAAGTATTTAGGAAAATCTGATTAAGCTTTCAGCTGTTTAACATATTTTACCACAATTCGATACATTCAGCACTTTTTGTCTCAAACCCAATACAAAAAAAAAAAAAAAAATGCTGCAGATTGTGTTTTATGTGATTGCACTGTCTGAAAAAGTTAGAAAAGCGGTTGATGTATGACCTTTAAATATAAACAATGTACATGTCTTGTATAAACTGTGTGCTGATATATTTTATGTTATGTAATGACTGCCAATCAAAACTTCTACACATCCCTAAATCCTTGTGTGGGAATTTGTTTAATAATCAGACAAAGCTCGGTTTAACATATTTTACCATATTTCAATTCATTCCGCGCTTCTTGCCTCAGACTCAGAGCAGAAAATGCTGCAGATTATGTTTGAGATGATTTGACTGTAGTTCAAAAGTTGTTGATGTATAATCTTTAAATTTACTCGTAGAGTGTTACACAACACTTAAAGCAGACAATGAAGGCGACTGATGCTGCTCGTACCGTCTCATAGATGAAGACCACTGCTGTTGGTATTGGATGGCTGTGTCGCGCTGTTTAAGCAGAGCGTCAGTTTGTTTTTGCAAGCGCCGGTTCTCCTCCTCCACCTGCTCCAGTCGACTCAGATCAGTGTTGTGACTGGCCACCTTCTCACTGTATCTTTTGCTCAAGACGTCGTATTCCTTCTTCACCCCCTCCAGCTTGTCCATCGCTGTGTCGTAGAGCTTGTTCAAAACCTCTGATGACCCGTTCTCCCTGATTACCTGAATCAAAAAGAGGCTTTCATGAACCTGATTTACTGTGTGGTGTCAAAAAAAACAAACATAAAAATACAAAAATTATAAAACGAGATTAAAAAACAAAGGTTTAGCCTTTTGACACTACAAAAAAAAAAGTAAAGGGTGTGTGTTCTTGACTACATTGGCCAGTCCAAAAGATATTGTATTGATATTGATATGCAGGCATTATGCATTAATGTAAAATCCAACTGCCTATTTTACAATGGTTTTGAATGTGGCTCATCATATCATATTTCAGCGACTGGACTATCATTGTTATAAATTTGCTTTTATCATCACTTGAATTAAACTTTTACAATGCAAACACCAGAGGGCGATCATGAGTCTATAAAACATCTACTGTACTCGCATGCAAAATGCTGTCACTGTTTTTTTAATACACAAAAAGGCAACTCTGCATTCAGTATTAAACAAAAAGCATTAAGTTCACTTGTTCTGCAAAATGCTGACCTATTAGAACACTATATGTCCTAATGACATAATCGAAGGCAATTCCCTGTCCGGGCAATAAACCCACACATCAGTAGGGCCTGAACAAACCACAGTGGGATTGCATATGCCGAGTGATTGGCATCTTTATCTAACTCTCCTCTAGGCCATGTAATCAGTGCTTAGAGTATTGACTAACTACAAAAGCCTCTGTCCTTCTCCATCCGTCAGGCAGCACTTGCCCTTCCAGGCTGACCTTTTCAAGCAGGCGGAGTGTGTTTTGTGCAGCCTGTGGGCAGCGTAAGCACTGCTGACGGGTCAAAAACACGCTTCAATCTGTATGCTACAGAACAGATCCTTTGGCATGCCTGATGTAACCACTTTGTGACAATTAAGACCGCTCCAGACACACAAGCAGGAGATATCCTAATGCTCTAAACTTTTCCATTTGTGTTTGTGGGTTTAATCCGGAAAGGAAGCCTGATAAATCAGTCCGACAGGAAAAGGTTGATTCCTTCTTGGCAGCAGCAGAGAGCAGACAGTGTGTTGACACGGTGGCATCTGATTGAATAATCTCCTGTCCTCTGGCTTCCTATTTATGTCAAGGTCAGATTTGGTTGCACTACCATGGGATGCCCAGCCTCCGGATTTACAATACAAACGCTGCAGTTCATGATGCAACAGACGCACTAATCCCACAACAGTCTGCGCTGCGGGAGAACGACAAATTCTGCAATTTAATTAACCGTCCCTGGAGTTCTCCGAAAAAACTCAGGGATCGATTTTGGCAGACTAACGTCACTTTCTGGCTGACGGCAGTACCATTAGGCCTGTTTCACACTGTAAGCGTAAGAAGCGCATATGTATTTTGGTGCCCGTATTAACAGGTTACATTCACACTGCATGCATTAGCAGGACGCTGCGAAGAAGAAGAAGAAGAAGAAGAAGCGGTTATGAAAATAGAGTTTTTGCCGCTTATAGCATGCTGAAGTAGCAGACAACATGGAGAAAATTCACTATAATTCACCACTCAAAAGTTTGGGGTCAGTAAGATTTATTTATTATTTATAATAAATACTTTTATTCCTCAAGGACATATTAAATTGACAGTAATGACACAGAAAAGACAATTATAATCTTACAAAACATTTCTACTTCAAAATAAATGCTGAACAGTTGAGCTTTCTATTCATAGAAGAATCCTGAAAAACGAATATTTCACAAAAATATTGCAGCACTACTGTTTTTAATGCTAATAAGAAATGTTTCTTGAGCACTGATTTCTGAAGGATCATGTGACCCTGAAGACTGGGGTAATGGCAGCAGAACATTCAGGAACAAACACTGTCTGTGTCTATTCAGTCTATTCATCTGACTGAACCCAGACAATTTAATAAGTTAATAGCTACACTTTGGATTTAGGGTTTTATTCTAAAATAATTTGGATATAATTTGGATTTAAACACGATCCCCTTCTTCGTTGATTTATTAGATTCTTCCCCTTCTTTATTAAATTTCTCAACTATAAAGTCTGTAATCATTCACAAAGGCACACATGATAACAATCTTACAATTTAAGCCATTATTGAAAGAAATACTCAATGTAGTTACCCAGAAATCACTTTATAAGGTATAAGGCATTACAAGTAACACGAGTCACGTAATTAGATTACTTTTTTTCAAGTAACTAGTAAAGTAACGCATTACTTTTAAATTTACAACAAATTTTTTTTTACTTTTTTTAAATAAGTTTTGTTTTTCCCATTTATTCCCATTTACACCTCATCTGTCCCCATGTTAAGAGAAATCGGGAGTAACTGTAGAAGGATTGTGCGCTGTGTAAACAGGATGGTTATCGCAGTTCTTGACTAATGGGAGCATGCAGTTACTCATCTCACTTGCACAAATACAGATTTAGTATTCCTCAAAATTACTAAAAACAGTGAAACGCAAACTCAGAATTTTACACAAACATGTAATAATTAAAGGTAGGGTAGGCAATTTGTTATATATTACTATTATATATTATATTATTACTTTTTTAGGGAGTAAAAACTTTCCCCAACACAGGTCAGTGTGTTTCTGTTAAAGCATTTTCATTTACACACGTGTATGAAACACATCTTAGTTGTCCCTGGAGTGTGTGTAAAGTCAGTACCTGTTGTTGCTGTAGTCTCATGTCGGCCACCTCTCTCTGGTCTTCAGAGTGAAGTCTCCTGAGCTCCTCACAGCTCTGTTTCAGATGGTTGTGTTCCCGAACAAGCTTGCCGTTCTCTCTTTTCATAACCTCCATCTCCTCCT
Source organism: Squalius cephalus (assembly GCF_949319135.1). Lineage (NCBI taxonomy): Eukaryota > Metazoa > Chordata > Actinopteri > Cypriniformes > Leuciscidae > Squalius > Squalius cephalus. The sequence continues at coordinate 28,990,486 of NC_137142.1, forward strand.
TTAACTGAGACTGCTCGCTTAAGAGACGGCTGTGCTGTATGCTGATATACAAACACAAACAAACAAACGAGGTACGTTACATATTTTGCAACTCCATTTACCACATGAGAAACTGCATCACCCTAGGATCACACTGCATCACCCAGTCTAGGTAGTTACAACCAAAACTCTTGTAAAAACAATCAGAAATGCACTGATCTAAAAAAGTAACTCCACAGTATATTAGCATAGACAGTAAAAGAAATGGACACGGCGACCCCATAGACTTCAACGGAGAAAAGTGAAGCAAATTAGAAGCTCTCACTTCCTGATGGCTGAGCATGCTGCACAGACTCAAACTGAGCTTGATGACGTAGATGTGACGTGAGCAACCTGTCTGACAGTTGTAAGTCTTCTAGTAGCTGTGCCAAGAGAAATCTGAATCATTCCCTTCCGAATCTTGCAGAGACAGAGAGCGTGAGTAGGAGCTGTCCATGAGCTAGGAGCAGGAGTAACTTTATGACTCTCTATGGCAGGGTTCACCAATCTCGGTCCTGGAGGGCCGCTGTCCTGCAGAGTTTAGCTCCAACCAGCTCCAACACACCTGTTTGAAAGTTTCTAGTATGCCTAATGAGACCTTGATTAGCTGGTTCAGGTGTGTTTAATTGGGGTTGGAGCTAAACTCTGCAGGACAGCGGCCCTCCAGGACCGAGATTGGTGAACCCTGCTCTATGGGCATCTCCCTTGACTTTATGCCTCCACGTCCCCCTGATTGACTGCGAGCTTCTCCTCCTGTCTATACGGTAATTTCCAGAGAGTAGCGTGGTTATGACGCAATCGTTAGCCTATTTCCACAAAAACTGCTTCTACGGGGCCATAACGTAAGATACAAGGTAATGGAGCCTTTTATACATTGTTTGTCCATTGTTTATTTCTAAAGACACGACAGAGTCTTTAAACGCCTCAGATGTAAAGTTATTCGCTGTCAAAGTGACGCCAAAATGAATGGGAGTCAAAGGAATGCTAACAGCAGGTGATGGCTTGTTAGCCAATGGCGACCCCCGGGGATGGTACGCTTTCCGGGTGCTGGATTACCCCCCTGTATATTAGTAACTACACAGTGATTCGGTTCCAAAATCTAGTAAGCCATCTATGTAGTCATCATAGGAGTGCTTTAAAATGTAAGCATCATGATGTTGCTGTTCAAAGATACCTTGTTTTGAACGCAATTCCGTAATGCATGGCAACAAACTCCATCCAAGATAGCCAGCAAATGAAAAAAAATCATATATGAATATAATTCGACACTTAAAAATATCCATTCGATCCATTCTAAATTGAATTAAAATGAACTATTTTACACAATAATTGTGTTTTATGCTTTTTTAGAGTACAAGTAAAATAAAACATTTAATAAAATTTCAGCCTCTTGATGCGGTACACTGCAGTTCTAGGAGACCTTGTTTTCTGACAAATTCTTAGATAGCATCACTCGTACCCATCACAGAGAGTGCAATCCCATAATGCATTGCAACAAACTCATCCATGATGGCTGACAAAGCAGGGAAAAAAAATTCTATTATGCATATAATTCAATATTGAAAAAAATCAATTATCTATTTAAATCTAATTAAAATGATCTATTTTACCCAATATTACCGTTTTCATTATGCATTTTATTCTTAAAAAGTACAAAACAAAACAACATTCTTTCATTCTTTTGGCGCAGTACACTGCAGTTCTGATATACCTTGTTTTTGGCCAAATTCAAACAGGGAATTTTACTGAAATCAATGATGAGTTGTGTCTTGGTGTGAGGAGCGATATTTATTTTTATTTTAATGCACAGGCTTTCTGCTCATGTAGAGCGTTCCAAATCGGTTCTATTTTAGTTTGGATGCTACCAGTAGACAGCAAGGAGGCTCAAACTGAATGAATGTTTCCGTTCTCAAGACATCAGTAATATGCAAGCAGCATGACAGAGAATGGCTGTGTGTGAGTGCGTGCTGTAATCACACACTGTTGAGGGAATGGGGAATATGGGATTAATCCCTAGTCAACTCAATCTTCATCTCTATGTGCCCAGCAATGATGGGGACAGGAGGGCATGTGTCCTTACATTATAATCAGATTACAGCCGCTGCACATCTGTGTATGGAGGGACGGTATTATGTTGGTGTGTGGATGACCGCACACTGGCAAACAAGGGTGAGTCAGAGACAACGGAGCAGAACAAACTTCCTTGTGTACACGCTCACATATTGCCAACTGGTTTAGATAACGAGGCTACATTAAAACAATGTCACTTAATATAATGATGGCATATGACAGAGCAGTTTTAAAATATCCTGTGGCTGTGCTTTCTCTATAAGACTTTTTATAGATAAGACACTGACGGGATAGTTCATACAAAAATGAAAATTCTGTCATCATTTACTCACTATCCAAACCCATCATAAATGTTGTTCTTCTGTTGAACACAAAATAAGCTATTTTTTATTTTATTTATTTTTTGCTTTGCTTTTTTGTCCAATGTTGTTTTGGACCCCATTGATGTTGATAGCATGGACAAAAACAGTTAAATATTAATCAAAAAATACGACATGAGGGTGAATAAATGGTTAAAAAAAGTTACTTACAAAATCTTTTTTTTTATTGATTCAATTTAAAAAAAAAAAATCTTTTTTTTGTTATTTTTTAGGTTTGGAATGATATGTGGATGACTAAAAGGCGCAATTTTTTGGGGGTGAACTTCATGTAGATCTAAACATAATATAAATTATAGGTTTATAAATATAAAACTGCTCCAAAACTGGGATTACGCACATCAATATTGCAACATGAATTGAGCTGCAGAACAAAGTGCTTTAAACATTTAATAAAGCCATAATTAACCTGAAGATGATGCAAGCGCTAATTAAAAACTGTGCTACACATGCAGCAGATGGCTCTTAGCCTCAACTCTCTGTGTTTAAGAGGGACGTGTGGAGCCTGTACTCACTGGTAGTAGTCTGCTTCCTTCACGGCCTCCTCGCATCTCTTCAGAGTCTTGGTGTGCTGGTTCTGCAAGGACTGTAGGTCTGCCATGGCCTTCATGCACTGCGTTTTCAGACGCTCGTAGTCATGACCAGGTTTGGAATTTGGCCTTTTAGAGACAAGAGTAATACATCAGCACTGTGTCCCTCAGTCTACAAGTGCGGCCCAATGTTAATCGGGATAACAGATATACACTACTTTTCAAAAGTTTGGAATAACTAGAATTTTTTTATGTTTTTGATAAGTCTCTTATGCTCACCAATGCTGTTTATTTTAAAAATAAAATACAGTAAAAACTGTTTAATGAACAGCATTTATTTGAAATAGACATATTTTGTAACATTATAAGGGCCAGATTTACTAACAGCTTGCGCCAGCGCAACGCAAACCCCATTTTGGCGTTAATAAACTACCGTCAGGATTTACTAAAGACACACAGTGAAAAATAAATGCTGCAAAGGCTTATTTTTGCGGCTGACCTTATTGCATATGCATTCGTAGGAGTTTCCCTTTCAGACGCAAAATTTATGGGAGGAGAGTGTTTAAATGAATCACGAAAGGTGATTTACTAAGGTTTGCGCTAGTCAAGTTACTGCTATTTGCGCTGCTCTTGGTAGATTGCGTTGGTCATTATGGAAATGATCCGGCTGTGTCTGTGTTCTTTAATTTGCGCTTCGTCAGTAAATCATGCGCAGAACTTTTTACTACACTACACTTCAATTACAATTTAAAACAATCAAATAGAAAACAGTTCTTTTAAATTGTCATAATATTACATAACGTTACTGCTTTTACTGTATTTTTTATCAAATAAATGCAGCCTTGTCGAGTATAAGAGAGTATAAAAGAAGGTTCATGCTCGAAAAGCTTTCACAATTAAATCAAAATGAAACCCCTTTACATTCCAACATGTGGGTTGTTTTATTCTACATAAGGCTGGATGGACGCAGCATTACAAAGGTGTCAGTATACAGTGCAAAACTACACTCATATCGGTTATTCAGGAAGACAAAAAAGAACCAGTGAGACATTTAAGGTTCTGTTTTCCACCAAGGTTTGTACCTGCAGTCATCGAAGGTGGTGCCAGGGGAGGCGAGAGCCAAGCGCTTGCGAAGTTCATCCCGTTCCCTGGTGACCTGTCTCAGCTGGAACAGGATGGTGTCCAGGTTCTCGCTGGCCGGCCGGGTGTCACTGAGCGCAGGTGGAGGTGATGAGGCTTTGGTACCTGCAACAGTGAGCACGTCACCGGAGCACAGACAAGCTCACCCAGCACTAATGCAGGGCTACGGTCAACAGAGTCCCCCAAAAAACTAAGACCACAATGGAGGAATCCAACTTGGAGAATGAGTATTTTCTGAGTATTTTCTCTTTAAAACTGCAGTGTCCCAAAGACAGTCTCAAAAACAAGGTTTGAAACTGCCCGTCACAAACATGTAACCAATCCTGTTAACATGCGAGGCGGGGCTTTTCCTCCGTGAGCACAAGAACACGCATAAAACGGGAAAGGAAAAATCAGGTACATATAGCAATAGAGCGGGTGAATTATGTATATATGTGATGTATATTATGATGTTATGAGGAACTTTTTCCACTGACGTTCTGAGTTGTTCAAAGCGTTTAGAAGGAAGCTGTCCGACTCTGAGATGGAAAACAGGAACATGGTTTGCGTAACATTAATAACACATTATTAGCTGTTCGATAACAGTCAAGCCAAAGACTAATCATATAAATTAGCCTATGTGTCTGACGTTGCAGAGAGTGATACATAAAACGCACAACCATTCTGATACATCGACTTGTAGATGACCCTGTATAATTCGCTCTTCCTCTTCTGAATCAGTTTCTGGTTCAAACCTATATGGCTGAATAAAACCAATATTTCCACTTGCCATTGTGTAGCGTTTACTACAGTTAACCGAGTGGATGTGCAGCTTGTTAGGTTTTAGACAGTATTATTGTAGTATTATTTATATACTATTATAGTATTCATTAATATTTTGAATTAGCTTTTATTTTTATATTTTAAGTTTTCATTTTAAAATTCAGTTGATGTTTTTGTAATTTTAATGTTAGTCATTTTTATTCGTTTTTTTTTAAATATTTAGCTTTATTTTAGGTTTAAGTTTATAAATCTAATATTTATATTTGTTAAGCTTTATTTAAAGGAACGAAAACTATTTTAATAATAGTTAGTTTTAGTCAATAACAACAACACTGTTTTTAGAGCAGAGCTACTATGACTAAAATAGAAAGAAATACAGGCTTAAAATGAAATCTGACCTTTAAAGCTTGGTTGTACTAAAAAAAACTGCAGAGCAAAAAAAAAAAGCTGCATAAATAAGCGTAAGCAAAAAAATATGAACATGCTTGAGGTCACAATGGCTGACATTCTGAGCACTTTATGTAAATGATGATCTTTCGGGATGAGCAGCAACTAAAATTCCACTATAATCTTTTGGTCTTGGACAATCTGCTACAGATATTCAGAGAATGAATTCCGCTGTATGTAGTAACAAAGAGGATAATCTACATTAAAGATAAAAGCAAAGCAGAGAACATAGTATTTGTCAAGATGTCATTTCATTGGCTTTCTATGGATTTATTAGAGGAGGTTAACATGAGATATCTGGATAAACACCAGAAAGCTGTTTTCCAGGCCTAGAAATCATCATTTTTAAATTCCCAGATACTTCTGAAAGCTTGTGGGAATCCTTAATATGGTGATAATGGTTAAATTTAACCATTATCAATGGTTAAACAGAAGTCCAATTTATACCAAGTTGAGAAAACATGCATGACAAGATTTTAAAACAAAATAATGCATCTTTATAAATGTCTCTATACAAGTAAAATATCATGTGAAATCATATTCAAAAAAAAAAAACAAAAAAAAAAAACGCAGCAATCGTTCATTATTCCAGGTTGATTTTTTTTAATTAAACATTTAAAAAATAAGCATATGACGACTAATAAAGTTGATGTGAAATATTTGCTTTGTTCTGTGTCATTTATTCGCAACTGACTGTGAACAGGCCTTTTGTTGACCTCGTCATCTCAAACCCACATTGCTCCCCAGCAGACCCAAACAGGCAGAGGGCATTATGGGTATCTCTGGCACAAGAAAACAGCCGAGTCATTTGGACGACAGTCAGCCTCAGAGCACATTCTCCACTGGCACCAAACCAGGAGAACAGGGCTCGGCCTTCAGACAGATCTGCCATGCCCTCCAACACGCATTATCACAGTCCATCTGAGTCGGCAGTCTGATTTGAGTGACTTTACAAATGCATCATACACACACACATCGAGCAAAGCACGGTGACAATGTGTGCAAGGTGTCAAGTGTGGGAGACGAAACTCTGACATACCGACACTGCTGAGGGAACTGCTGCTCTCAGAGTCTGATGGCATTGTGGACAGGACGCTGTAGGTGGACCCTGCGGAGGAGAGAAAACACCATTAATAACTCAATGCTGACTGTTACAGCTCTTTAATTAACAAAATGCTCAATGCTGGCAGAAAGACCGCACTTCAGAAAATACAGAATACTTAATATGCAACTCTCTACAGCATCACACCTGAACGTTTATTAGATATGTCATTTTGAATGATTTTTATTATCAGTTTTCACACTTTAAATCGGTTCATTCTCAAGGTGACCAACACTCAGCCTAACAGTTTTAGCAGACTTTGTTTTAGCCCAAAACAAAGAAGAAATTAAACATGCAAAAACAATCATCATGATATAATTGTAACATGTTTAGATGATATTATTATTGTTGTTATTTAACCCATAAACACAAAGTGTACCCCGGCTCATATCGAGGAAAATGGCACATCATTATTTAACGCAGAAGCTCACGATTTAAAAAAAGAACCCAAACCCAAATCAGCAGTTTCTCAGCATGAGAATGTCCACATGTATTTTTTGTTTTTCTAAAAAAAAAAATTCCAGTTATGAGTATTTTCTTTTGTGTATGTCACTCAGAAACTCTAAAAATGCCTTCAGGTCTTAAAATGTTAAAAGTATTGTTATTTATATTATTTGTTATAATAATATTAATAATAATAATATCTAAATGTTATAAATATATTGTAATTACTTTTTTATTGTTGTTAATAATACTACTACAAATAATAAATAAATAATAATAATAATAATAATAATATATTTATATAATATTATAAATAAATTATATTATACATTTGATATAATTATATATTAATTTTGTTTTATTTTTATTTTATTAACATTGTTTTTCCTTCTAATAATAATTTTCAAAAAATCATAAAATAAAAAAATCATTATGACAATTATAAATATATTATCATTATTATTATAGTAAATCAGCTATTCAGAATTAAAATATCTATTATGAATGTTTTTGCTATGTAAAAGTGATGATTTTAGAGTGTAAAAAAGCCATTTTAAAAACTATTCTGTAAATAATGACAAATAAAAATGATCAGTATTGTTTGTAAACAACAATATCAATGTCTGACAAGAAATCCCAGCAAACTTTGAGGCTTGAAATGATCATCTAAAACAAACAGAAAGACATTAAAAAACACTGTACAACAAAACCCTTTACAACTACCGACCCTACAGGAAAACATGAGTATTCCAAAGTGTGTTGCTGCAAGAACACCTGACCTGAGTGTGTAAGCAAATATGAACAATAATGAAATGGATAATTGAATCGTTCAGATTGTTTGCAGCTCCTCCACCGCAGGGCTCCTCCTCTCAATGAGCGGAGCGTGTGGTGACAAGGACACGGTTCATTATCACAGGCCTGACTCTACAGTCCTCACACACACACACTCTCTCACCCAAATCCAGCCTGGAGAAGATCTCAGTCTCTCGCCTCTTCCTTCACTCTCATCACATCATCCGAGACACAATTCTGCTTTTGAAGAGAAACTTCAGCAGACTTCAATGCCTCCCGCAGCCTGAAATAACTTCAGGGTAGCAATGATTTGAGAGCAAGTGCAAGTTGCAAGGTTTTTTTGGTGGGGTGAAAGGCAGATGGAATAAATAGATATTGTATAACGTCTGAAAGCAGACCGAGTCCTGCGAGTCCTGGAAGTAGGCTTCAGAAATAGACACCCTGGTTTTAATGCACTCCAAACAAAAGGTACTTTACAGTGAGAGGATGGATGGAGATACACTTACATGAACACATGGAGCTGCGCTAACTTAATGCATCAATGATTCAATGGCTATAGTGAACAGACATCACTAAAAAGGCCTAAGGGAAAGTCTGGCACATAAACTGGCCTATTTTCAATCAATGCAAATTAGTAAGCGTCAAATTCTTTGATGGCTACAACAAGCTAATCAACAAAGCCATGCTGACTTTGTTGATTAGCTTATAATAAAATATTGTATTTTGTAGTGAATACTGTCATGCAAACCGCAAGTTGGAGGTTAGTTTGTCAACATTAAAAATATGTGTGTACTGAAAAAATTAGGGCTGTCAAAAGATTAATCGCGATTAATCGCATCCAAAATAAAAGTTTGTGTTTACATAATATATGTGTGTGTACTGTGTATAATTATTTTGTATATATAAATACACACACATGCATGTTGTATATATTTAAGAAAAATTTTGATTTTTGTATAATTTATATATTGAAAATTGTACAAATACAGCAGCCGCACACTTTCTATTTTGTATAATTTATATAAAAAAAATTATATTTATATATAATATAAATTATATATAAATATATACAGTACATGTATGCAAATATTTCTGTGTATTTATATATACAAAATAATTATACACAGTACACACACATATATTATGCAAACACAACCTTTTATTTTGGATGCGATTAATCGCGATTAATCTTTTGACAGCCCTAGAATTTTTTTTTTTTTAATTAAAAAAAATTAGGATGTAGGAAAATAATGTTAACAAGCAAAATAGGAAAATAACAAGCGCACCATTTTTTGTTGCGTAGTGGCGTGTGTGTTCAAGTAAGCCATGAGCAGATTAAGCGCAATACAATGTATTTAATATAACATGATGACTTACGAGTTGAGTATTTGCACTAAATCTGCACAGATTTGGCTAACACGAACTTCCCCAGAAAAAGTGAGTAAATATAAGTAACCCACCAAATTGGCTAGTGTATATCTCTCTCTCTATATATATATACTGTGCAAAAGTCTAAGGCATGTTAGCTATCTTTTGTTGTTTTGTTAACAAAATTAATGACAGACACATAAGGCTGCCAAGAGCAAGTGCACGGATCCTGTGTTCATTATACTGTCTGCCACACTGTCACATGCGTTAATGCTTATTTCAGACATAGCCGACTGTGTTTAGAGGATACTCAGATCACTCACGAAGACCAAAATTGACACAATTTTGTGTGTTAAAGCAATATAATCTGCGAAAAATAACTTTTGTTACTGGCGAGTTGTTTTTGAGGCATCTTTACTGTACGTGTGCACACAGAGAAAAACATCTCTGAGAGCGTGCGAGTACTGAACCGTTTAAAATCGCTTGAATGTTTAAACTGATAAGACTCTCGCTCGTTGGTCATTATGGAAATGATCCGGCTGCGTCTGTGATCTTTAATTTGCTCGTCGTCAGTAGATCACGGCCAGATCTTTCCACTTCCATCGGCTCTGATTTGGAATTGCGCTCTCACGCTAATTTGCCCTGTTTAGGTAATCTGGCCCATACTCTTTATTCTTACATTATTCGAAACAAATTATTATAATTATTGGAAATAATTATAGCCGTAATTACTGGAAATTATTATAATAGTTTAAATCTGAAAAGACACATTTGGCAAAGTTCATGTTTAACAGATTTCAAAACAATAGCAGTAGCCCTTTCCCCGTCCTCGTGCATTATGTAGGTCAGAGATGGCATGCTTTGCCCTGGGCATCCTTTGTGTTTGTTTGTTTGTTTCCCGCTCTGCACACACACTTGGTCCAACAGTTGTTTCAGGCAAGTAGACGATCAAACCCCCCCCAACAACCCCCCAGCAACCATCACAAATACAGCATGACATGCACTGCTATGATAAACTCAGCTGAATATTAAATCCTGCTATATGGCAAAAAAGATCCACAGGCAGAGATTGAACATGCTCTGAGTGTCTTCCTGAAAAATGAACCAAAAGCTGAAGGCTGAAGCTTAATAATGGATGAACGCAAGAGCATTCTTCCAAAAAAAACATTTATCCTTTCGCTTTGACAGCCTAGCGGAATCTGTTTGTGTGAAGTTGATCTTGAGTCACAAGATCTTATTACACCATGATGATAATCTATTCAAACATTGTCTCATAGGCAACATTTTACACAGCAGCAGAATACGGTTGTCTTTTTCAGAGTGCCAAATATGGTTACGTTCACTTCACACACAGTTCAGTTATAAAACAGAGTGACTACCACATTTCATAACCTCCCGCAAACCTTCACACATACAAAAAGCTGATTCATTAACATTTGAAGGATGAACTTGCAATTTAGTGTATAGGCCTAAATCGTCATTTTGATCATTTGTTTGGTTTTATGGAGGTTGCGTTTATTGATATTTAATTTTTTTTTTTTGAGATACATATGAAGAGTTCAAATGCAAAAGCCTCTAAGTGCCATCTGAAATTTTCTTCTAGAATGATCATTTTTATCAAGCTCGTATATTTAAGTTCAATAATTTCACTTAAATGGCAATGACAATTACCTATTTATTGTCATTTAAGTGAAATTACTTAACTTAAATATACAAGCTTTATAAAAATGATCATTCTAGAAGAAAATTTCAGATGGCACTAAGAGGCTTTTGCATCTGAACTCTTCATATATATTCTGATTGGTGCTCACCCTGTACCAATTAAATATAGCTATACAAAATAAAATGGTAACACTTTACAATAAGGTTCATTAGTTAACTACATTAGTTAACATTACCTAATAATGAACTGCACTTACACAGCATTTGTTCATCTTTGTTAATTTTAATTTCAACATTTACTAATACTTTATTCAAATCTTGTTAACATTAGTTAATGCACTGTGAACTAATATGAACAAACAATGAACAGCTTTATTTTTATTAACTAACATTAACAAAGATTAACAAAAACAGTAATAAATGTATTGCTTATTGTTAGTTCATGTTAGTTAATACATTAACTAATGTTTAATAAAGGAACCTTATTGTAAAGTGTTACCAATAAAATTATTAATAATAGCATTATTGCACTTTATTTAGTTAGTTTTATTAAATAAAATATGAAACAAAATAATTAATAAATAATTATATTATAATTATAATTTTTTTTATTTTAAAATATAATAGTGAGATATAATAGTGCTCTAGTGAGTGTACAATTATTTTATAGTACACTTAAATACAATGCTAATAAGTATATATTAAATTTTCAACATTTAAACCTAAAATAAGCAACTTTTACTTTGGCGGGATGCCAAGTAGTAAGTACATGCACTGCCGGTTGAAGCGCGTCAATGAATGTCACAGCTTTGCGTTTTGCTCTGAAACCGGCAGATTTATTATGCATTCAGTTCAAATGGAAATCTGATACAGTATTACATTTAGTCAATCTAAAACAGTGATTGGGCTTTAACAGCTGTCAACCATGTATACGCAAATGAAATGAGAAGCCTGAACTTATTTACCCACTGCATTTTTTATTCTGGTCGAGTATGCGCACCCCTGTATTTATTTATATATTTATATGTATGCATACATACATATATACATACATATATATATATATATATATATATATATATATATATATATATATATATATATATATATATATATATATATATATATATATATATATATATATATACATATATATGCAAAGAATACAAAGAGTACATTTCTAAGAACTGTTAAACTAGGTTTTTACACGATTGTTTGTGTGTTATTGACCCAAATACAGCTGTCAGCCTCAAACACTGCCTGTGTAAACTACGTCTTAGGAGTTTAGAAATCATTTCTGAAGAAAATGTGCAAAAACTGACACCACTAGGATGTTGTAGAAATGATGTGCAACAGCGACCTGCCACTACAAAACTCCATTAACTCAAGTCTGAGTGGTTTGTCCCATTCATGATACTGGGCCGGCAAAGAGGGCGTCAGAATGAGCCTGATAAATGATTCTGTTTACCCACATTTCAGCGGTCTAAATCAGATGACTTTGGCTGTGCTCCTGCTTCTGCTGCAGAAGCTGCTGTTGTCTGATGAAATCTGGAGTCGCCCCAGCACAAGCTGAGAGACAGAGAGCAATGTGCCCCAGGAAAGGAGAAGACACATCACATCACACAGCCTTTGTTCAGTCACTTTTACATGGCGCCGCATGGCAAGGCTGTGGTACTGAGGGCAAGGTTCAGAGGAAGCAGCCAATCAAGGCTCAGAGTCCGTCATGTGACACGGTGGCAGTGTATACAGTCGGTCTGCTGGTAATGTGCAGCGAGGAGAGAGACATCAGCAGACAAAAATCTAGACTCTCACGTATCAGGTGATGTCTCACACACACACAGATAAAGGGACATTCCCACTTTTGACAAGACTGTGGAAAAATCTGAGGGGATCAGAGCGGTAACCCAACACTCATTCAATACAGTGACTGAAAAACCCTGCGACATCTCGTGAACACATAAAGCACTGAAACCGAGGAACCAAAAATCGAATTTTACCACTACAAGTGCTGCATCTGATATTACTTGGCATTTGGTGGGGCTTTTAATCCAAAGCACACTACCAGCAGGAAAAGAGCCCCTGGAGAAAGTTCAGCACTCGTCTCAATGGCAGCACAGTAATAGAGCAAGATTGTGATCTCAGTAACTCTAGTTCTCCGTCACGCCTACTAGAAGCACCAGTCTCAGTGTAACGTTAAGAATCTGGGCTGCCAACACCATTACGCATCTCATCACTTCACATGTCACTCCAACCACAGGCAACCTTTGTGGGTTGTGGACAAATTCGGCTTCTCACGGCACATCTTACAGAGATTTGTCATCTGATGGCAAAGCAAACTTTAGAGCAATTTATTTGTTCCTAAGTGTTACCCTTTTTACTTAACAAAATCACCTGTAGGAAATAAAGCCATACGCACTACAGTTCAACAGTTTGGGGTGGGTACAATTTTTAGATGTTTTTGCAAATGTCTCATATGTTTACAAAGACTGCATTTATTTAAAATAGAGGATACATTTTATATTATTATTTAAATATTATTTAATATCAATTTTAGCTGTTTTCTATTTGAATATACAGTATTTTAAAACGTAATTTATTCCAATGAGGGCAAAGCTGAATTTTCAGCATCATTACTTGCTCAAGAAACATTTCTAATTATTATCAATGTTGAAAACAGTTGTGCTGCTTAAAGGGATAGTTCACCCAAAACTGGCATCATTTATTCACCATGTCATTCCAAACCCGTAAGACTTTCGTTCATCTTCGGAACACAAATGAAGATCTATCTGATGAAATCTGAGTGCTTTCTGTCCTTCCATATAAACAATGATCAGTGAACATAAACAGAAGCTCAACCATACTTGCTTGATGCGCAAGAATGAACCTCATTGGTTCTTGCGGAAGCTCAAACGTGCTCGGTAATGAAAATGAACTTCATTGGTTCTCACACGTCAAGCGAACATGCTTGAGCTTCTGTTTACCACAACTGATGTGTGAGTTGATGAATATGGATTTGTGAATAAAAGCCTAAATTCAATCTGTTGTGCCTCTTCAGAAAATTGACCAAACCGATCGATTCTATGGATTAGTTTTATGATCTCTTTATGAACTTTTTGAAGCATCAAAGTGGTAGTTGCGTAGCTGTCAATGGAGGGACAGAAAGCTCTCAGATTTCATTAAAAATAAAAATAAACTGACCCCAAACTTTTGAAGAGAAGTGTATAATTGACTAGTTTATGGGTTTTCAGAAGGACTAGTCAACTAGTTAATATTAAGGAAGCCCTGTATCATTATGTTAAATCAGGATCAAAGTAATCTGTATGTATACATTTAAATTTATAACACACAGAATCAAAGAACATCTAGCCAAGATCATTGGTTGGATTCCCAGATAATGTAAGTCCTGATGAAATGTATTTGAATGCAATGCAAGATTCTTTGGATAAAAGCGTCTAGCAATAAATGTAACTACAAATATAAGCCAAATATCTAAATCAGGGTTTTTCAAACTCGGTCCTGGAGGGCCACTGTCCTGCACAGTTTAGCTCCAACCCTGATCAAACACACCTAGCTGTGAGTTTCTAGTGATCCTGAAGACATTGATTAGCTTGCTCAGGTGTGTTTGATCAGGGTTGGAGCTAAACTGTGCAGGACACTTGGCCCTCCAGGACCGAGTTTGAGAAACCCTGATCTAAATTATCTTTTTTTAAATATCACAGTCCAGAAACCAGAGACATGCAGATTATAACAGGACCTTTGCTCACAGCAGGTGATCTAAAGTTTGAAGTCTTAAATTCATTATTGAAGATGGTGAATGTGTTGCAAAAGCATTGCTCTGATGACTGTAGCGGCAGTGCGCTAAAAGGGATGAATTTAGAAACACACCTTATGTGTGCGTGTGAGTGAAGATTACTGTGCTGACAGTCTAACAGAACACTAAAATCCTCTCAGGCAGCCATCAGAGAAAAGTACCAAAAACATACTAAAATTAGAAAAGAAAAACTATTGAAGAAAAATGTGCACGCTGCATCTTAAGTTCGGATTCTTACTTTCTTTTTATCTTAACATTCTAAAAAGTCCTTAAAAAAAAAATCACATCTGATTGTGTTGCAGTGACAGGTACATAATGCAGGCTTCCTCTAATATAGCATCTCCCTACGGGACACATGGCCCGTTTTCAGATACCCACTGTAGTGCTGCTTCCTAGAACAAGCTCCATGTGCCAGTCTGATCACTGCCGCTCAGACTAACCGGCATCAAGTCCTCCTGCGGGAAGATTGTACGTACAAGATTTTTTTTTCATTCTTTTACACTTACTGATACAAAGAAAACCTTTTAGTGCTTATGCAACAAAATGAAGTACAAAATATATTCATTATGTGTGCAAATTGTGTTGCATTTATTTTATTATACTTGTGCAGTCACACGGAAAATGACTGGAAAGGAAACGGTCACAAAATCCACAAAGCAGCTAAACTGAGACAGCCGTACACAAAATATGCACAAAAAAAAGTATCATGGTTTCTGCAAAACATTAAGCAGCACAACTGTTTTCAACATTGAGAATAATAAGAGATGTTTCTTGAGCAGCAAATCAGCTTATTAGAATGATTTCTGAAGGATCATGTGACACTGAAGAGTGGAGAAATGATGCTAAAAATTCAGCTTTGCAATAACAGGAATAAATTACATCTTAAATTGTAATAAATAGTGGAGCGGCTAAGTGCTTATGTTTGGCAGAATCGTTCAGTTTATGATACAAGCGTGAAAATTGGCATGAGCAGTCTCCATGGGTCACTTGACAAGAAAATTGTCCGAGCCACTTGAAATTTCAAGATGGCGGCCATTTTTCAAGATGGCCGACACCTTAGTGGAGCAGTGGTCTAGTGACCATCAGAGACTGCTCATGCCAATTTTCATGTTTGTATCACCAAATCAACCACTATATCACTTAACTGCTCTACTAAGGTGTCGGCCATCTTGAAAAATGGCCGCCATCTTGAAATTTCAAGTAGCTGTGGGTGGTTTATTGTCTAGTGACCATCAGAGACTGCTCATGCCAATTTTCATGCTTGTATCACCAAATAAACCACTATATCACTTAACTGCTCCACTAAGGTGTCGGCCATCTTGAAAAATGAAAAATCTTGAAATTTCAAGTGGCTCGGACAATTTTCTTGTCAAGTGACCCATGGAGACTGCTCATGCCAATTTTCACGCTTGTATCATAAACTGAATGATTATATCACTTAGCCGCTCCACTAAAAATAGAAAACAGTTATTTTAACTTGTAATAATATTTCACAATATTACTGTTTTTACTGTATTTTTGATCAAATAAATGCAGCGTAGGTGAGCATAAGAGACTTATGAAAAAACATTCCAAAATCATAGAGAGTCTGATAAGACTAGAAGGCAAGATTAGACTATCACATGTCTGTATATTTCCATTACCTCACAACTATCATCTAGACCGTGGCACTTCCGCAGTTCCTCTGCAATTACGCAGCTTGGGAACACTTGAAAATGGTAATGAGGTCTTTCTTGATAGCTCTGCCTCTCATGGAGAAAAAACTTGAAGCTCTGAGTGAAACTAGGAGGCTTGTGTCCTTTTAAAGCCACAGAGACTAGCACACATGTGGTGATGACAGTATCATTTTGTCTCCTTTAATTCCAGCGTTAGCAATCATTCATGCGTTCTGCTGCCATTAAACGATCAAGCGCTGCTAGTGAGTGTTCACACCACAAATTGAGCTGAGATCAATACCGTTTGAGCCAATGTGAAAATGTGTGTGAGAGCATCATTATCAGGAGGGATATTGGATTTATCAAATAGCTTTGTGCCGTGTTTAGTGATGACATGTTAAGCTGAAGACAGACAGACAGAAAGAAATCTGTCTAGATCCAAAAATAAAATGAGAGCTGCAATATTGACTAAAAGCAGTGCAGTCTCAAATGCGTTCGGTCTAGTGAGGTGGATAAAAGCCGAAGCTGACATGAAGAATATAAAAGACAGAGGCTATCCTGTCCTTGAGTGTGACGTTAAGAGGCAGGGATCCTAAAAAAAACTTCTTAGATCTGAAGTGATGGCCTTGAATCAGAGTGGCATCAGTATTAATATTTCATGGCATGAGCTGTGCTTCACAAAGTCATGAGTAGTGCACGTCTACAGACTACACTCAAAACTTCATTCACAAAACCACTTCTGTTCTGAGGGCTCTTTTACACTTTGTTCGACTGCCTGGTCCGAACCAGAGTTCGATTGCTCCCCCCACTGGATTGTGTTCACATTATATTTTTGGGTCCGAACAACAATGCGTTTGCATCAAAGCAGCAGCCGTTTACCCGTTGCATTAGGGCTGGGCGATATGGACCAAAAGTCATATCTCGATATATTTAGGCTGAATATCGATATACGATATATATCCCGATATTTTTTCCGCAAAGTGAGATCAAATGTTCAGTCAAAGTCAAAGCCAAATATGACGTCACAAGTAGTTTTATTGAAACCGGCTCAAATTTGAACTATATCGATATTTATACTACAGGGCTGTTGAATGCTTGAATCTGATTGGTTGAAGAACGTTCTAAGGTGAGCATTATTTTCAGGGAAACGCACAGCTAAAGTAGTTCCAGGCAGGTCTTGACCGCATTACAGTTCCATATCACTTCGCGTAGTTAACTGTAATAACGGAAAATAGGATACAATTCATAACAAGAAAAAACATGCAGCCGCACGCGCTTGATCTTCAATGTCTAGCTTCACAATCAATGGAAACATGCAGTTTAATTTTAATAAATAAAGTATATAGTCCTAGGCTATCTATAATCAATAGAAAATTAAACTGAATATAGGCTAAATAAATGGATAGTCCTGCAGCACGGATTTTTATTGCAGATAATAATAAATAAATAATTATTGATAGGCCTACTTGTTAAAATGGCTTTGTGTTTCATTTATTTGGCTAGTCTACTGTCATCTGTCAATAATATAAAAAAAATGAACAAATTAATTATAACGAATTGAATAAATAAATAAATAATAATACTGACGCACATGCTTTTCTGTCTCATTATTGCAACATCTCTCTCTAATAACTGCATTAATAGCTGCATAAAGCCGGGGACACACTTTAATGCCGGTTATGAATGTAATTTGATACTTATGACTGATCATGCCCAAACGCGTGTTCAGCGCGTTCAGTCTGTGTTCAAAGTCGGTGTTTAAAATCTGCTGCTGCGATGAAAACAGTCAGAGAATGTGTCAGCTAGTCGTGTGTCCAGCATTAGTCTGCTATCAGTGGCTCAAACCACCGTTACTAACTCTAAAATGACGTTTTGGAATTAACAACGGAGGCATGGTATTACATGCGTAAGAAATTAAGAGCGTTTTAATGACAACAACTTTACAAACGTCTTGAAATACATAATCTGAACAATGTTTCGAGGTGTGGTAACTGTAGTATAAGCGGAATAATTGACTTCAGGCCGTTGAATTATTAGAAAAATAATGCACACCGAGGTGTAACGGCCACTGCATTACCACCTCGGGTGTGCATTATTTTTCTAATAATTCAACGGCCTGTCGTCAATTATTCCTTACATGCGATATGGTCTAATTCCATATCGCATTTAAAAATATATCGATGTATTTTTTATATCGATATATCGCCCAGCCCTACGTTGCATGCATGGTAATGACGACGCAGGACAAGGAGGCAAAATGCAAAGCGTTGCTCATCTCACTTTTATATTTTGTTTTTTTAATCTTTGTTTTTAAAGCGTCAGCACATATCTGCCGCGAATGATACTGCAAATGCTCTAAAGTACATGGTAGTCAACAATAGCACCATCAATAGCAGTTCACTTCCGCGATTTAGTAGCCTACGATTGTGTTCATATTAGTACGAATGTGTTCATGATTGTGTTTGATACTCTGTGTTAAATGGTGTTCAGCCGCACACGATTACATCATCACTAAATGCTTCTGCTCAATTCAGCGTGAGCCGAACGAATCGCAGCAAAGATCAGCAGCAAGAATCAGATTTCATTTATTAGCATGGTGTATGTTAAAGCGAGTCTGTCATTATACTGTTTTGTTGTTCATTAAGAATAATAATGAACCCACCATTCAAGCTATTTGACACCCCCGAATAGTATAGTATTTATAGTAACACGATGTTCCTTGTTGTTTGTTCGTCCTCTTCTCTTTACTTTCGCGAAGCATCATTTTGCTTTGCTTCAGCTATGATAAAGAGACATCCACTCTTGCATTGCGTGTTTGTGCATTTTGGGGTCGGAGCAATGAAGGGAGGGCCCTTTAAAGGGGTCATGAAATGAGAAATAAAATGTTCCTTGATCTTGTGACACATAAGAGGTCATTGTACAACAAAAATAGCAGAACTCAAAACTGCCTTGTTAGTCCAAACACAGCTTTTATTGAAACAAAGCTCAGAAAACAACCCATTTTGGATTTTGTTATAATATCATAATGAAGATAATGATCAAAGTAATCAACACCTACTTTTACATCATTGCCTCTTTAGCCCCGCCCACAGATTCACACGTCATGTTAGTAATAAACATTCATTCATTCATAATTCCTTTTACATGAACTATAACTGTGGTAATTTCAAGTAATTTATTTGCCACAAAAGTTTCATATTGTTGGCAAATTTTTTATGTACTGAGATATTTTTCAACATTGGAAATTTTCAAAACAATTCCATACGTGTAATGGCGGGGACGTTGAAATATATTTTAATCTACAAAACTGTTACCCAATCAGTATTACCATGCCCATCAAAACAGGAAAGAGAAGGTCAAAAACAGGATTGAAAATAGCCTATTACTTCTCAATTAGGACGTTTTTTGATAACATAAGTGGAGCTCAGTTCACGACCCATTTAAGAACTCTTTTTTATATACTGTCACACTGTAACTTTCCCTGTCCCCTGCACTGATCAACTGGGATCCAAGTGGACAGCCCCCATGGTCAGTAAACAGTGCAAGCTGCTGACGGTGCAGTTTGGGGCCGTTCATTTAAAACAAAAGGCCTGTTGTTTCTGTACTGGCCCTACATTTGACTGCATGAGGGAGTTGTCCGCTAGCCCGCTGTGGACAAGCCCTTACCCAAGTGAAACAATTGCACTGCTGCTCATTTGAAATGGATGGCACCATAAACCCGCAGTGTCTCCTCCTATCCGAGGCGGCCTATAGGTCACAGCAATAACTTCAGATCGGAAACCATAACATCACAAATCTCTGGAATTATGCAAGTCAAACTAAATGATCAGCGATGCGTTTACAGTAATCAATGCGTTTCGGCTCATGGAAATGTGCAAGTCTGCACTAAGGCTATTTGAATATCATCTACAGCACATAAATCTCACCCTCCCTGTCCTGTTATAGAGATTGATCGGCAACATTGATCTTTTGTCTCCCTATGTTGGTTGATTTATGAGGCTGCGTACAGGAGAGTCCTTCCATGGAGAGACATGCTGTTTGCAGTTCCTTTAGCCTGCGTGCTGAACAGTTGGAGCTGCCGCTACAATACTATCCTCTGAACCGATACAGCCCCTCCTCCACGACTCTGAGCCCGACTGTGTGTGTGTGTGTAGAGGAAGACCTGGCAATGAAAAGAGATGAAGCCCAACAGCGGCAGCTTGGGAGAATGACTTCAGAGCAGGTTGATATCAGCACAACTCATCACACATGCATACGGCAGAGTCATTTCAGGCTGTTTGGAGCCTGCAGGGGGACAAGGCTCATCTTTAGCTCTTACTAACACGGCTAAACGTAATAATCACAAGAACTGAATCACTGCACTAAAGAAAATTATGCTTTCGCAATACCTTTCAGCTCAAATCAGCATAAGCCCCACACAGGATACAGAGCATCTTCAGAGGAAGGAAACTAATCTGGAGATGAATAACCACAACTGGAAACAGGAAATATATACAGCTCCATGCTTATGGATTTCTACATACACGTGTGTGTCTGTGTGTGTGTGTGTGTGTGTGTGTGTGGTTGGTGTACACAAAAGCACAGAGTGGGACTGTGCCAGCATGCACAAAGGGTGTGTGTGTGTGTGTGTGTGTGTGTGTGTGTGTGTGTGTGTGTGTGTGTGTGTGTGTGTGTGTGTGTGTGTGTGTGAGTGTTAAACTGACAGTAATGCTCCACAGCAGAGGCGAGTGGGTCGCAGATCTGTTGTGATAAGGTCGTGGGCAAAATGCAAATAATAAAATACAATTAATAAACCATAATATTTCGAATATATTTAATAGAAGGGAGAAAACACTTCCCCGACAGTTTGTTGTTAATGTTAAAAGGTTGTGCATTCAGTTAATTTGTGTTTTACACAAATTCCTGTCTGTGTCACCTGATATAAGCCAAATTAAACATATTCCATTGTTTAAAAAAAAATAATAATTTTAAACTATGATAAAATTAAGTGGATTTACATTACATTTAATCATTTAGCAGACGGTTTTATCCAAAACTACTTACAAATGAGGAGAACAATAGAAGAATAGAATTTTAGAACAACAGAATTTTTATTTTCATTTTTTATTAATGGCGATACATTAGAAAAGAACAGATAGTATACGAGTGTTAGATGACAGCAATATGTAAAAATAGAAGAAATAAGCATGCACAATTAAATATCTAACATCAAGTATCTGATCAAAAATACAGGAAAAACTGTAATATTGTGAAATATTATAAATTAAAATAACCTGTTTTTGAATACATTTTTAAATGTAATTTATTTCTGTGATGGGAAAGCTGCATTTTCAGCGTCATTACTCCAGTCTTCAGTGTCACATGATCCTTCAGAAATCAATCTGATATGCTGATTTGCTGCTCAAGAAACAATTCATATTATTTTCGATGTTGAAAACGGTTAATATTTCTGAGGAATCCGTGGATTTTATTTTCCTCTGGATTCTTTAATATACAGAAAGTTCAAAAGAACAGTGCTTATTTGCCATTGAAATCTTTTGGAACGAGCCTATGTTAATACTGTCACTTTTGATCAATTGAAGGCATTTTTGCTGAATAAAATAAAACTATTCATTTATTTCAAAAAATAAATCTAGTGCATCCCTAAAGGCAACATGGACAAGGTTGTGTGACATGCTCTCATCCTCAAATCCATGAACAAAACTACACAAAACACTCAGTCTCAAGTCTACATTTAATATACAGGTTCACATGCAACGTCAATAAACATGGTTCATTTCAAGTGTTCAATGACCAGTCTAAGGGTGCAGAGAGCATGAAATCCTCAAAATTCCATTAAGCCAACAGTAATAGTATGTGAAGCACTCAACAGTACAGTTACTCAGAAAAATTAACTGTATGGTGATTTTACCCTATCTACACCTTTAGTGGGATGTTCTATCTATCCAAAAGACCCCATAGTGGAGATTAGGGTGGTCACGGTACCAAAATTTCAGCTGTCGGTACAAATGGCACGTAAAAGTTCACGGTTCTCTGTACAAATTTCGGTTCAGTACCAGAGCAAGAACTGGTGAATTAAGTACTTTAAAAAATGTTGTCCCGTTTTGTCTCATCCGTTGGTTATCAATGTCAATCATCGCAGTTTCTGATTCAATAATGCATTTAAATACGGTTGTCAATCCAGAAACTTTAGCAGCATGAAAAACTACATTTGTATTCAGATTGTGAATGGGTAATAAACAGAAAGCAATAGAAGAGCAAATATGATTGTGATTGGCTACTAAAATGTAAAAACACACTGTAAATAGAAACATTTGACACTCGGATAGCGCTCAAACAAACACGAACTAGAGCGTTTAAAAGCAGCGCCTATCGATGAGTACCAAATATAATCCAGTGCTACCAGTACTGCAGAACTGCTGGTACGGTACCGTCAACTTTTATAGTACCGACTGCCTGGTACTGGTACATTTGAAAACCTTAGTGGAGGTTCATGACCCCACACTCATCCTCAAGGACACAATGTACTAATAAAGATGTCAGTAAGCTCACATATCTTCAACTGTATTATTACAAAATCAATCATTTCAAACCATTTTTTAAGACTACATCCATTCTTACAGGTCTACGAACACAGCACATGTATGTTCAAATCGATTTGCCGTGGTTCCCTGGCAAGTGTGTTTCCATGGAAACAAGTCAGCCCATAGCCTATTCCATAGGCGTGCGTCAGGGAAGTATTCGGTTTGAACCAAATTCAAATGGAAATTATATGATCCATGTCATGAGCAGTGAAACAGAAGCACATATCCATGGGCGCTAATCCAAGAGAAAAATCTTTATTTCAGTTACCCATGATGCCTCTCTCTGATCACTGGTAATAGCTCGAAGACGTAGAGCATTGACTGAGAACCCCATGTGTGATCTTTGCATTCAGGGTCAATCGATATGATAGTACTTTCATCCTCATCTGTAACACCACATTTCTGCACGCTGGTGGTCTGCTGCCTTCATATGGTCAATCCCAGCAGTTTATCATTGATCCAACACTAAAACCATCATGCAACACCTTTGTTATGTCATAAAAAAATTTGCAACATTGCTCTGAAACATCCGCTGCAAAATACTGAATTCAAGATGTGACCTCTTCAGATACAACAGAAAGAACAACACATCATTTATGCAAATGCAAAGATGCATCTTAAAAATAAAGGTTCCAAATGAAGGTCTTCAAAACAATGCCATAGAAGAACCATTTTGGGTTCAGCAAAAAAAAACTTCAGTAAGTAGTTCTTAAAAGAACCCTATTTTTCTTAGTGTAAAGAACTTTTTAATTATGAAGAAGGTTCCATGGCATTGGATGTTAACGGTTCTTCAAGGAACCATAAATGCCAAACAAAAACATGAATGTGGCATGCAAATTAACAGATAGTTTCCACAGAAATATGTTCAATCCATTTATGTCTATCCTTAAGAAAAAAAATCATGTCAACTGCTTCTATATCTCAGTCATCTAAAATAAGTCAAACATCAGTTTTACACGTGTGCTCTGATCCACATCATGAATCAAGCATGACATGCTCACCTCCCAAACTGCTATTTGTCTTGCCAGTGTGACATTGACTGGTCAATTCCAGTGATTTACTATTGATCCAAAGAAAAAAATAACTGAAACCATCCTGCAACATCATTTCATCATGTCAACTCATCACGTTGACATCCACGTCACAATAAATCAAAAACCTGACTTCATCATGAGAAGACATGTTGTTACACACAAATTCTACAGCAATCAGATCACTCACTAACATCTACTGAAAATACTCCAATTGTATACAACTCAACTTCTGCAAGGACATTCACATCCACCAAGAAACTAAGACCACCAGACATATGTTTTGTAACTTGCTTGATTCACAATGTGCATCAGATCAGATCACAATTTTGAGTGTCCACCTCCCAGTCTGCTATCCTTCCAGCCAGAGTGCAATTCCAGAACTTTACTATTGAACCAAAGCTTAAAAAGAACTGAAACCATTGTGCAACACCATTTCATGCTTGCTTTAAAACATCTAGGCTACTGCACAATAACAAAGACCATGACCTCATCATCTATGCAATGCAAAGACATGTTATATATGTTGCATGCACATTCAGATTCTACAGGAACCAGACAACACAGTGTCTATTGAAAATACTCCAATTGGATGTACAACTCATTGACAACTTCTGCTAAGACTTTCACGTCCTTCTAGAAGTAAGTCAGACCACCAAACATCAGTGATGTACATCCCGAATCAAGCACGCCAGTCTGCAGTGCATCTTACCAGAGTGATCTGCTGGTCCTCCACCGTTGGCGAAGAGGACAGAGTACAGGTGAGGGTATGTCTTCTCCAGGGCCACACAGAGCTCCAGGAAATGGTCGCTTTGCTTGTTCATGAGCATCTTCAGGAGCTGCTCCACTTTCTCGGCGCTGGAGGAGCAGTTTTGGTCCAGCTCGAAGGTTTCCTGTTCGCTGAGGCTTCCCGATTTACTCAGCAACTCTATCAGCCGGTCCGCATCCGTGATGGACTCCAGTAAGTTCTGGTGGTACTGGTGGAGTAACTCTTTGTGCTTGGGCTCCATTGCAGTTCCTACAGTTCTCTAGCTAACTAGCTAGCTCCGTGCTATCGCCGTAGACCCGATTCCCCTCACACAAACCCGATGAATGCAGCAGCAACTTCTTCCTATCCGCTCACTTGTAGGATTTGAGCCACGGCGCCATGAGATGTGATGGCTTAATCAAGCGGGGTTTCATTACAAACAGCAGAAAGGCACAGAAGCCATGTTTGTTGCCTGAGGCTGTTGACTGCACTAAACAGCG
This sequence comes from Squalius cephalus, assembly GCF_949319135.1. Lineage (NCBI taxonomy): Eukaryota > Metazoa > Chordata > Actinopteri > Cypriniformes > Leuciscidae > Squalius > Squalius cephalus. The sequence continues at coordinate 29,015,527 of NC_137142.1, forward strand.
AGACATTTCTCCCGGATCACTTACGCGAGGCAACTTCGTCTATTTTCCCCTGCGCTTCCGTGGAGAGCATGTTCATCCGCGTTTATGGTTTCTTCTTGGGCATTTATTTGGCGCTGTGCGGACTCAAGTGTGAGCAAAAGTAGCGCAACTCTTCTAGCGTTCCCTACTCAAACTGTACGCTCCGCCATGTCTCGGTATCTCAGCAGCTGCTGCCTGCTGTCTATCAACTTCTCGTGCAATGTCCATATTTGGTAAAGTAGGCGGGGATTTGTCCGAGACACACCTGGTTTTCTCCAATGGGCGTGCACTACTGTTCAAAATTTCGGGCTACACAGTTATGAAGATAATGCATCATGACATAACAAGTGCAAGAGGATTTTACGCTGGAACATGTGCTGTACAACGCAGCCTGTTTGCATATGATTTTTATTAAATGTGACTGTGCTACTTTGTGATTTTATTATAGTCACAATATTTAAATACATAAATAAATACTTCTAAAACAAGGCAACTGGGTGCTAGCCAGCCATTGGTTACTTGAGAGGTAAATATCACATGAAGCAACAAAAATATTCCAAGGCACTCACGTGGTTAAGCATAAAAATACTTTAATGAACTTGGCTAAGTCATTAAAACAACACAAATATGTTTTAATGACTTATCCCAGACCAGTTAATTAAAGGCTTTTTACGCTTAACCACGTGGACGCCTTGGAATATTTAGTTGTTTCATTTAATATTTATATAAATAAATACATTTAAAAATGTGAATTTGGTGTTTTGGAAAATGGTAGCTGATCTAAAAAGGTTGTCATGCCTCAAAGCAATATGAATAGCACTGTAACAATATTCAGATATTGTCTGTCATTTCTGGACATTAGGCAAACAAGTTTTATAGAAAAATGTACTCTTTATTTTGTATCTTTCTTACATGTTTACATAAACCACTACTACTCAATAATAATAATAATAACCACAACTAGCTCATGTTCTTCATTACAGAAGTATAGGCTACTGTATGTAAAGGCCTACTGTAAAATAAAGTGTGACCAACATTACAAAGGGAAAATCCTTACTCAGTATTTTTCTCTGTCCAGTGCAAAAATGTAAAAAGACTTAAATCAAGAGATAATACCTGTGAAGCAAAATGACTCAAGATATTAATAGGCATCAGAAAAAAAAGGTATCAGAATTAAGTTTATGCTTAAAACAAGAAAAATATCTGTAAGACAAATAAAGTTAAGAAAACAAGTTTATTTTTCTTATTCCACTGAAAGACTTTTTTTAATTCTCAATTAATTTTATATTTTTTTTCTAGAAAATAATGCTTAATATCTTAAGTCATTTTCCTTTTCAAGAATCTTGATTTAAAAAATCAAGTATCTTGATTTTTTTTTTTTTATCTGTAATGGAAAACAAGACAAAAATGCAGTAAATTATACATTTTCTGAGATTTATATTTCATGAACAAACCCCAAACTCTACGTTCTTGATTTTTTTTTTTTCTCAGTTCAGGATAGCATGTGAAAAATGATTTCCGCAATTTATTTTCTATACTGTCAATGTTTATTTAATATCAGCCATATTAGAAGCATTACATTATGGCTTTGTGGAACATCCATCCATTCTTGAAGCTCAAAGTTCACATTACCGTGCTGAAAGCCAGCAACAGTGGGAGCTGAAAGAGTGTTTACACATCTTCATTAGATGACTTACATCATTAGCAAGCAGCTCAGACCGCTTTATGGATAAAGAACTAAGGTTACGTGGAGTTCACATGCCTATAAGAGTTGCAGCTGGGTTTTTTGCATAATGAAAAGAAGATTAGTAAGTACCCGGTCAATTATCAGTTAGCTTATACCTCAAACATGAAACGAGAGATAAACGTGGGATTAAAATGGATTGAGTCATTTTATTGGACTACCAAGATAACAAGAAAAGGATGTTTGTCTGACACATGCAAACATGATGAACTAATGAACTATCAGCTCACGGCACCTCTATAGCCTACTTAAGCAATTGATTTTATTTCTGCAAAGGTTATGCAAGGCCAAACAGAGTGTGCAGTAACGTTTGGAGAAATCTGTAATCTTTTGAAGTCAGCACGAAATGGAAGTTGCAATAGTCTTTTCTTCTTTATTGTGACGTATATCCATGTGGAAAAAAAAGGACCGGACTTGATTTTGTGCATCGGGAATTGATTGGATGAGTGACAGGTTGTCCCGCCCTTGAGCCAGTAAACACGTCATCAGAGAAGAGATGTCATTGCACGAGGGAGGGGAAGTTATTTTGATTAAAGATTACAAGGTCGGGGCCGATAATGGGCAGCACTCCGACATATAGGTGCATTCATGCCATAATACGGTAACGATTCTGAACTGTAAAAAGCCTTCACGTGCTTGAAGAACTTGTAATTACAACGTGTATACTTGTCATTTTTTTGAGAGGTACGACTTGTACCGCTGTACCACCTGACCACTGCAGACCGATCAGTGTATGACATCAAATTACAGCGAGAGCGATTCGAAATACGTAGTTTTAGGCTATTTACGGTAATTACGACATGGCGTGAACACACCATTTAGCAAAACTGCACCTCCGGCAACTCGAATTGGATTTCCTGGCTCGAGGTCCAGTTCCTTTCTTTCAGTCTGATCCCTACTGTCATCCAACAAAGCCATAAAAATGCCAAAAAATATAGGGTACAATGGGGCTAAAGGCGCACCGGGTTTAAAAGGCGCCTTTGATTTAATTTTTCCTCTAAACCACTAGATGGCACAAAAACTTGCCGCAGCACTTTCCAAAACATCCGCTTTTCAAGATGCACGTGGAAATTTGGCTGATCCTTGACGCGATCGCGGGCAGCAGCGCAAAGTTGATTCTGTGCTAATTTGATCCAATATTTGATGTTTTTAAAATGTTGTAGATTTAAGTAGCAAATGAGAATCGCTAAAATTATTCAATATATTTTGAAACAAAGGTCTTCTTAATGATTTTCAGTTTTGTTCAAGGTAATTAAAGCAACAGTTTTTCTATAACGGAAGAATATGTAAAAGTATGGTATTTGGGGTAAAAGGCGTCCCTGCTGTTGGGGTGAAAGACACAATAATTAACGTGATAATAAACAGCTGGCTGATGTTTCCATTTGTTGACATGGCATGGTTAGATTCAAATGGTAAATATCATATATTAAGTTGGGTGTCCACCTTAGAGATTATGACCATATTTATAATGAAACCATCCCAGACAGCAAAATTGTATCGGCCCAGATCCGGCCCAGTTCTGGACCGTGTGGAATCCAAGTGTACCAGATGTGGGCCGGATCTGGGCCGACACTATGTTGCTGTCTGGGATCATATTTAAAATATGATATTAATCATAGCATATTACGGGATCTCACTCAATGCTTTCAGAATTTTTACTTTTTAAAATAATTATGTTTCTGATTTTATTTTACATAGCAATGACAGTATATTTATTGAACAAAAATGAATTCTTTTATTTATCAAAATAAACAGAAAATAGTACAAACATTTTTGATTTGAACAAGTATTAACTTAGACATTATTAAAAACATATTATTTTAGCTACAGTATTTGTATAAATAACGTGTGCCTTTTGCCCCATGCATGCTGGTGAGCCTTTTGTCCCGTGTGTGGGGTAAAAGGCCCAATTTGCCACCTCATAAATATATACAATTTTAAAATCATTTTATGATTTATTTTCACACAAAATCTGTTGCTATCTAATATATATATATATATATATATATATATATATATATATATATATATATATATATATATATATATATATAATTTGCAATCATACACTATGGGAGGAGTGAAAAGCACATTTTTCTTAAGGAAACTTTTTTCCTAACATCTAAAAAAACATTTATAGCCTAATAAATGCTGCAATATTACATCAAAAACAACAATTGTCCATTCTGATTTTATGGGGGACGTTAAATGCAGCTGACAGAACTAACAGGACTAAGAACCACAGCAAAGCAGGGTATGTTACTCCCATCTGAGAAACCTTGTGACACTGCAAATTGGTTGTTCTAAATTGAAGCTATTTACACAGCACTCCCACGTGAAGTAGAAATGAGTGTTGTCAAGGTTCTGACGCCACTATAATCAACAACAGCCAATTAGAGAACACATGTCTGTATGCACTTCTCCAGAACCGGGAATGATGTTAAAAGATTGATACAGAACATCAGATCTTTGTTTGCATTCCGAACAATTAAAGAAAAACTCATAGAGACCGACACATAAAACAGTTGTTGTGATAGATTGATGTTGTAAAGACTGAAATTACTATGATGGAGTTATTTATAGTTAATTCTATCCAGGCTTGTGAGTATTTCCTGTAAATAGCATGTCGAGGGAAAACAATAAGAGATTAATGTCTCAGAGAGAGAGAGAGAGAGAGAGAGAGAGAGAGAGAGAGAGAGAGAGAGAGAGAGAGAGAGAGAGAGAGATTAATGCGTATGAACAGATGTTTGGTTTTATCTTATCTTTTAGTGGTTAGATATAAGTTGATTGCTCTTAGTAAAGCCTAGTTTTCTGTTACTTGTAAACCCTGAATAATCAGGACAAAAGGTTTTTTAATTTTGAATGGATTTTCATTTAATTTATAACAAATGCTGAAAGACTGCAGTTTTGGGCAAGTTCAACAAATAAATGAATAAAATAAAGTAATAATTTTTGGTTTAAAAAAGGGATAAAAGTGAAAGAAATCACACGATTATTTTCATGTTTTTAATAATACCATGCATTTATTAATGTGATTTTTCCACCTTCATCGTTGTATTTGAAATGGACAGAGCAAGTCTGCCCTCTACTGGTGTAAATAAGAATATAACTCCATATAACTCCTACAAATATATGAATGGCAGCTTTGGCTGTCACTGTCTCACCGCCGCAATATTTATTCTCAGATATGTAATTGCTTTATATCCATCCATCCAAGATATTTGCTTTCAAACCTTTAGATTTCTGAGCAAACACTATTAATCAATGGAAATGGACGTATATTATTATACAATACATAATAAGAGTCCACTTTCCACAAAATCGTTCAGGGTTTGGGAATGATTTAAAAATGTCCCCGCCATCTTGCGTTCTCGATGAACTTGTCTAACTAAATAACGCTCATGTAACTTGCCGTCCTCAGCAGTTTGCCCTTGGTATGAAGAAATGAACAGGCTGTTGGACGGCATTAGATTTGAGCTGATTTGGAAGCAGTGACACTTCAGACTCGGGAGGGGGTAGTGAGCTACAAATGATGTATCTTATGATTCACACAGTGAGCTAACCTCCTTAGCTATTCAAATATTTGTTAAACATGGTTAATTACAAGTGACATAAATAGTAACAGGATACACGAAATATTCAGCTTTCTTGGCTACTTTTTTCCCCCTTCATTAAAGGGATAGTTCACCCCAAAATGAAAATTCTATCATTTGCTCACCCTCAAGTTGTTCCAAACCTGTATGAATTTCTCTCTTCTGCTGAACATAAAAGAAGATATTTTGAAGACTATGGAAATGATGGACCCCATTGACTTCCATAGTAAGGACAAAAAAAAAAAAAAAACACTATGGAAGTCAATGGGGCCCATCTACTGTTTGGTTACCAACATTCTTCAAAATATCTTCTCTTGTGTTCAGCAGAAGAAAGAAATTCATACAGGTTTGGAACAACTTGAGGGTGAGTAAATGATGACAGAATTTTAATTCTCTCTCTCTCTCTCACACACACACAAACACACACAAACACACACACACACACACACACACACACACACACACACACACACACACACACACACACACACACAGGTCTAATTATGATTACAATCACTTTTGTCTAGGTAATGTCACTTTTTAAATATGAATTTTACTATCTTTATTCTGTTTATTGTAATGGCTGTCATGCCTCATCTAGTAGGATTAATTATATGAACGCATATATTAACATTTATCAGGGTGTTTTGAGTTCACAGTTGAATTAGCTTCAGAAGTCAGCACTGATAGTACCAAGGGGGCTGTTGAAGAAATACCAAGTAAATTTGAGTTGAACGCTTGAGTTATAATCTCTTTCAGGCAGGATTTACTTAGCATTTCATATGTGTTTTGGCTCTGTACAGAATAAGCAACTGAGAAACACAAAGACAGCACCATCATCTCTTTTTTTGACTCAATAGCGAGGTGGTTGGCAATCACAATGGCTACAACAACAAAAAAAGTTTATAGTTTAAAAAAAAAAAACCCAACAACAGATTTAATTATGCATAAGATGCAGTAAATATAAATTTCTTTACTATAAAATGCTCATATAATTATGCCGAACATGACGCAAAAACTAACATTTATGGCACATTTTCCCCAGTATATTATGTATTACTTAAAATACATAAATTTACTTAAAAAACAAAAATATTTTGGCATTCAGATGTGTGCACAATACTTAATCTAGAATTTTCTTGCGATCAACTTGCAAACAAAGCATACATGGAGGAAACATATGCATCCGAAACACATGCACTCTTTCTGATATAAACAATAATTCGCTAAGCCACCGCTTAGAGCATAGAAGGCACATAAAGATATAACACACAAGTGCCTTTGCATTGAGTACAGTAAAACATGCAAGTATGTAATAGAGTAAGGCGTAAGATGTGTATAAAATGTGGCGTGGCTTCATGTCCTCTGATCATCTGTAGCCTCTAATCGCTTCCACCACAGAGCTTCAGCAGTAGTTTCTTATAATCCCCGGAAGTGTCGCCCTATAAATGCACATTAGTTTGATTACAAATATTATTATGGATCTGTCATTTTCAATTCTCAAAAAATGTAAAGCATAGTTTGAGGGGTGGTTACACAGGCACTCACAGATATGGCTGTGTATAGAGATTTCCCATAAATCTTTGCGTATTCCTGACGAATGTCCAGCATGTCCACCTCAGAGCGGCTCACCATGATGCGAATCAAAGTGCGATCCTTGGTTCCGGCTCCCTGTGCAACCAAAACAGCATCTTTCTTTTTTAGTTTTTGAGCGTGCTCTGATCTGAGACCCTCTCGAAACTCTTAGGCCACTTCCACCTTTCATCAAATCAGAATCCATGTACCGCCTAGTTATAACCAGTGTTCCCCCACAAATTATTTCAGCATTGAGCAAACCTTATAATAACATTACGGTTAATATTAATAATATTACTGTCGTTATAATTATAATGACATTATATATTACGTTATAATATAAAATGTATTTATATATATTTATATATATATATATATATATATATATATATATATATATATATATAATTTTTTTTTTTTTTTTTTTTTTTTCTTCATTATCAAACTTTCGCATCTTGCATTTCCAAATTAAGAATGGGCTATTCAATTGTTTTTATATTAAACAAAATTAAATTAAATATAAAATAATTAGCAAATAAATGCATAAATACATTTTTTATAAATATAAAAGTATAAAAATGTAAACTAAATATAATATAATATTATATATATTATATTATAATTTTATACTTTTTATTTATGTTTATTTAAAAAATAAAAAGTAACAATTAAAAAAGAATTTATTCTAATCTAGAAAAAAAAACATTTAAATAAATAATTCACCCTATAAATACATTAATATTAAAAATATTTTTCAACTATAAATAAAAGATTCTTCTGGCATACGAACTAGGGGCACTCTGTGTACTTTAACTCCTTCCTCGCCAATGTTTTTTTTTTTTTTTTCATTTTTGATCATTTTTTGACATTTATTGAATATTTTTGATCCAAATATTCATGGCCCCCAGATTATTTTGTTATGTGAATATCTGAACATGAAATATATCAAAAGAAAGAACAGAGCCTCTGCTTCACTTAAATGTGGGTAAAAGCAACGTTTTGAATAAAAAGCTGAGAAAAATCGCGTTTTTGTCAAAGACTACAACGTGCATAACCAATGCTTTTATCTTGTATTTCTGCTTTTTTTTTTTTTTTTGCCTGTGTTTTGATCTGGAGATTTTGTATCAGAAGATGTGTTATAGCGCCCCCCACCATATAACAGTGAAAACACTGATTGCTGGAAAATTCCGTCAATGGCGAGGAAAGAGTTAACATAGTTTGACTTCAAACTAAATGACTTCTAAACTATGGCTTTGTTGTAATTAATCATGATTAGTCTTCCCTTTTACACTAACACTAGACAATACAGCTAAACCACACAGAGAAGAATGAGTCTCACCTTCATGGCCTTGTAGAGTCTCTCAGCAAAGTAGGCCGATGTGTTCTTGATGCATTTCACTGCATACAGAAAAACAAATTTAGACTCACCATATGCAAATCACCCTGCAGCTAATAATACAAGTACAACACAGCAAGCAAGAGAATCTTGAAACTTAAATGGCAAAATAAAACAAAATGAAGACAGACCAGGCATTCATCTGAAAGTGAAAGTCATTTAAAAGAGAAAACCTGACTGTTTAGAACAGCAAACTGAAAAGACACACTAAACACACCTCGTCATGAACATGTCACAGACTGAAGGGAAGTCATGCATTATGACACAGCAAGCACATATGTCAGCTATTTTATGTGTAATGGCACACTTATGGTTTATGAATCACGTTGTGTGATTAAAAACATATTACCACATATTTACCCTATAACAGCTTTACTCTTAAACGGGCCAGCAGGATGGAGAGCAAGTTAAAAAATACAATTATGAGGGTTTAATGAGAGGATTTCCTCAAACGATTATAGATGGCAGATCAGAAAGCTCACCGACAGCCAGCATGCCACTCTCCAGGTCTCCAGACATCTCCCTATCGATACTCTTCTCAATGTCTCTGCCACACATGTGCTGGTACTCATTAAACACTGTCAACAGAAACACACATAATGCCTTAATACAATTAATATTTCTGCAAACACAGAGATCACAAACAAACGGTCGTTAATGAGCATGGGAGAGTACAGTAATGCACATTAAAACACAATCAATACTTTTAGAATTACAAAGCAACAACAACATATTGTTCATTAAACTGTGCCCTCTGGATGAATGGAAAACTAGCTTACTATTTAATAAATATCGTGCTATATACACTGCTGTTCAAAAATTTGGGATCAGTATGTTTTTGTTTTGTTTAGAAAATAATTAGTACTTTTATTCCGACAAAAGTATATTTACTGAATAACGACATTTATAATGTTACAAATGATTTCTAACGGTCTTATCCTGGAAAAAAAAGTTTAAACTGTTTAAAAAAAGAAACAAAAAAACATTGTCACCAAATCATATTAGAATGATTTCTGGAGGTTTTATGTGACACTGATGCTGAAAATTCAGCTTTGCCATCACAGAAATAAATTACTTTTTAAAAATGTATCAAAATAGAAAACAGTTTCTTTGAATTGTAAGAATATTTTACAATATTCCTGTTTTTGACTGTACTTTAAATAAATGCAGCCTTACAACATAAGAGAATGTCAAATGTTCAAAAAATGTCAAATGTCAAAAATGTCAAATGTTCAAAAACAAAATGTCAAAAATGATATGTTAATTAGATACATGTATGTCCAGTATTGCACATCTTATGTAACTAGACAATAGACAACTATCGACTGTCGTATGGAAAAACAGGGAATGGCATAGTAAGTCTAGTAAGTGTTTCCTCTGGAAAACATGTCTAGTCATGAGTCATATTTCTCATGATGACAACTACAGCCTTGGCAAGAGTTGGTTGACTGTCACTGCAAGGCCTGTTCTAAAATTGAAACTGTGGCTGCCCATGTGGCAGAATTTGGAAGTTCTTCACACTTTTAAGGCCCAGATATACTTCAAGCAAAATTGAAGAACTAATGTTCTTAAGCCGGATTTGAGCTAAAGCAGCAGCAATGTATAATACATCATAATTCAATATGTTACAGTACAGTAATCTTGACAAACAGGTTTGGAGATTTTGGCCTGATCCCAAATTCAAGTAGAGATGAGCAGTTCCTATTACCTAGAAAGAAAGCAATCTGTGGTTGGCACAGAGTGAACAGCCCTACCTAAAAAGGAACTTGATAAAAGAACACTACTATTCGGGTCATGACGTACCTGCTCTGAGGTGAGCTTTGCTCCGAGCACACAGGATGGCATTGAACTTGGACTCATCTGTGCCAAGTTTATTTTCCCCTGCTTGATACAGGGTCTGCAGGAGAACACAAATAAAGTATAGTAGGCACTCTTCAAAGACTGAGAAATGCATATTTATATATATATTTTTAATATTTCAATAATTACCTGAGCATCCTGTTTGGCTAATGATATGTCCACATTCTCACTCTCGTCACGATTACCCTTTAAGATAATAACAGGAAGAAACACTGATTTGATATTGTCATCTGTCTTTGATGTTGCAATTCAAAATATGAAGTTTTCATTATTATGAAAATAATGGGTTAATTGCAGAGGACTAATTCTGAGTATGGGTTACCATACTTGGCCCTCACATGACACTTTCATTTTTATAAAACAAAAGCACAGCATCTGTGTACCTGGGCAAGAGAGACCAGGAGTCTGCGGAAGTGTCCAGATGTGTCACTACTTATGGCATCCTCCAGTGTTTTCTTATTCTCTAAAACAGGAACATTGAGTGTTATCTATCACAACTCACCACGCTTAACTGTCAAGCTGTAAATTAAAATGCGTATGACATGTACCACATCCTTGATTGGGAAGTAATCAAATCTGTAATTGCAGAGGGAAGGAATTAAGTGATATGAGTCAAGAACGTACCAGCTTTGAAGAGTTGATTGATTTCTCGGATCTCTGCATTAGAGCGAGAGGCCAAGATTTCAATCAGACAGGCTTCATCTGTCCCGGCTCCCTGTGAAACAATCAGCAGATTACTTTTGTATTAATGGCAAAACATCTAATCAAATCTTTTTTTATTCATGCACCGTAAAGGAACAGTTCGCTTAAAATGTAAGCTGTTGTAGATGCGTGTTCATTCTTTAGAAATTCTGCTTTTGTGTTTGGTAAACTGTTCCTTTAAGGCCCAGAGAACAGTGTTACATATTAACCTATGGTTCAATGGCTAAACGATTATGACTTTTATGCTCACCAAGGCTGCATTTATATGAACAAAAACACAGTAAAAACAGTAATATTGTGAAATATTATTACAACTTAAAATAACTGTATTCTATTTTAATATATTACAAAATGTAATTTATTCCTGTGATGCAAAGCTGTATTTTCACGAATTGTCACATGATCCTTCAGAAATCATATTTTTTTTTCCTGAATTCTGTTAATAAAGTACTTTCACAAACCTTGATTGCCTCTTTGAGCTCACTTGCATCAAGCTGAGTTGGAGTCTTCAACATGGCCAGCACCACTTTCTCAAAGTTCCCTGAAAGCTCAGACTTCAGGTCCTTGACCAAGTCCTGTAAACAATGGGTTACATGAATGCACAATGTTGCTTATCTTAAAGAACCCATAACAAAATATGGCCTTTATTGTTAGTTTGTTAGCCATTTAGTTATTTTCTGCATTGAGGCTTTGATGATATAAATGCTAGTGTTGACAAAATTATCTTTCAGTCTTCATCCTTTGGGAAAATGGACCAAAAATAGCTCATCTTGATTGAGGATCGTTTGTACTCAGGATCGTTTACAAATATTTGTCCAATTAAATGCTCTCTAGAATGAGAACAGTCCCTCCCACTAATACCACCTGCCTCTTATTCTATAATAGCAAATAGCAACTCATGATTCACAGCTGTTAAGGAATATGACTAGCTGTTTAAAATAAACCATGTGAAATAAATCAAAGCTCTAGAGGGACTGCCGCTCCATTTGCTGAACAGCAAATACCGAAAAATCTCCAATGCTCTACATTACCTTTCCATAGGCAGTCTTGTATGACACCAAGAGAGGTACACGCTGCTTGTTGGAGCGGCTTCCAAGCAAATTAATGATGGCTTGTTCATCAGTGCCTGTTGAAACATGTGCTTGTGTATTAGCAGCATATAATAAACAGAAGAGTCATATTCAGGAAAAGCTCCTATTGTATTCCATGTCATTCTAAAATAAAGCTCTCAATATTTGAACATCCGCCATCTGTATCACAAAGCGGTCAAACTTAACAAGATTAATAATAGATAGACATTAAAAAAAAAGAACAGAACACCCCCGAGGGAAATTAAGTGACGCTGCTTCCCAAAAGAGTAAAGGCCTCGATTATTCTTCAAGCGAAATTAAAGAAAAACATTTCAAACAAAATCAGGCCAAAATTAAGTTTGTTAACAGTTTGTTTCAGGCTTTTGAAACAGGAAAGTACGCTCCGGCTGGTAAACATTAGTCAATTGGTTTATTACTCTATTACATAATAGGTAGGTTTGCTCTGCAGCTCCGCCTTCTTTGACTTAGAAATCTTCCTCATTTCTTCCTTTCAGTCGAAGTCAGACACAAGCAAAAACATGAACGTACTGGAGAGCTGCTTTAAAGTAGAAACTGAAGTTGTAATTCTAATTGAAAGCGACACTGGCACTATTGGCACCAATTCTCAGGTATTTCAAACTTCTTTTCATCCGCAAGCGAAAAGCAAGAACTTCGCCGAGAGTATATCAAGGCCTTAAGTGGAAAAAATGAACATGAAAAATAACCCACCGAAGCCCTTCATGGCCTTCCTGAGGACTTCCGCATCTTTTAGCGGATCAGCTCCAGGGAAGTCTTGGATGGTCCCCCTGAATCCACGCTACAAATAAAACAACAGGGAAGTTAGGACAGAAATATATAATGCAATAAATTCCACACAAAAAATAATGAATTATTTAATTTAATTTACTGTACATTGATAGCTGGAACAGCAGGTGCACCTCCTCCATAACCTCCACCGTACGCGGGCATGGACGGGTTGGGTGAGGGTGCTTTAGGATAGCTAGGCACGGAAGGATTGGGTCCTGGGGCGTTTGGGTAGCCCGGCATCTGCTGACCAGGGGCTGGCCCACCAGGGTATCCCATTCCTGGACCTTGGGGCATACCTCCTCCTGGCTGAGGGTACAGGCCATAGGGCTGGTTAGGGGAGGGGGCTGGTGGGCCCCCAGGTTGGGGGGCAGGATAGCCACCAGGCACTTGAGAGAACATGGATGGATTTGGGCTAAATCCACTATTGGCAGCGAACTGATTTGCCTGTGATAGAAACATTTGAGGGGGGGCGAAAAAAGCACAAAGCAAAAAGCAAGCATGACAGTTAGGACAGTAGAGGAGAAGTTTCAGGAAATTAAACATATACAGCCTTGAAATGACAATACTGACGGACAAAGAGATGATTAAGGCCAGGACAGGGAGATAAGGAGGATGTTGAACAAGTGTGCATTCATGGAAAGGTTTGTTTACACAGGGTGGCTTTGCTCTGAAACGTTTCTGTTGACTTAAGCCACTTGCATCATATTGCACATGGTTGTCACAGAGACACTGTTTTGTAACATTTACATGATGGAAGAACTTCCACATTCACAAATGTTCCCTTGATGTAACCCTTAAATGCAGAAGTACTGCAGAGGAGTAATGAAACCAGTTTAGCAAGCCAGAATATTTGTGTTTCTACAACTTTTAGGCATTTTTACATTCCAAAGGTTGAACTACATCCAAGGGCAGCATACATTTTAAATTATGACACAGGAAATTTTTTGTGACATGAACTTACCCTTGTAAAAAAGGAGTGTGCTCAATTGTATTAAATATGCACTTTCTAAACACAAGTACACATTTAAATAGTGCACTTTGTAGTCATGTCAAATTATAAGCTTTACTTTAAAGTACATATTAAATCATTGTTTAATTAATCTTGTCACTCTTTAAAAATGTACACTTTTTCTGTTGTGTTGACTAACATACATGTAAAGTACTTGATTAAAATTTACTGTCTGATGTTGCATTTAAAGTTAATGTTTTAAATATACTAAATTGCACCTGCATCATTACAAATGTGTAATTACAAATATAGTTAAATACATACAATTTTCAATATAAATTATATTAAGGTATATTTTAGTTTACCATAAAGGCTTTTCAGTATATTCAGCAGTGCAATAAATAAATAAATAAATACACTAAAATTCTAAAGTTTGGGCTCAGTAACACTTTTTAAAGAAGCCTCTTATGCTCACCAAGGCTGCATTTATTTGATCAAAATACTGTAATATTGTGAAATATAATTCCAGTTTAAATTAATATTTTCTATTTGAATATATTTTGAAATGTGATTTATTCCTGTGATCAAAGCTGAATTTAATATAAATTTACACAATAATGTCTTTTCATTTAATTGCAATTAACATGAAAATAAGTGTCCCAAAACATTAAATTCAGTTTGTACTTACTTCTTTTTAAGTATATTATTTCTGTAAAATGTACTCTTTTTGAAAAGTATGCATAGTGTACTTCCTTTTCACAAAAGTTAACTTCAAATACATTTCAGTAACCCTCCCCGCCAGAGAAAGAAAATCAAACAATTTCCATTCTTTATGATATTACTTAATTACATGGCTCTTTTTCTGACTCGTGCTTTGAGGTTTTGTCTTGGTATCTTAAGTAATTAGACAATGTCTACGCTTTTGTGTACACAGTTTTGGGTGAATTATTGCCCTCCCTCACTGCAATAGTTAAATGGATCCACACTTGTTCACATTTCCTCTGTTGAGTAAATTTGATTACGGAGAAAACTGTAAAGAAGCTTGTGCATCAGTAAATTGAATAGGGTCAAATTTGTTGGTCAAAGCACATTTGGATGACAGATAAATTATAAAAGATCAATGTCATGGTCACAAGAGCACAGTTTTGTAAAAAGCTGATAAAGAAAGGATTTGATGCAATTTCAGCCAAGGCTATGGATTTCATGCTGACTGGAATCAAATTACCTGCATCTGTTGAGAATGGAGACCAATGTCATTTCTGAGTATGCATTACATCATCGTTTCATTGTAGAACTTACCATTCCTTGGATATTTGATGCATTGAATCCAGCATTCGGCAAATTATCCAGGCCAATAGGTGCACCCCAACCTCCTGCAAATGCATGCATTTAAAACAAGCAAGAACATACACAAAAACCTAAAACCCTACACAAATTATGACTGAAAAATATCAATGCACTTCACAGTTAACATGACATCAAAACTGACCACATTTACTTATAATTAAAACATCTTCCTGATCTTATTGTGCATGGTTCTCCGGTGCATGTTATTCCAAATAGAAAAATCTAAAAACTTGGTCTGCCTTTTAAATTACTTTTCTTTCTGATTGATGTCTCAGATCTTTCTTACTTTTCAAAGCACCTTCAATCCTCCAATCACCTGACTCCATTCTGCAATATAATGTCTCTAAAACATTCCAGCCTATTTTTCACAATCACAAAAATTCATGTCGTGCATCTCGCTTATTGACTATCCTGTCTCACATGTCAGATTACAGAAATAAAATGGGCTGTGAACATCACTTCATGCTGACTTCAAAATACAGTGTGTATAGGGGAAATCTGGATACATTGTGTATCACATGTCAGGCTATTAATAATCTAGACATCAACTTTTGATCATTATTCTGTGCAGTACCCTGAGGGCCCCGCATCATCAGCAAAATATATTTTTTAGTTCTGAACGTGTTTTGATGCGATATGACAGAGCAGCAGGTTTTGTTATGGTAATAAGAAGGTAACACTGTACTGACACATAATTAAGCTAGGTCTATTTCTACTAGGAGTTTCTACATCTAGGCTACTTTTAAATATAAAATTGAACTCTTATAACTTGTATATTTGGTTAGTTGACATGGAATAATGGACTTTTTATGATTGAGTAAATTACTATACGGATTACTTTTCAAATTCATTTGCCAAACCACAACACCATTTAAAATGATCGAGTGAAGGCAAAAATTATTTATTCCTGTGATCAAAGCTGAATTTTCAGCATCATTACTCCATTCTACAGTCAATGTCACATGATCCTTCAGAAATCATTCTGATATGCTGATTGGTGCTCAAGAAGAATTTTTTATTATTATCCATGTTGAAAACAGTTATGCTGCTTTACAGAACAGAACAGTTCAAAAGAACAGCATTTATTTGAAATAGAAATCTTTTGTAACATTACAAAAGTATTTACTGTTACCTTTGATCAATTCAATGCAGCCTTGCTGAATTAATATATATATATAACCACAGAATCTAATTCTGGGAACAAAACTGCAGTCATTTTTACAAAGTTTTTTTCAGTATGACCAGTCAGATATAACACCAGATAAAACAAAATAGCAAAAACTAGCAATCTGTTTCACTTTTAATTTGATATGCAACGCATGTGACTTTCATCAAATATGAATACATTCATGTTTGCCAGCGCTTTCATCTTTCATCTTATAGCAAACAATGTGACATTCATAAAGTAGTAAATAATGAACGAATCATCTGTTTGCAATGCAATACATGAAAGTGTGCAATACCTCAAGTGTTTATGTTCTCTCATGTGCCTAGGAGTTAAGCACCACAGCGAGACCATGATAGAGCAGAGGCTAAATGTACACACTGACAGCCACTGTCAGTTTCTGTATGAGAAAGTGTCAAGGCATCGTGTTGATGCTTAGAACTACTACTGCAACTGACGGAGATACACCGGATATTGGCTACCCTGTCTGAACAGATCAGATTTCATCTGACAGTGCTAAAGATCAGATCTGAAAATAAAATCAGATTTGTGAGCCTTAGAGTTCAGAATATTCCAATGAATAAAATACTACTGGTAAACAAAACATAGGAAGGTCAAAATTGCTAGCATGTATACACACCAAACAAAGCATATTTTGGTATGGAAAAATAGCTAAACCAACCATATTCTGGAAAATGTGTGAGACACGAGCCAACAAGTCAAGGGTTTCCTCCCAAAAGAACATGTTGTGAAGCATTCAAATGTGTTCATTCAATAATATAATCCATGTGGCCTCTGGCACAAAAACCACCCATAGATCTCTGGGACTCTCAAAAGAAGAGCCTCTAATAGAATGCACATCAGTACAAGACAATGCTAGAAGCCAGCTAGCATTTTTGACAAACTATGTCACTCAATATATATTTTTTTTTTAGCTCCACCTAAAAATTCCACATTACAATGTCAACATCACTGTTCAATGAAAGCACCACTAAACAAAGTTGGTTTGTCCACTGACTTTATGACTAAAGTGTCCATAAAAACATTTCAAACACAAACCACATTGAGTATGATGCAAGGAAATGCATTGTCTACACTGCACATATGGAAATCATCTATTCAGATAACATTCAGATGAGTTCAGTTTCCTGGTTTTACTTTGGCTCACCTGAGGGTGGAGGAGCAAACTGTCCTGGCTGGCCGGGATAGCCACCTGGCTGGCCGGGATAGGCACCTGGCTGTGACGGGTAAGCACCAGGTTGGGGAGGGTATCCACCTGCCTGCGGGGGGTACATCCCAGGTTGAGGGGGGTAGCCTCCTGCAGCAGGAGGGTACGCCCCTGGTTGAGGTGGGTATCCACCGGCCTGAGGAGGATAGCCCGTCTGGGGAGGATAGCCTGGATAGCTCATTGTCCTGCATGAAATTGAAAAAATGATGGGTTTCTTTTACCAAAATTGCGTGAAAATGAAATCTTCATAAGCTTGGATTGGAGATCATAATAATAATTAAAAAAAATATAGCATAAATTGCTTAAAAAATGCATCAGAGGCTCCATGCATCATTCCAAAGTCAATGGGTAAATGCCTGAAATAAGCAGTTAGCACAAGCATGTTTCATTCGATGGCATAAAATACATAAGTAATACCTCAGTCTAGATTTCTTAAGCTTATATGCTTCTTGAAAAAACGTGGCTGCTAATATGTGGCTACAGGGGACTACAGATGCTGTCAGGGACATTTTCAGTGTGATGTTTAAAGGGATAGTTCACCCAAGAATGAAAATTCTGTCATTATTTACTCACCCTCATGTCGTTCCAAACCCATAAGACTTTAGTTCATCTTCGGAACACAAATGAAGATCTTTTTGATCAAATCTGAGAGCTTTTTGTCCCTCCATTGACAGCTACACAACTACCATTTTGACGCTTTAATTTTTAAATGTGAATAAAAGCCAAAATTCAATCTGTTCATCATATAAAGCAATCAAATCTCTTCAGAAAATTTGGACTAAACCGCTCAATTCATATGGATTAGTTTTACGATCTCTTTATTAACTTTACGTAACTGTCAATGGATAGACAGAAAGCTCTCAGATTTCATTTGAGTTCTGAATATGAACGAAAATCTTACGGGTTTGGAATGACATGAGGGCGAGTAACTGATGGGTGAACTATCCCTTTAAACATCACGCTGAAAGCTAATATATTTGCTAATCTGTTTTTACAGCTTGTTGAGTTTATACTCATGCTCTCGCAAACTATTTTAACTCAAACTTTCAAACTTGTAGATTTTAAATCAAGACTGAAAAAGTTGTCAGAAGCTTAGTGTTGAAGCTGTGCAACCGTGGCGTAGTTTGTTTATTGTATTTAGGTTTCAACATTCATAAAATGCTGTTAAGGTTATCTTGATACACAAAACTTGTAAGAATCATAAACTATTGTTGGTCATAGTGCTCATTTTCTGCAACAATCCAAGAGTCAACGGGAAAATCCTTGAGGTATGCTTTTTTATCGGGGAAAATAGTGATGTCAAAGTTCAGATTGGCCTACAAAAATACGTCATCACTGCACAGCTCCATTTAAGGGGATATACATACGCTTCAACCATTAGGCCCCATTATCCAAACATCACGCTGCATCTGCTCCTGTGCTGCTTGTCAACAAGCCCTCTGATACCCCTTTTCCACCAAGGCAGTGCTGGTGCCGGTTCGGAGCCGGTGCCTACTCGCGAACCAGTTTTTTGTGTTTCGACAGCCAAAGAACCGGATCTCGGCCAGGAAAATTGGTTCCAAAGCGGCACCAACTCTTTGCTGGACTAGAACCGTTCTTTTACCACGTCATGCAGGGGCTGGGGGCGGGGTTATTGTCGAACTTCTTCTCGAACGTAACCTCCGTCTATAGTAATCCAGACGTGCAGCACAAAACGTCTAAACGTCTTCTTCTGACCCCAATATAGGATCGCAAAGCCAGGAGAAACATTTGCAGAAAGACGATGTAGTCCGCCATTGTAATTGTTATGCTTGAAGTTGGCACAAGCATTTCTGGGAAAGATAAGACGTATGGCAACGTACACAGTGACGTAACGACGTTGTTCGCTGGGCTCTCTAGTCAGTGGAAAAACAAACAGGTTCTGAGAAGGTTCGCAAGTTGAACCAGCACCAGTTCCGAACCAGTTCTTTTTTAGTGGAAAAGGGGTAAGAGAGCACAGACTGCTGTACATCTGTAGCTGTAAATCATGATCTGCTTTATATGGTTACTAATGCATAAAAAGCTTTTGATAAATCATATTGTCCAATTTAAATCAAAATTTTGGCCAGATTACTGATATTTGCTGACGTTGATTCAGTTTTAATAAAGTAGCCTAGGTCATTGGCTCATTTTTTAAAATAGTTTTGCAAGCATGTTCTATCATAGAAAAACATCACTCATTTCCTTTTAGGTCAGTTTGATGACAATAATCAAAACTGACACCTTCTGCTGTGTTTAACACCTGACTTGAGAAGTAAAGCTTGAGATGTTGGTCTGCAAAACAGAGCAACAGTTCCCTTTAGTGTGCCAACAACTAGCATGAAAAATTGCAACACGTGTCAACAAAAAACCTATTTATTTAGCTAAAGTTTGTTTCACTTTTTTTTTATACATAAACTTTGTAAAATATTTGTAAAATAAAAAAAAACTAAAATATTATAATCGCAGTCTAATTCACTCTTTTTTTCTTCTTCTGACATGACTGCTCAGACTTCTCAACGTTTCCTTTGAAATGCACCAAAACATAAACCCTAAGTGGAAAATAGTGGCCATGCTCTCAAATTCAAGCCCTCAATATTTATTTTATACCAAACATTAACAGCAGTCAGTGCGTCTCAACGAGAAGTTCCCGTGTGGTCCAACCCATGGAAACACATTACATAAACTACAGCTGAAGCTCTGCCCTGCTGCTATAGAAAACTACAGTCATGTTCAGGAAGTAAAACTCCCATTCATATTTTCCAAAGGGAAATTGTTTTTTTAAGTGATAACGTATTAACCTTTCAACACTAACGTATCAAGAGCTCTGAGGTTGTTAAATGACGGTACAGTACATGCTTCTGTAGAAGCCACAAGTCAGTGTTTTTAAACGCAACTTTAAAAACATTTAATTTTTGACTATCTAAAATAATAGGCTACACCACCTATAATACTTAGGACAGCTCCACAAATCAGAAATCATCGCTGTTACCATGGAAAGAAAGATTATTGCAGTGACAGCCCACCCCAAAAATAATGAGGTCAATCTCCTGATTGAAATATATACAGAATGTACGGTTTTTGTGTAGAAAAAGTAGAGATATGTGAACAGGGCTAATAAGATCTTTTAGTGTGTGTTGCTTTTTTCAACTCTGGTTGGTGTAATTTGATCTGAGCAGCATCATGGGTAATGTGGTTTTCACCAGGAATTCCACTGTTAAACAGGATTATTTAAAAAAAAGCTGAAATAACGCAGGCTGACATCTTCAGCAGAGGCAAATACCATTGATTAAAAACCTTGAAGCTCATAGAAGGTCTGTCTTTAAAGGTTTCTAAGTTAACGTACAAAATCAATTTCCATATGAAGAAAGTTTTTACTCCCGGAACCCAACTGTTGAATTCTATAGACCTAAATCTGGTTAGACACCATATTGAATTTAACACTGATGTAAACAAGGCTGTAAGGGATAGACGTACAGTCTTTACAATGGCACAAACTGTAGAAAGATCCTAGATTATGTCATTTTCATAACCCACAACTTTCAAAGCTAGTTTTTGTCCACTGAAATTTTTCTTCTGAAAGATTTTTCATCGGCTGGACAATGTTGGTAAGGCATGTTGTTAAACAACAGTAGGATCTATTGAAAACAGTGCACTTCTATCCTTCACAACCTCATTGTCTATAGTAAGCAGTATCATGCTCTTTTGCCTATGCTAAGTAACTAACTATTGAGGCAGTAAAGAAAGGCAATGCTGTCTGCGGCATAGAAAATACAGTACACTTACAGTGCATGGGGCGCAAATTATATGGATAACATGATAGGAGCAGATAAGATATGAAAAATGGGCTTTTATAATATTGCTCATTGACCCTTGGCACATTGCCTTCGACTTAGAGAGATGTCCATACTTTGTAAACTTACAAATAGGCCAGTATAATATTTAGCCTATGTTCATGCTCTATTTGTGGTCATGGAAACTAATACTGATGTATTTAAAAGTTATACACTTTTCACACAGTCTTATCACCTTTACTCAGTGTGGGAGCGGTTTGTCATTGCACCTCAACATCTGCCATAAAACACATTAGAAGTTGTGTAGAAGGAAGGGGCAAACAGACTTTTAGAGATGAACCCTGCGATAAAAAGCACCACACCTCAACATATGATGCAATCCACACGGTTAAGATTTTCAAACTTATGGATCACAATGGGTCTCATTTGTCAATCTAACATGGAAACGAGTGCAGAAATCATCTCATCATGACACATTATGAAACATTCGTATGCCAACAATCCCATTGTTGTTAATAAATGTGGCAGCTGATTCCAACAATTCCAAGCCAAATTTATTATGCTGAATGCAAGTTCACCCTAACTCAAAAACTTGCGTACACAAGTTGAAACCTGACGTAAGATTTGATTGTAGCCAGCAATCACGTATATATTGATAAATGCCAAGTTTTGCGTGGAAACGAGCGCACGTTCGTTCATGCGTTCGTTTCATAAATGAGGGGCACTATGTTGATTTCAGTCAGGCCTTTACAATCACACATTGTTTAGGGCAGAGATTTTTTTTTTTTTGGCCTAATTTTTAAGAATGTTAATGCCATGCTTTAGAATGTCAAAACACCGCTATCTATCACAATACCAACTCTTTTTGACTAAGAGTTTTACTTTCTCTACAGCAGGGGTCTTCAACAGGGCTAGATTCCACCAATTATTTTTGTGAAACAATGAAAATATGTGTTGAAAATATAATATTACATAAAATTAAAACAAAAAATACAAGTAAATGACTCTGTACATCTGATTAATTGAATGACTCTGCAAAGTAAACATCATAAAGTATGTAAATAAATGAATATGGTACTATTTACTTTTTAAAACGCAAGCTTAAAATGCAACACTTAAGGTTCTTTATTAGCATAATGTTTCCACAAAGAACCTTTAACATCCATGGAACATTTCCATGCCAAAAAAAAAAGGTTATTTATAGAAGAAAAAGGATGTTTAGATTATTGAAATGTTCTTAAAACTAAGAAAAATATATTATTAGTTAACTGATAGATTTTAATATCTCTCTCTCTCTCTCTCATATATATATATATATATATATATATATATATATATATATATATATATATATATGTATATATAAAAGAACAGCTTATAGCCAACTTCACAATACACCAACAAAGTGGTAATAAAATATCTTGAACATTAGAAGTGTTTAAAAAAAAATTACTCTTTTATTACAACATATTTATAGAGAATTCCTGCGAGAGCCCAACACAGTAACAACATCTGAACACTATTATGTGCCCTAAGACGAGACATATTTCCATTGAGGCCTAAATTACAAGTGGCACTATTAAGGTTTGCTCAGTCAACAACAAAATATGTGATTACCCAGATAGCCAAACTTCCATTTTGATCTATCCCACAAAACAGTGACAGTTCGAGTCTTGTCTATCGCAACTGTATTTAAGACAAAATGTTCTGTCACATTAAAACATGTTTTCGCTCCATAAAACATTATACTACAGAATTTACTGGATTTTGATGGAGAATCTTGAATTAACTGGAACCTCAAATATGCGAAGCGAAGATAAAAGACATAAGATTATTAACACTCAACATTATGGGCGGATCTCTGAAAATGAAAGCTGGAAGAAGGCTTACAAGACGCTTAAAATAACGCAGTGGTATGCAGGAATTACAGAACAGAACCCGCATAAACGTTTACATAACAGCTCACTCAATATCGTTCTAACTATTTTAATAGTATAAACGTTAAACAGACCGTATTATGGTGTAAAAGAGTATGTTACTTACAGTTTAACAGAAGGCCGTCACTTCCTAGGTACAGAGTACCTCTGTGCTCGAGCGTGAGACACGCAGCGTAATATTTAATGAGGTGGGTGGGACTCATACTTTCCATGACTGTATCACACCAAACAATCTTTAACTAAATACAAAACATATGACTCTTTCGTTCACCATGACTCACGTTGTTTGTTAATAAAGGAATGACTATTGTTATCTTTCCATAAGCCTGTCAAATATTGCATGCATAACCTATTGCAGAATACAGTTTAAAAGAGTAGTTGCATAAAATGCGTTGGTATCACTTTAAGATCTGCGTTCATAGTATAGCCTATTAGGGTTCCTGTAGGTTGTGTTTTTTTCTTTGCTGTAATTTTTAAATATTAATATGTGACAAAAGACGGTGTTAAGATGTCACATAAGACGAGTGGGTCTAAATATGGAAGTCTGCCAAAGCAGGATCACGCCCTAAAGTCAGCCACGCCTACCTGTGCGTGCGTGTGACGTCCATGGTGTGTTTACAGTAGGCTACTTAGGAAAAAGCTCTTCTTTTCCTTAATTCTTCCAAATCCTTTCAGTTAAAATATATAATCTGTTACTATAAAGGTACAACTAATACTCCAATGAATTAGATTGCTATTTTTTTTTTATTTTGCTTGGAATGTTTTTTATTCATGAGCAAAAATTATCTTAACTCGCAACCTACTTTTTCACATTTCTTAATTGAAATTGACGCATTTCTTAAATCTCTTGGGTTAGTTAAAAACAAGAAAAGTGACAGATTCTTGAAATATTATGATTTTTTATATATATTATTAGATTAATTTGAACTAATCTTAGATTAATTTCTTGTCATTTCTTGTCACTGATCTGTACAGGTTACTAATAACAATAACAACTTATTTTGCAACCATCTTAAGATAAAAAACAAAACTCTTTTAATGTCTCATGATTTAAGTACAATACAGTCCCTCTTGTCATCTAAGGATGGGCACCTGAACTGATCACAGAATATGGAGTCCCTGACTTACTTACTGTACCTTCTTGTACCATTTGGCAACACACTCTCAGAAAAAAAGGTACAAAAGCTGTCACTGTGGCGGTACCTTTTCAAAAGGTACACCTTTTCACCTTCATTCAAGTCCCTCAAAGGTACATATTGGTACCAAACGTGTACATATTAGTACCTAAATGGTACATATTAGAACCCTTTTGAAGGGTACTGTCCCAGTGACAGCTTTTGTACCTTTTTTTCTGAGAGTGCAGAAGTAAATAAATCTAGTTATGAGAGGCTAAGAACTAAACAAGAGTCCAGTTTGTTTGTTTTTGACTATATGCCATTCACTCCTAGAGTATATGACTGGTTAAACTCAGATTAAACATGCTTTCACAACTTTAAACTTCCTACTGTACATGTAACCTATTGCGTTGTTACTGTATTTGCATGTAAATTGCTTCAGTAAGAAAGTGCATACTTAGACCATATATATACAGTATATATATGTTTATTTATTTTACTTCCTATAGCCGCAGCTGAACATGTCACAAAAATGTGATTTATTTCTTATATTAAATATGCTAAATGTATAAAGTCTGTTATAGTATATAGTTATATATCAATACAAATACACCACATAAAATGCATTTAAATTTCATTAAAATGCAGCTCTTATCACAGTTTAAAAATCAAACTAAAATTACAATAAACTGTTAAAGTTTCTCAGTAGATTCTGATATCCGTGGAATAACATGGTCCCCTATGGATAAGATGGAGATCGCAGTGGAGTTCCTTGCTGATTGGTGAGCCAAGTAAACGCCAAAAGTCACCTTAGAACAAGAGCAGAGGAGAAAAGAGAAGTAATGTGGTTTTCATACATTAGACATGTCATTTCTTGTAAAAGCAATCAAAGGCAGAAAATAAGAATGAGAAGTTTTGTTTTTACAGACTTTTCCACTTCTGCATTCAGAAAGCGACCTAAGGGGTTCCTGGGTCCTAGTGGCTGATTTTTGATCAACTCCAATCATCTGACAACGGCCACATCTCCCCATCACCTTAAACAAAGCATAAAGAAGAGACCTGAACATCTGTTTGATTTCTTGCCAATTATGTGTCCATTACATATTTTTACCAACCTGAAACTGAGTGCCTCCTACTGTCAAGTGACACCAGTCGTCCTCTGCAAACGGCTCCTGTCCAGAGATGACCAGATTCGCCCTGAAACGCTGAATGAGCTGCTCCATGTCGCTCAATGTTCCTTCATTCTCACTATCGTGCCTTTAACATGCCAAAGACAACAAAAACATCCTGAAATAATGAAGAAATTTACTTCATATATGCAGAGCACTACTAGCTGACGATTTAAACAGACAGACTGGCAATTTAAAAGTCAGCTATTAGCCATATAATAGACAATAGCCTCAAATTGTCTGGTCATTTGTCACTGTTGTAAGTGAATTGGGCATTACTATACCTGTTGGCAATGTGCTCTTGTAGAAAAGACACACTGGCTTTGTTAATAAGCAGAAACTGTGCCTCATTCACCAGAGAGAGAGCAGTGGGACAACAGGCTGGATATGGAGACATCAGGAAAAAAGTGACACAATTGTTGACAGAGTAACTACAGAGTACAGAGATATATAATCATATTTTTCATAGACTTTGTTACAATAGCTTGGAAAATCAGAGCAGAGTTTGAGACATTGTTGAGGTCTCTTCTGAAACATAATTTCTAGGTTCTTATCTCTGAAGAAAAATCAGAAAAGCAAGTCTTTTTTCTCTATTTAATCGAACTGATTTGCAAGAAACAATCAAGATCGATTTTTTCTGCTTTCTAATGGGAAGAAATGTAAAAGAAATAACTATAAATTGCTTTCTGACTTCCATGATTTAAAAATGCTGAATTCTGAATGCAAGCGCAAGTAATAGATCGAAAATTGAATGACGTTTACTTTAACGCTGTCTTTTCATAATATACTGAATCTAATGCCGGGAACACACTACACAATTTGCACTACACGGAAGTCATCGGATCTCTGTTCTTCTCACACTACACGACTGTGCTGTTGTGTGCACATTGCACGGCGGATCGGCAACGGGTTCACACATTACATTACTCTAGAACAGTCTTTCTAGCGCAGACACACTGTCAGTTTAACCTTCATCAATACCACTAACACTCAGTTTACCTATACACATGTACACAGACACATATACACACATGCATACAACACACATACTCAGATTAAGCTGTAACACCTGGGCTTAATGCAATAATGGACTATGTGCAATATTGACTCACACCCACCCCATGGGTAAGACGTGTCTAATGGGACTCATGCAAAAATACCAATGACCTCTGTGCAATGGCTTTTTGTGTTTTATTTGTTGTATATTTCTAGAGCATTTATTTATTTATTAATATTAAGGGTTAAATGTATTTTAATGTAAATTAAAATTTCACACTGCAGGACTCGACATCTGCGCTTCTCTCAGATCGCGTCTTTGATCATACACAAACTGCATGAGAGTGAAAATCAGGCCTAAAATCGTGTGTAGTCGGCATAAATATTAATAAAGATAATATTCCTTTGAGGGATTAAATTTAAACTACAATATTAAGGATTTCAGGATTTTGTAGCATTCCAAAAAAACAAATACAAATGCAAATGATGTATTTTACATTTCCCTCGTCCAAATTTCATATCACGCAGGAATTCTGGTCTCTGCCTTATAAGACGACAAGGTTTTCCCAGAAACTCAGTAAGCCAGGCTGAAACTTCCTCCCCACAATCCACTGTCTGAACCCTACACCAAAGACAGATTCATATTAAGCTACAACAAGATTCATAATAAGCTGCAGTATTAAGCTAAAATATGAAACAGTTTATACATTTTAAGCTAAATGCATATTGTAATGATATAAAATAATAGGGCTCAATGACATTTTTTGGTGGGCATGTGTTTTATCTTCATACCTGTCACCGCAAACTTTGCTTTGGGACGTTCTTAGCTCTGAATTCTCTAGACTGGTCTCCAAGGGTACAGCGACCGCTTCCATGCCTGAGACAAGAGAGAATGCATTATTGTAGCTTATCATTGAACACATTAAAATACATTACTAAAGAATATATTATTAATGATTTGGGTATGTAGTAACATTTAAACTAATAATTTGATACAATGCATATATTTTGTACTGTACATACTGTTCTTATATTTAAGAAATACCTGCATGTAATCAGAGCTGTAAGTAATTTCTGTAATTACATCTATTATTAAATGGTTGACTCTTCCCTTACCCCTTAAACCTATCCATACCACTAAACCTGTCCATAACATCCGCGTATTCCACCTTAATAGCAGAATTTTGCAATACAACATTGTGGTTAAAAACATCTAATTTAAAGTGTGACCATAATTTAAACTTTCACCTTAAAATGACAGACATGACATTACAGAATAAAAACTAAATAAAAATAAAAATATGGTTTTCATTGTTTGTTTTATAGTGTCTTTTGGCACATACAAAGAAATAATAACATGGTACCATCTGGTATTATCATTGCACTATGGCATTTTCATAGCACTTGAAAAGGCACTGTCTAGTAAATTAAAAGGTGTAATTTATTCCCATTATCTCATGAGATGCTGGCAGTTATTGTTTTTTAAAAAGCTGTAGTGATGTTCTTTGTATTACACTACTGGGGAAATGCAAGTGTCTGACCTGAGACCTGCAGCTGCAGTGTGTTGGAGGCCAGACAGATGATAGGTCGGATGAGACACAGTTTTGGCTCCCGTTTCTGGCTCAGACAAACCCCATTCTCATTCACAACCATCCACAAACGGTCATACAACAAACCCTGTGGTCCCAGTGGCCACTCTGTCACCTGTTAGGTCAATCACAACAACTGAGTACTTGCCATGAAAACTGATTTCATAACATTACCATGCTTTTCATTGTCAACATAGAAAGATAAAAAGAAAAAAAACCATCTTTCTGTACCTCAAATGATGCACATGATTTGACAGGGTAGATGAAGAGGTTGGTTAGAGTGTGGCTAATACCATTGTTCTTTCCTTCTTTTGACACAGTGCCTTCAGATGGTGTTGTTATTCTCTCAGGTGAAGGGGTGATAACTTGCTCAATCTCATGCCCCAGTTGACCATTAGTTATTGATGACAGGTGATCAGATGCTGATGACTCCATCGGTGCGGCTGACTTTAACCTGGTTATTCTCTTTTGGTCCAGGATTAGTGGTTTGTTCACAAAACAATTGACAACAAACCGAAGAAAGTTCTGACAGTCCTCAAAACTGGACATATATCCAAAAGACACACGGATGGATCCTGTGGGACGTCCGTCAACCAGATCAATGTTGTCGCCGCAGACATGACCGGCCTTGAAAAGAACCATTCATTAACAATTACTTCAAACATCTTATTATTATCATCATCCATCCATCCATCTATCTATCTGTACATCTATCCATCTCTCTCTGTCTATCTATCTATCTATCTATCTATCTGTATATCTATCCATCTATGTCTGTCTGTCCTCTTCAATCCGTCTATCTATCTATCTATCTATCTATCTATCTATCTATCTATCTATCTATCTATCTATCTATCTATATCCTTCTGTTATTTCTATCCATCCATCCATCCATCCATCCATCCATCGGACTATCTGTCTGTTGGGTTCCATCTATCTATCTATCTATCTATCTATCTATCTATCTATCTATCTATCTATCTATCTATCTATCTATCTATCCTTCTGTCCATCATCCATCCATCCATAGATCTATCTGTCTGTTAGGTTCTATCTATCTATCTATCTTGCTATCTATCTTGCTATCTATCTTCATCTATCTGTCTGTCCATCCATCCATCTATCCATCTATATTCGTCCATCCATCCATCCATCTATATTCGTTCATCCATCCATCCATCCATAAGATCTAATTGCCAAGCAAACATCAAAGTTTGTTTTGGCAGACGTCCACTTACTTGCAAATTACTCTTCACATTTTGGTTGCTGATAGCCAGATAATGTTGGCAGGCTCCTGTGTTGCAGAAACAGCCTGTACGAATATGAATGTTGAAGAGACTGGCCATTTTGTCCACCTGGCAAAAAAACAAAAACAAGCAAACATACAAAAAAACAATAAGCAAAGACTAAGTCAATCTTTTCTAATTCTTATGGTTTAGATTTTTTTCATTATCTGCACAATTTGTAGTCAGATTTAATTAGAAACCGTTTACAGTATTTGTTTATACAGTAAAAAATATTTTTTTTTAAAGGATAATCTCGTAACACAACCCAAAAAAACATTTGGCAATTCCTGACTGACCTGAGAATACCCTACTGTTTGTCCGTGACAGTCCAGTAGACTAAAGTTGAGAATTGCACCCTGTTCAGCAATATTCTGAAAGTCGCTATCACAGTGGATCTGTGCCACAGGTTTTCCATTGCTATGACACAGGCACGAGAGGATAATATAGGTGTAGCGAGCCAAACCAAACGTGTGAAGCTGAATGTTCATCATACTCCCTGAAAACCAAAAACATCCACTTTTAATGTAGGTCATCAGAATGATAATCCTAAACATGTTAACCATAAACTTATGAACCTGTAAGTTTCCGAAGCGTTTCAAAACCATGATGGAGAGAAATAATGTCAAGGAAGGAGATTGTGCCATCCTCAAACCTAATAAAGTCATTAAAAAAAAATTACACGTTAAACAAATATTGTCAGCTACAGTATCATCAACTACGCTGCTTGCCAACAATTAGAGGTCAAATATCTCACCTGCTGACTACATTTGGCTTTGGTACAAAATAGTTCTCTTCTACAAGATACGCTGCTGCTGTCCCTCCTCCAAAGTAACTTTTTCTCAAGACCTTAGCAGCCTCATTCCTCACCAGCAAGGCTCCGAGTCCAGTCGGGAAGCCAAACATTTTATAGAAAGATATTGGCACAAAATCAGCGGGATACTGGCTTAGATCCAGAGGAGAGCAGCCTACAAAACAGGCAGCGTCGAGGAGAACAAACCATCGACCACGGTGCTCACACGCTGGATAGAGCTGTTGAGACTGAATTCCTTTCACGTAGCTGAGGGGATATTTTCTGCCTGAGAAGTTACTCTGGGCAGGATAACAGAAAAGATGAGGTGTAGAACACTCCTCCTCTCCATTTGTCTGTGTCTGGGATTTTTTCGCTCTTGCTTCCACTTGGTGAGGTAGAACAGGAATTGTGCCAACTCCCTGGAGTGCGGTCACACCGCGGATGCCCACCACAGAGGTGTGGTTGTCAGTGAGGAAGCAGAACTCACTTCCAGGCTCTTCTTTTGACACGGCCTTCCAGGGGAAAGTGTCCGCCACTAATTTCAGTGCCGCAGTACATCCTGAAGTGAAAATCACCGAGTACTCTTCAGGACATGTGTTAAAATGTTCCAGTATCCTGCAGGCATTCAAAACAAAGAGCTATCACATATACACATACTATATATATATATATGTATATATAAAATGTATATATATAATGTTATCAAGATCTTAACAAAAATATTAGCTACTATAATACTTCGAAATATTACTGACGCTCAATCTGTCTCAATTCAGGCCAATTTCCCCTGTATGCGTTTCCTCTGTAATCTTTGCTCTTTTTGTTCACCCTGTTTATATTTTGTTTACCTCTTGCAGTGTTATTTTAGTATTATTTATATACTATTAATGCTATTTATTAATATTTTGAATTATATATTTTTTTTTCATTTTTATTTTAATATTAGTTTAAGTTTTAGTATGTGCTTTTGTCATTTGTATTAGTTTTTGATTTTTAAATATTTCTATTTATCTTTAATTATAATTTAATTATCATTTTTATTTTAGTTTTAGCAATTATATGCACATTATTTTATATATATATATATATATATATATATACACACACACACACACACACACACACACACAGACACACACACACACACACTTTTCTCTTTCTCTCTTTTTAGGATATGCTCTAATGTTCTTTTTGAAAGAAAAATGAAAACAAACATTATCGTATTATATTGCTTTTGTATCTGTTTTTAATAATAATAATAATAATAATAATAATACATTGGTAATACAATGGTAATATAGTCTTCTATGTTATGACTGATGAAAAATTCAGAGGGTGCAAAAGGTCTTACCTGTATCTGATACTTTCCACAGTGTCATGTGTTAGCCTACTGCTGGGATTATGACTGTGAGGATTGCCTGAGAAAGAAAAGAATGTTACGATCAACAGCAAATTATTATTTTGATGTTATGTAATACGGAGTTGTAAATTCAACAATGCATTGTGCATATGATTGTTCATCAGTGTAAAGGAACTCACCATAAACATTCCTAGATATGTCCTCATAAAATTCTTTAATCTGAGATTCAGGAAATAGCGTGGTCCCTGCATGATCAAGGTATGTAACACCTTAAAAAGAAAAAGAACATTTCAGCGTCCACTACTCAGCCTCTAGGTGCAATTCACAATCAGGCCAACGGAGGGCGCTGCATTCTAACAGTCTAAAGACAACAACTAAAGAGAAAGTAAACAGTGCAGCACAGGCCCACGCTCTCAACCGCTGAACAAACTTAGTAGTAGCTATAATCCAAAAATCGGTTATTTACTACTCAAACCTTATTGACATTGGTACATTTTTAAACAGTGAGAGTAGATAACAGCACCGCATGCCGTTACTGACATGTTATAGAAAGGGGAAGGAGGTTTTAAGTACTTTTTATTATTATTATTTACCTTTAATCCGTTTAAATTCCCGATCTATCAGCTCTTGTTGATCAACGCCGTAACCATAATAGTGCCAGAAACTCTTAAAACTCTCAAATGTACACAAATCCTGGAAGTCCTGCATAGGCTGAGTTTCCATTTCCGTAAAGTCAGGAAAACACAAGAGCTCCCTCTTTCGCGCACTTATGTATCACTCACCACACCATGTCCAATTGATAGAGGCGAGACCAAAGTCCAGCTGCATGTGACTGTTGACTTTTCTGCAGGACAAACAGTGGAGTTTCCTTAGAACCTCATGCCGTTTCTGAAGCATGTCTGATGAACTCACGTGCACAGGGAACTTAACTCATCAGATATTAAGTAAAGAATACCGATCTCCAAGTAGACCTACAATTAACTGTACAACATATTATTTGACATACACTACAGTTCAAAATACTGGGGTCAGTAAGATTTTTAGTCAAATAAATGAATACTAAATATCAAATACTTCATTAGTACTTCATCAAGAAATACTGAAACAAAATGTATCAGTTTGCACACAAAAAAAATATTAAGCAGCACAACTGTTTTCACCGTTGATAATAAGAAATGTTTCTTGAGCAGCAAATCAGCATATTCAAATGATTTCTGAAGTCTCATGTGACACTGAAGACTGGAAAATGATGCTGAAAATTCAGCTTTACAATCACAGGAATAAATTTCACAAAATTACTTGGTTTGTACTTCTTTCAAAAACATAAAAATAAAACAAAATCTTACCAACCAAATTTGGATCAAAAACTACATTTCCCTTTTACGAACCATGGTCTCTGCATGTTTTTTATTATTATTATTATTACCATGGTAAATCTTGTGATCTGTTGTAACATAAATTTATTATTTTTCTGTTTTTAGGCTTTGATTAAATTCAGGTCACAGTAGTTTTGATAATGTATAGGCTACTCAGAATGAGACCGGTAAAATTACGGCAGCTAATAAAAGATCCAGAGAAGACATAGTAATACATGTTACAGGGGGTTTTAAGTATAAAAATAGATAAACAGTCACACTCAATTCACTTTATGTTGTAATATAACAATAGTTCTATTAGCAATTTTGGGATTTATGGATAGAGTGCAAAGGTAGGCTATTGTAATTTTAGTACAGCTTCAACTTATTTCAGTTAATGCAACATTTCTAATTTTGTTTAGTTTAAGTTTGATTTCAGCTTTATTTAAATGAACAAAAATGTTTGTTAATAGTTTTAGTTTTGGTTTTACTTTTAGTTAAAGGGGACATGACATGACATGCCTTGATCTTTTGACATATAAGAGGTTTCATATCTTAAAACGTCCTCCTCCTTATAAACAAAGCATTTATTTAATCTAGCACCAAAAATGGCTCGTTTTGATATTGCAGGATCTGTGATGTCACACAGGCAAATACATTTGCATATAACTGCCTCCAGAGCAAGACACACACACACACACACACACATCATGCATTGGTCCTGCCAATAGCATTCAGTTGCTTATTGGATGATATTTGCCGACACTGAATTTAAAGCAAATAGAAGAACCCATTATAATCACTGCCGCTGTCTACACTGGACACAGTATACAGTTGGAAACCACAGTGGATGGTTTAATTTAATGGTGTACCGGTTCGCGTCAGAGGATTATATGTTTGTTCGGAGCATTTTGTTTTGTAAACGAGGAGAGTTCGCTATGAAACTTTAGTTGAAAGATGAAGCTGCCAACTGGATTGGATCTTCATCAGAAACCGTAAGTAAATGATTTTATAATGCTTTGTCTGTAAATGACGGTTTTATTTGGATAATGTTTTCAAAACACTTACTCGCGTGCAATAGCGAGTGGACGTTGATACTGTTTCCCATGTGATGACGTTAGCCAATCATAACAGTGGCCATTTATTGACAAGCCTCGAAGGAGCCACTTCGTTTAAAAACGTATCTTTTCAGACAGATGGTCAGAATGAAGGTTGAAAATGTATTTTTGTGCAAAAAAAAAAAGTATTAACATTATAAAATAACCTCAAGGAACATATTAACATAATAAAAAAAAAAAATCAATGTCCTAATCCCTTTAATGATAACAACACTGTCATGTAACAGTTTTAGAACTTGCTTTTACACTATTTATCAACACATATGCAGAGAGGGAATGGAGATCCACAGAGACCATTGTTCATTTCCATCCCAGACAGCAGGCAGTGATTAAATATGCCACTTCTGCTCCACTAATTCATTCACTTTGAAATTCTGCTGGCGAGCAGAGTGCATCTTTTTCTGTTAAAGGCCCACATTGTTTTCACAGGACTTTGGCCTCATTAGCAGGAGTAGATGCTTGGTGTGGGGGATGGGAATCCGGCCACAGAGACCTTGTGTCTTTCTGTCCATAATGATGTGACACAGTCAATTTGGAGATGCTTATGTTGATTGGGGGTGTCGGCTAAGCATTTTGGGCATATTCTTCTTTCTCTGTGTCCTTCAAATTTCATTGTCCATGCATATTGTCTTACCAAAATGGACAATGTATTTCAAGATGAGTCTCTTGGGATACACAATTAGACATTTCTGTCTTTTTCCTGCGAATATATTCCCTGACGAGGTCAGCTGTCTGTATTGCAGCTGTACCAAAGTATGGGAAACCTGTTGCCTTCTGTTCTTCTTGGGATTCCTTAATACTACCGGGACCATCCATTCTCGGGATGAAGGTGCTGTGGCATCAACTACGTAAGTATTAAGTACTGAAAGAGTCTCTGGGCTCACGTAGCCTGGTCTAAAGGCTTATCAGAGGCTAAGCCAGAGGGGGGAAAAAACAGTAAAGCTAGTCTCAGTCGACCAGAGGTACGGGCACAAGGCCATCTGTCCATTCTCTGAATACAACTGACAACAAAGGAGGGCAACTCCGAACTAAGGGAATCATACACACTCTGGATCCGCAAACGTTAACTCATCCTGGATTGACAGGGTAAGAAGAGCTGGTGAAGAGTGTAACTGGCATCTTCGCGCCGTCTCAACCTCCATCACTTTCAGGTCAGTTTGCAAACTTCAACCCAAAGCTGCTCATCACGCGCAGGGACATCCAAAAGAAACAAATAGGCGTGTTAATGCTTTTCTGGCAACAACAGTGTTCTTGTACATCTTTGACTAAGGGAAAACCTATATCTTTCATATACTTTATGTATATTTTGTCTATATATACATATTATACGATATTCTATAGCCTAACGCTGAGTTGTTTTTCATATAATATAATATAACACTAATTATAAATGATTTTAATGTTAATAAATACAAACATAATTTTTCCTAAATATTGTTCTAAATTTGGGCAGTAATATTACATATTATTGTTGTTGAATGGACATATTCATCGATAGATTTATTTAAAGATGAGTTTTTTTTTTAATTTTGTGTCTGTTTACACTAAACTTTTGAATTCGTTTTAATCGTTAATTTACATAACAATGGCAGTTTGGGGGCCTAAAAATGCGAACTTTTGAAAGCAGGTTTCAAAGTGCAATTTTTTTTAAATCAACAACGTTATCGTTTCCGTGTTTTAGTCGTTTTTGTGTATCAATGTAAACAGGGATCGTTGTTATCTGTACGCAAAAACTCAAAGGAAAAACGTATCCGTTTTAGTACATTGTTGTCTTGTAAACGTACTCTTAGTTTGACGTTAAACGCGATGTACTGAATTCACAATATTGTTTAATATAACATAAAACACTATTCACAAACAACAAAGGCTTAGTCATTGGAATTACGCATTTAAAACAGACGGATCTTTTTTGAACACTAATCTGAGTCACCAATTTCCCAACATTTTTTTTTGTACATCAACATTTCAATGCCAGTGACATAAATTATTTTAATTCCTGATTCATAAACACATTTGACATGTGAAAAACAGCGTGTGGGATATCTATGTTCGGGCTTATTAGTGCTATGCTATATGATGGCAGAATGTTTTCAGATGCCTGTTGACAAGCTTTGGAAAGACAGAAATGGGTCAAATGGGACTTAGCATTAGCCAAACAAATCCGGGCCTAGAGGA
Organism: Squalius cephalus; assembly: GCF_949319135.1. Classification (NCBI taxonomy): domain Eukaryota; kingdom Metazoa; phylum Chordata; class Actinopteri; order Cypriniformes; family Leuciscidae; genus Squalius; species Squalius cephalus. The sequence goes on from NC_137142.1 coordinate 29,051,662, forward strand.
TTAGACAGGATGGTAGCATGTTTTATGCATTTACCTGATGAAACCGCACAGAACTATTAGCCACACAAAAGAACCGGCTTTTTAAAAATGTATTATTAAATTCAGACACCTTATTATTTATATTAAGCATGCTGAATCTATAACTCATTTAGTCTTGTTCATGATTGAATTCTCAGTCTTTGAGAATACTTACATAACCATAATTTAACAAAAAACCCTTTTATTGGTTTTGATATTTCACCGAAGTAAAAAACAGTAATACTATGAAATAATGGTTTTCTATTTTAGTATACTTTAAAATTTCATTTATTTCTGTGATGCAAAGCTGAATTTTCGACAGGCATTACCCAGTCTTCGGTGTCACATGATTTTTCAGAAATCATTCTAAAATGCTGATTTGATGCTCAGTTATTATCAGTGTAAGAGCCAGTTGTGCTGCTTAATATTTTTTCGAAACCTGTGATGACCAGTTTATTTTATTGATGAATAAAAAATTTAAAAGAACAGCATTTATTCAAAACGGAAATCATTTCTAACAATATAACATTTCTTTCTCTTTTAATCTATTCAGCTGTTCACATCTCTTTAGCAAGTTCCTCTGCTGCTGGAGTGTCATGGAAAGAGGGACCACGTTCCATTTAACAGCTTATGTAAGTCTGAAAACATTTCAAAAGCAGTAGTTTTCAAAGAGGGCTAACAAACGAAAGCATCGGGACTCAATTGGAATAATAGATCTGATAAATAAAGAAAATGCATTCAATTATTTGTCATATAGCTGCAGGGCCTCATTAGAGGAATATAAGGAATGAATAAGGCCTCATTAAAGGGAAATTTAAAACAATCCACTAACACTTCCTCTGATCTAATGCTGACTCATTTTTTAGTTTCACCCATGAATGTTCTCTGTGATCTCATCTGGCTTAGAATCGATTTAGATGTAGATGGTAAAACGCTCTGTTATAAAGTGCTCGGAGATGTGCGGAATTTGGGAACAGGCGACATTGTGTTCCCTCACTGATGAATTAATGGGCCTTGTTAGACATGGTCACACAAATGTCACTTGATCCACAGGCCTAGAAAGACACAAGTGGCTCTTTTGAGTCTTATCAAACACGGTCACGCCACTTCTATTAAAGCAGAACCATTAGAGACGTTAGAGGCAGGTCCTCGCCCACCCGAGTCCAAAAGGGAAATAACACCCAACTTAATGTCAGAGCACAACAACAGGTACCTACAGCTAAACAAACGAACACACGACTGAATAGACATTTACAGCTGAGACGGTTAATGGGAGAGAATTATGAGTTTTCAAGGCTGAAATGTTTGCACACTGAAATTCATTTCATATCTGCTCTGACTGAATGGGTAAATTTGTCTGTTTGTGTGCACAGAGACAGTCTGTTTGAAGCATCTAGACCCAAGAGAAGAATGAATATGAATGAGAAGGAGGGAGGAGTATCGGAGGGGGGGCTAAATGTCACCCTCACCATCCGCCTGCTAATGCATGGAAAGGTAAGACACATCTCCAATCCTCACAGAGCTGTACTTGTTTGCTTTCAGCCTTGTGTTTTGCGAGCGCATCCAGTCAAGCAATAAATACAGTACCTGAGAAAGATTTAGAATTGTATAGGTGACATTTCAGATTACAGATCGTCTATAGAATTAATTCTAAAATGTTATTTTAGACGACATATTCAGAAATAGTGTAAAGTGGCATTTACGCAATCATCTTTTCTTATGAAAAAGTCACAATCTTCCTGCTTATGAACATCTCTGCTTATCTTCATTGCCTGTTAAAGGTTTGGAATAATTGCTATTTTTGAATGCTTTTGAAAGAAGTCTTCAAAAATTCAGCAAAACAGTAATATTGTGAATTATTTTTCATTTATTCCTGTGATGGCAAAGCTGAATTGTCAGTAGTGCTCAAGAAATGTTTCTTATTATTATCAGTGTTGAAAACAGTTTTTGCTGCTTAATATTTTGATATTCCTTAAATCCATTCAAAAGTTTGGGGTATACTTTTTTTTTAAATAAATGAATATTTTTATTCAGCAAGGACACTGTCACGATCTGTTGTTTTTTCTATTTCAGTTTCAAGGGCTTTTAGTTTGCTATCGTCATTTCCTGTGTTTCCTTTCTTATGTTTCTTCTGTTGTCATGGTTGCTCATTGAATGATTACACACACCTGTTTCAGTATAGATTCAGTATAAACTTAAAAATGCTGCCGTCGGAGGATGCATTCCAAGGTAGGAAGGCATCAAGGCACATCTGACTGAGATAACTTCATCTGATGGATTTTTGAAGGCAGAATAGATGTATCCTTCACTGCTTTTGATATCACACAATCCTGTGCTTTCCATTCTGTGACAGTTGAGCTAGAAAAAGAAAGATGGCATCTGAAAGTTGCTGGTCAGTTTGTGTGCAAAATAATGTTTTTGACCAACATTTTCCACTTCTGATGTCATTTCTAGTGAGAAATTACTGTAGTAATGTAATATTTGTTTAGTTTTCACCAAAGCTCGCTCTATTTTGCTGTAGATCATTAAACTGTTTCGTAAGGTACCTTCGTGCGCAAATGCCAAAGCACACTGTTACGTTTACACTTCGTGTTCTCTAATCTAATCTGGTCTAATCTTTTGTTTTATTTAATAAAGTTACGCTGCATTTAGATCTGCTGCCCGTAATCTGGTCTTCTTCCTCAGCCCAGTCGTGACACGCATTAAATTGATCAAAAGTGACAGTAAAGACATTTATAATGTTACGAAATCCTGCTACAAAAGATACTGTTCTTTTGAACTTTCAAAGAATCCTGAAAAAATGATCAGTTTCCACAAAAAAATATTAAGCAACTGTTTTCATCATTGATAATAATAAGAAATGTTTCTTGAGCGACACATTTCTGAAGGACCATGTGACACTGAAGACTGGAGTAATGATGCCAAAAATTCAGCTTTAGCATCATAGGAATAAATCACATTTTAAAATATATTAAAATAGAAAACAGTAATTACAGTTTACAATATTACTGTTTTTACTGAATTTTTTATCACTATATGCATCGTTGGTGAGCATCGTTGAAATGTATTTCAAAAACATTAAAAAATCTTATTTTTTCCAAACTTTTGATAGTATATATAGTGTAGAATATGAAAAGACAGATGAAACACCATTATCCAGTAGTTCTACAGTTTACCATGCAATCATTTAGATGAACCATGTTTTTTATTTGTTTGTTTTGTGTGTGTTTCTAGGAAGTTGGAAGTATCATTGGAAAGGTAAACAATTTTCAGTCTCAAAGAACTGTTCTTATTGTGTTTAATATGGCTTACACTCTAATCTTAATATACACATTCTGACATAATTCATTTGGTATATATTCAGATAGTCTTTTAAAATGATTTTTCCCTTGTTCCCTTATTTGTTTTTTAGAAAGGAGAGACTGTCAAAAAAATGAGAGAGGAGGTAAGTGCTTCATTGATCTTCATGATTAAATAAGACTAAGCTTTTTTAATTTATTCTCGAATATCAAAACATCATTTTATATTTTCCATATTAAAGTTTTAAAAACGGATGTTTTTCTTATTACCTATAGACAGTGCTGGGTAGTAACTTGTTACATATAATCTAGATTACACAATCAGATTCCAAAAATTACTATTATTACTATATTATAATTATTTAGTACTTATAATTAGATTATAATACTCATAATCAGACTACAGTTACTTTTTATTTATTACATAAATATTCACACAATGGCAGTGATTACGTAATTACATATTCACACAATGGCAGCAAATCATTCATAATATTGATTCTCCATTCATAATTTATCTTCTTCTCGTTTTAAATGGACCTTTCTAAAAAAGAACATACATTCAGAAAGTCTTCTAGTTGTGCGTAATTGCACAGACAGACCAGCCACTAGTCAGGTGGCTATAATTACACGGAAAATTGAGAGGCCACAAAGCATATCGACATTGCATATCAAATCAACTCCTGACAAACACATTAATTATCATTTTAATTATTACTCAGCAAGTCATTTAACCACGTATTGCCATGTCTTTGTAATGCCTTTTTCTTTCAAACACATTGTTAATATAATTTTGATTATTTTAAAATTATTTCAATTTGACATTTTTATGATTTATTTTACTATTAGCTTTTCATTAAATTCAGGAACCCCCTTGCAGTTCCTTCACAAACCCCAGTCTGGGAAACCCTGACTAATGTAATGTTTAATGTACTTCATGTTGTTGATAAAGAATGGATTATATTTTCTTTCTCTTTGTATTTTTATATCAATATGGCACATATTATCCTATTCAATTCACTGTGATAAATGAGTTAGGTCAAAAGTAATGTAAAAGTAATCCAAAAGTAGTCAGATTACATTACCTAAAATATGTAACTACTATTTTGTCATGTAATTTTGAATCAGTTTTGAACCAGCACTGCCTATGGACTATTTTTTTGAAATGACATGCTGAATAGTGCTAATGCTGAATAGCTGTATAAAGATTAAAAGTAACTAATTTGGGTGGCCACATGTATTTCAAAAATTAGACGGCAGAAAAATGGGATAATTTTCAGTTTGAGCAAACTCATCTTATTATCTGCATGATATGGTATTTAACTGGGAGAGGGTGCAATTGTCAGCCCAGAGGCCAGATTGATCAATTAAATGTGATGCAGCACAAAAACTCTGCTTTTCTCTGTGGATTCAGAGTGGAGCTCGGATTAATATATCAGACGGTTCCAGTCCAGAGCGCATTGTCACCATCACTGGACCGTCTGAGGTCATCTTCAAAGCCTTCGCCATGATTGCAGAGAAGTTTGAGGAGGTAGGCGGATTTTTTACAGCAGTAATGAGCCAATAATGCCATGGGTGATTTTATTCATTTAGATTTTAGTATAGTGTAAAAATATCTATGTGAGCTTATTCCTAGCTACTATTTGCTATACTTTCCCATTCATTTTACAGAAGTGGTTGTACAACTGTTACAGTTAAATGATTACTGTATATGTGAATGATATAGAAGTATTATGCAATTGAATCACAATTGTGTCAGAATTACAGTGAACTTGATATTTAGATACTAACTTTAATAGTGTCATAATAATATGCCTGCAATGATCTGAATTATGAGTCAGTCACTTGCTTTATTTTCTCCATGTTGCACAGCGCAACCAATTGTGTTCTGTAACACTATTACACAGGCTTTTAATTAAATGAATTAAAAGTAAATTAGGTCCCAGCCAAGGGGAACACTAATTACTGTAATACTGACTTACAACTATTTACGCTTTTGTCCCACAATGCAGCTTGATATGGTTATTTTTGACATTGCTACAGCACAGCAAATGCATTGATCTCATCTAAATGCAGTTTTTATTGTAAAAAAAAACAAAAACGAATCTTGTAAAATCCTGTCAATACTTTTTGTGTAGAGCTTTAATTTCAAACACTGTCAGCACCTATCCCTGAAAATTGTCTTATAAACTTGTTTTTATTAAAAAAAGGACACAATGACTTGACAGGAGCTGAATTGAGCTGCTTTCTGATATATATGATCTCTTTCAGGATATCCTGGCATCCATGATAAACAGCACCGTGACAAGCAGGCCTCCTGTGACACTGCGCCTCGTCTTCCCCGCCAGTCAGTGCGGTTCACTCATTGGCAAAGGAGGCTCGAAGATCAAAGAGATCAGAGAGGTAGAAATTCTAGGTAGAAGTTTAATTGTTTGCAAAGGCACAGGGTTTGTAATGCAGGTCACAGCGGCTCCCAGATGATGCACCGAATGATCCGTTAAACAATTAGTTTCCGTTGCCTCAGCGGCAGGCAGAAACACTTAACATCAGCATGATTGATTGTCCTCATCAAGACAGAACTTTTTATTCCTGAGCACAGGGGGCCGCTCGGCTCAGGCTTCCGCTAAATCCACGTTATGAGACGGCTGCACCCCTGAGCTGCAATTACCTAAACTCTTGAACTCCCTCACTTTTCCTCAAACTTATCTATTCATGGCTTTCGTTGATGGAAAACAAAGCGATCCATCTCACAAGCCCAACCATTTGTTGTCATTTAGCTGCTGAAATTGACATGAGGACAGTGGCTTTTGCTTGAAGGCTTTGTTTTTTTATTCGGCTGGTGGATCACATTGAATAAATATAGCTGTCCTCACTGCTGAGGGCTGTGAGGGGTGAACTGGCTGCTTTTATTCCCAGTTGCTATGAATGTCTAGGACAGGACGGCCCACCAAGGCCTAAATAGACTCACATTTATATACAGTATCCAAATAGCTTGACCTAAATAACTGGCCAGACGATAACAATGTCAGTCATGAGAATAGCTGTAATACCAAAAGGGACTGTATAGCACACTTTTTTTGCAAGTGGCTTTGGAAAGCAATCAAAATTCGTAAACCTCCTCAATGCCGAGAACTTACATTATGAAAAATTATAATTGATCATCATTAGTAGTCCTATTGCAATTGTTTTAATATGTGCAATATGGACACTGAAGTTTAAAATGCTACTCACCAAACAAAATGAGAAAAGTGTCTATGAAAATGCTGTATATTATCGACACTACTTTCTCTGGTATAACACTGCGGACTGTTTGAATATGCCTAGTATATAGTAGGCGGAAAACAGTGTGTGGAATTAGTAATATACAGTATGTCATAAATCTTTCACAATTTTCACGGGCAAAAATCACATCATTTCAATATGAATCCTTACGATCGTGAATTTCGCATGCAGGTGAAAACTTTCACCTCAAATTTTTTGCGATGTTCACATGGATTCACTGCGTTTACCAAAAGAAAGCTTCTTGGTTTTAAAGCGACTTCAATGGACCTTTTTTGGCCACAAAATTTAGTAGAAATGTACAATGTCACATGACAGTTACAATATACACTGTAAAAAAAGTTCTAAATAAAATGGACTATTGCAGTACATTTTACTAGAAAATACTATTTCAGTATTTCTACTTCATAGGTTATGTGTTACTTGCCATTTCTTTGTTATTATTTGTGAAATTTATTATATATGGAACATACTGTTCACTGAACAAACTGTCGCAAAGTTCATTCCTCTTTAAATGTAGTAATGCAGTTTTGGATGCACAGCATCTCTCGTTTCATACAAACGCAACTGGTGCCATCTTGTAGTTGTGTCCCAAATGACTTACTGTCCAACATTCCACACTTTCTTTTTCCGGTTAATTCATGCATTCTCCAGGTATCTAAAGTGCACCTTTTCTTTTTGGAATTTTCAGTGTGAACACACAACTGACACTATTTATAATACAAAACCCAATGGAGTAGTCAAAATAACCACAAAAGATTGTCATAAGTAATGTTACTTTAATATCGACTTTTTTTTTTCTTATCAGAAGCTTAAAGATAACATATTGGAAGATTATAAATAATTATAACTTATTCCAATGGTGACCCAGATCCTGTCCAGCATGTGTTGACCAGAAGTGTTGCTGTGTGTCAGAGCACAGGTGCCCAGGTCCAGGTCGCAGGAGACCTACTGCCTGACTCGACTGAGAGAGCCGTGACCATCTCAGGAACCCCCCACGCCATCACACAGTGTGTGAAACACATCTGCACCATCATGCTGGAGGTTTGTGAGCGTGCACGTGAAAGGGCATCCATCTTTTAATTGAAAATCTGTGCTATTATGCAAGATTTGCCTTGTGCCTAAATGTTATTTCAGAGGTGGGGGAATCTTCTCCAGGTCTTTTTCACCTTCACACTTCATTTGCATTCGCTTTGAGCGCATGCACTAGCCTACATGTTAAATGTCCCTGCTTGCTTCATTAGTTCCCAGAATCCAACCTTGGATGCCTTTGTTTTGCAGGCTTTTCCCTGGCCCGCATTAACTTTGGGCTTTGAATAGTGAAATCCAGTGAGGCTTAACAGAGTTCTAGAAACATACTGACTAAACACCTTTGCTTTTGTCCTGACTGTTTATCTCCCTTATTTAGTCGCCACCTAAAGGAGCCACCATTCCATACCGACCTAAACCCTCCGTGGGTGGCAGCCACACAGTGTTGTCGCAAACACATGCTGCGCCGGTGAGTTCTCCATCCATCAGAAACCATAGAATCGAAACAACACTTCACAAGCAGTAATGTTTCATAGTTCCCAGCAGTGCCAGTGGGACACTCTGAGTGTGGATATTTACAATAATTATTTTGCGACATCAGCTGGCAGAATAAATCTAACCCACAGATGCAATCAGTAATACAGTCACCAATGGGGCCATTGGACCTTTCCAAGTGCTCTTGAACATGCAGATCAGACTGACTTTTAATCACTAATTCAGATCTGTAGGTGTTTGAATTGGTAAGCTTGTGACTAATCTTTGTAAACACAGCTGTATATAGCTGGACTAAACAATTCATTCATCAGTATTCTATTCTATTCAGATCTTGTGAAAAATACTAATTAATACTAACTCTGACCCTTTATTTTTGACATCTCCTCTTGGTATGTCATCCAAAGGGCTTCTGTTGTTCATTTGAGTGATCATGACATTTAGTTTGAGGTGAGGATTGCAAAGGCTAGTTGTCTGTATAATGAAAAATCATGTCAGCTACAAGCTCCATTTGTCTGGAGGATTAAAATGCTAAGAAGCAGAAAAGTTATGTATTTTTTTTTTTTTTTTTTTTTTTTTTTGCTATGGTGATAGCATGGGATGTTCATGTGATGCCCCCTTGTGGTTACATTAGGAAGAATTTAACATAGTTTAGTCATAATTCCACCTGGCACTCTTAATTATGTTAATGACAAAGAAGTCTCACATGGACAGACTTTGACTTGTGGTGTAAAGTCTGGTCCACTTTGCAGCTTATTCTGGCCAAGACCTGCGCACTGGAAAATGAACAAAGCAACCAACCACTGTTTGTTTTACGCATTATTTAGGGGTGAATTTATGTGAAATTTTGTTATTACAACTATTAAAAGGCATCTAAAAAAGTGAAAATATGGATCAGCAGTCTCCCCAAATGGTTATACAGAAACCTGTGTAGACTTGATGATCAAAACTTACTGATTATTTTACACAGCAAAATAGGTTTGCTTGTGGATAACTAATATACATAGTGTCTCAACAAGATTTAAAGCCACTAACCTGGCAAACCATGGAAAATCCAATAATTAGTTATTTTAAGTGCTCATAATATCAACCTGTGAAACTTTTTAAGGCCAATTCACACTGTGCCAACTAACACAGACAATCACAAGATTACAGTACTTCTCAGGCATTTCACAACCCAACAAATGCCGATTCAACATGTTCAGTCGGCAAAAACGAGCACCAACAGACGCCGACAGGGATAACGCACTGATCCAACAAAACCCGGCAAAGTGTCTGTTGCATCTGTCGGCTTCTGTCGGTGCAGTGTGAACTGGTCTTTAAACACTATTTTATTTGAATTCTGATTTTCACAAAGGTTTTCTAGGTTTTTATTGAATTATGCATCAAATAGACAGCAGGCGGTCCATGGGCATAGCATGTCAACTGTGACTAATGACCAAGGAGCAAATTGGCTGTTATTATTTGCACTAACCTAAATGTGTTATCTGTTTCACAGGCATTTGCTATTCCAGGACAGTTTGCCATTCCACCCCAAGACGTGAGTGTTAGTCCCACTGTCTGATCAGTATCATTCACAGCACTCTTCACAACATCACTGCAATGCCCGAGCCACATCCCACCCCTGACACAACCACATTTCTACCACTGCATTCCTCACACACACCTAAGTGCCAATATCCCTGTCCCTCTGGAGCCTCCACTACCTTCCTTCGAGCGAGGATATCAGAGCAAGGCATAAGGAACGAAGATGCTCTCTGTCTATGACCTTTTATTTGGCATCACTAAAATCGGTTACTCGAAAATCGGTTTCATATCCTTGGTTAAGACATAAGTAAACAATATGTGTTTAATGAAACACTCACATAAAATGCTGTAATTACAATGGTTGCAAAGCAGCACGGTATTGATAAAACCCTAAACAGTTACTAATTTCTACCTAGTTAGGGTTTGTTTTAAATCCCTAAAACTAAGAAGTAATCTTCTGCAATCAATTCAGGTCAAACTATTCACCATACAAACTCCATTATGTGGAAGAACATTTCAGTCTCAATTCAAGTTGCAATTGTGAGATATAAAGTCACAATGCCAGATATAGTCAAATTGTGACATAAAGTAAAGGTACAATTACGAGACTTAAAGTCATTGCGAGATATACAGTAAAGTTGCAGTTAATTAAAAAACGTTGCAATTGTAAGATACAGTCACATTGCGAGATATAATCACATTGTGAATTATAAAGATGCAATTGCAAGATTTCAAATTAATGCAAGATAAACAGTAAAGTTGCAGGTATGAAAAACAGTCACAATTGTAAGATAAAATTTCATATTGTGAGATATAATCACACTGTGATATAAAGTAGCAATTGTGAGGTATAAAGTCAATGTAAATGGTAAAAAATGGACTGCATTTATATAGCGCTTTCACAGACCCAATGGCCACCAAAGCGCTTTACAATATTGCCTCACATTCACCCATTCACTCACTCATTCATACACCGACGGCGGTGTCAGCCATGCAAGGCGATCCAGCTCGTCGGGAGCAGCTGGGGTTAGGTGTCTTGCTCAAGGACACCTCGACACTTGGTCAGGTGGAACCGGGGATTGAACCACCAACCTTTCAGTTTGTAGACAACCTACATGAACCACTGAACCACTGAACCACTGCCGCCCCGAGTGGGATAATGTGAGATATACAGTAAAGTTGCAGGTATTTTTACTGAGGCACAAACCATAAAATACAGACTTCCAAATCAATGAGTCTTTGTTTAGAAGATCATTTCAGGTGTGTTATATATTTTTAGTTTTGTAAAAAATTATAATTTTTGTAATACATTTTATATTCATTTGACTTGTTTGGCAATAAAAATATAACCAATGGTGATAACGCAATCATAATATTTGCATAACCAATTGTGATCGGTCTTCTTTTCTTTCATCTATTTGCAATCTGATTTGTGATTGGTCCTGAATGTATGTAACACATGTAACACTACCTCTAAACTGCAAAGCCGGTGTCACATTGTCTGTTGATTCTCACAGACAGCTGGCAGAAAACCAGACGCGTGTCATGACGACTGCAGAGCCTAAACGTACCTCACACTTTAACACAATCCTTTTCCTACCTTGCAAACACTTGAAATCCCTTCAGGAAATGCAAATCAGGTTTTTCGATCACATTATTTGGAGGGGTGGACGGTAAGTCCAGAGGGGGACCTGATAACTAATCCAATTTTGAGACTTGATATGGGTGCTGTTCTGTCTGTAGATGTGAGTGTCCTCTGAAATAATTCCATTTTGATTGGCTAGTTCTAACCTCCCTTCCTGCCCCCGCAGTTGACCAAGCTTCACCAGTTGGCTATGCAGCATATCCCCCTTACCTCCCTTGGGCAGAGCAACCCCACCTTCCCTGGTACGTACCCAAAGCTCCCCAGGGAAGTCTGTCTCTCCCTTTGTCTGTCTCTCTGCCTGTCTTTCTCTCGATCTGTCTCTTTCCCTCTCCGCTCTTTCGTCTGTCATGTCTGACCACCGCATGTTCTACTTTTCCACTCTGAAGAAAATGAGGGCGAAGCCATTTTGTGGTAAGGCAAAAAAATATCATAACACTTCCAGCACAATGCCGCACATGCCGTGCCATGATACGACCACTAACCAGTCCTGATAGCTCTAGTTAGTCTGTGTTCGGACGCCAGCCGTTGATGGCTGCTTTGAGCTGTCAAAGGAATCTACGACAGCATCATGACGGCTATGTGATGCATATGTGTCACCCCTCTTTCTCCTTATATGTGAACTCATCATGAACATTTAACATTCTTCCCCCCTCATGTCACTCCATACCTCCACAATACCCCTGACCTGTTCAAACCGCCAGCATTTTCCTAAGCAAACCTGAAGCCCACTCTCACAGCAGCCCACATTTATCATGACGAACAGAGTCCACACATTGCAAGTGCCAGCCCATAATTACTACTATGGAAATAGGGAGTTGAAGAGAAACAGCCTCTCCATAGACGTTTCCGATAATGTGCGCTTTCTGGAAAAGCTTTTATGGGTGTTTTTGAGTCCCAGGCAAGCATGAATTTATCAGAAATTCATTCATGACTCATGTACGTAAGCAGCATTAATGCTTTTATACATTGTGTAATTTTAATGTGATATTTGTCGATTTTATTTGAGCAGTCTCAGTGGCAGTGTAGCAATGTTAAAATAAAAATTTTCTAAATCAATTTTTTTGTCAGCCATTAGGTTGTCTTTTGCTTACCTTCCCATTTCCCTGCATAGGTCTGGAGGCCTCCTTTGCAACCAGTTCTCATGAGCTGAGCATACCCAACGATGTAAGTTATGTGATATAGATTTAGGATCAAATAATACACTTAGCTTGAGGCATAATGTTTGTTGCAGTTATCGTTGTGTACAGTGGCCCCAAAAAGTATTTGGACACTTGAGTCACACTTCAATTGTTTGAATATCATTGCATTATCTAAAATACAGTATATGTGCAAATTATTAATACATTAGAATTATAAGATTTAATAATACAATTTTAAAGATGTATTAATGTTTTTGAAATAAGTCTCTTATGCTCACCATGGCTGCATTTATTTGATTAAAAATAATAATAATAATAATAATTTTAGTGTACTAAAATATTTCACTTTACACCTTTTTTGGAGTTTTGCTTGAAAAGTCTGCTTGCCTTATATATCTTACTTTAAAATGCAAGCCACTTGGTTTGATATTTTGTTTTTATTGGAAAAACATTCATTCAGTTGTAAGTGAATCTTAGGTTTTCAAATGGGGCCATTAAAATAAAAAAATAAAAATGTATGCTTTACTATCATGCTGTCCCATGACACATTGTTACACTGATTAAAGTATCTGTTATTGTAGAATTTATTTAGTAAAATTCAAGGCGTGCCATTTAGTAGAGAAAAACAACTTCCATGTCCTAGAGGTTCACTATCAGCCTCCAGTCTTTTAATGTCCAGATGTTGTTTGCCCCTCACCCGTCTGTCTCTCTGTCTCTCAGCTCATAGGCTGCATCATTGGCAGACAGGGCAGTAAGATCAATGAGATTCGCCAGATGTCTGGTGCCCAGATCAAAATTGCCGGAGCCACAGACGGTTCGGCAGTGCGCCACGTCACCATAACAGGCTCTCCAGCCAACATCAGCGTGGCTCAGTACCTCATCAGTGCAAGGTGAGACCTTTCCCTCTCACAATTTGAACGGATAGCTCAGTCAAAATGAAATTCTGTTATCATTTACTCACCCTCATTTCATTCCAAATCCGTATGCTGTTTTTTTTCTTCTTCTGTGGAACACAAAATAATTATTGAAGAATCTTCACTTTTCCATACTGTGACAGTTCAGAATGATTATGTCTAACAAACACACAAAAAAGACACACAAAAAAAAACCCAACTTTTTTCTGAAAGAAATTAATACTTTTCAGCTAGGATGCATTACATTGACCAAAAGTGGCAGTAAATACATTTATAATGTTACAAAGCATTCCAGTTCTTTTGAACTTTCTATGCATTAAAGAATCCTGAAAAAAGTATCATGGTTTCCATCACAATATTAAGCAGCACAACTGTTTTTAACATTGATAATAATAAGAAGAAATGTTTCTTGAGCAGCAAATCAGCAGAGAATGATTTCTGAAAGATCATGTGACACTGAAGCCTGGAGTAATGGCTGCTGAAAATTCAGCTTTAGAAATGTCAGGACCTCACTGTGCCTTATAAATTGTCCAAATGAGATGTATAGATCAAAAACTCCAATTAGGGACACTTCAAAAAAAGGCCACACACTCTAACAATGAAGGGGAACCACCAATTGCAAAATAAAAGGACTGCTTTAATGAAGAAGTGACAAACGTTTCGGTCACATGTGACCTTTCCCAATGCCTATAGTTAACTAGGACTGAAACATTTGCCACTTTTTTCGTTACAGCAGTGGTTTTATCTTGCAATTGGTGGTTCTCTTTCATTGTTAGAGCCTTTGGGCTATTTTGAAGTGTTTACCTAATTGAAAATTCAGCTTTGCCATCACAGGAATGAAACACATTTTATTTAATTATTTCATAGTATTACTGTTTTTACTGTATCTTTGATCAAATAAATGCAGCCTTGGTGAGTATACAAGACTTCCTTCAAAAATATTTGTACAAAATGTTACCGACCCTTTTTTACAGTAGTGTATATTCCAAAACTTCTGAAGCCATTAGACAGCTGTGTGAAGTAAAACGTTATTCAATTAAACCCTTATTAAATCATTGTATTTAAAATCAAATAGCGTGGCTTTGAACGCACCACATCAGTTGTTTCTAATTAGTTTCATGACCTAATGCATTAATGTCAAATGTAACGTCTGCCATCATATTTAATTTGAGCGCTACAGTGGAGGAGAAGAATAACAACTTAAATTTTGGCATTTTCCTCACATAAACTATATGATTCAGAAGACTTATAGGAATACACAGGAATATAGTGTACAGTATATCCTTTCATTGTGAATCTCGACAACCCAAGTCCCCATTCGCTTCATTATGGTCAAAATAAGAGCAGCCTGTACATTCTACAACATTTCTCCTTTTGTGTTTGACAGAAGAAAGTAAGTCATGAGGGTGAGTAAACACAATGACAAAACGTACATTTTTGGATGAACTATTCTTTTCCCACAATCTATTTTACATAATGGTGTAATATGTAGGTTGTAGACAGCAGTCATGTGGTCTGTTTCATCTCACCCATTTGGCACTCCTTTATTAATTCTCATCCAGGCATGTGAAACCCTTGTTATTATTCCTTCTTGTAACACATAACATTCCCTAAATTGATTATTCTTTTCTCTATTTCTCTCACCCCCGTCCCATGTCACTCTCTCCTCTTGTGTGCACCCGTAACCCCTCAATTAACCACACACTTGTCCTCACGTCCCTCCTTGTTTGCGTGGATCTGAATGTGTGTTTGCAGTTTAGAGATGGCTAAACTGAGCATCCAGGCTGCATCGTCCTCCTCTTCCAGCACACCTATCGACCTCAGCCTGGGCTTCCCCCAGTCCAGCTCCTCCGCCTCCACACCCTCTTCCATGGCCATGCTGGCTGCTCCCTCCTCTATTAATGTCCACTCCCCCTCGTCCATGTCCTCCCTCCCCAGTGCCCACTACGCATTGCCTGTTTCCAGCCTGTTTGGCATGAAAAGCGTCCCCCTGCTGGCAGTGCACGCGGCCGCCTCCGCAGGCCTCCCGGCCGGCCTCACCCCCTACACCGCAAAGATCCCCACCTCATCCGGCATCAAAAAATCTGATCGGCAGAAGTTTGCCCCATACTGAGCGGCTATGGTCTATTATCTCACCATTTATGTTGTATCTGTTTGTTATTCGTTCATTAATATTAGGTAGATTGAGAGTGTCTCTCACTGCCCCCTCTTTTTTTTTTTACATTTTCAAATCTCTTGAATCTGTAATGTTGATGTTTGAGCAAAAGGTCTGCAAAGTCACTCCAAAAGGAGTTGTTCTCCATATCAGTGCACACTGTTTTTGAACTCCCTGAAAAGCCTTGATTGTAGTTTTGAACGTTCTTCCAGGAACAAACACATCTAAATATTCCTCATTTAAATAATTCCCACCCAAGCCATAGGCCTGGTTGAGTTGCGTTAGTAGTGTGTTGAAACTCGTGGTTATGGTAAGGGGCGTGACATTTCCTGAAACACACTCAAAGTGGTTGACCAATCGCAACACACGGGTTCAGTCAACCAATCAGAGCACATCGTGCTTTTCAGAAGGAGGGGCTTCATAGAGACAGGAACTAAACAGAGCGTTACTGACAGACTGGGAAATAAGGTGCTGCAACAATGTGAAATATTTGAAAAATAATGACTTTTTTGAACATTCAAGCATGAAAACAGAATCTAATAGACCCCAAAAACAAAATCAAGACTTTGTAAAAGGGCATAATATAGCCTCTTTAATGTCTCTGTGCAATATTTCACAAACTAGGAATGGTGAGTGCATGACAAGATGAATCGCTCCTCATTTTGTCTTCCATTTTGTTTGCCGTTTCATTCTGAATTTTTTGAGATATCCATCTCGCTCCATATAATTTATCTGACACTGCTCCTGTTTTTTAGTTTTTTATTTCATTTTTTTTAAGAAAAGCCAAAGCCAACAAGAACTTGATTTATTGGTACTATGCAGCTCACGGTGTTGTGCGTGTGTTTCTTAGATAAATATATCTTAAAGCGATCTGAAATGTGCTGATTAGAATGGCTGTCATCATTGTTATTGTATCGCAATGGAATATACAAAGTAATTTAAAAGAGGGTGTGATGCTCTGCCTCTCATACTGATGATGTTATTCTGACTGTAACCTACTATAACATTGTCAAAACATACATCAATATACTTTTTTGTAAAAAACCCTTTTTATTAACACTGCAGAGAAAATTACAGCAAAACAAAGGCACAGCGGGGCGTCAGAGGGGGGACAATGGGTCCTTTTAATACCATGGACCCCCTGATATGATTGAATTAATATATTTAGCAGCTCTATATTTTCATGTATTAAAACCTATTTATACTGTGTGGGAAAAAATTTGATATATTGTTTTCAAAATTAAATAATTGGTTTTTATAGTGCCACTGAATTAATGACAAAACAAACTATTTAAAATAATATCTGGAAAATATTCACATGGAAAAGGTTCAATGGCGAATAACTACTTAGATGTGTAAACATGAGGAACAATTTAATTTAAGTTACTTAGAGTTACTGAGTTACTCATTTAAGTCACAATGAATATTGTTGCAAATCAGTTTTATAAGTATAATAAGGGCCAATTTAACATCTTAATTATAACATGTACACGCTGACAGTAACTGTTCAAACATTTGGGATCAGTATGCCTTTTTTTTAAAGAAATGAATACTTTTATTCAGCAAGGATGCATCAAATTGATCAAAAGTGACACTAAAGACTTTATAATATTACAAAAGATTTCCATTTCAAATAAATGCTGTCATCAAAGAATCCTGATTAAAAAAGTGTAAAGGTTTCCACGAAAGTATTAAGCAGCACAACATATTTTACAACATAATAAAATAGAAAAGTAATTTTAAATTGTAATATTTTACAGTATCACTGCTCTTACTGTATTTTTGATCAAATGAATGCAGCCTGGATAAGCATAAGAGACTTCTTTCAAAAACGTAAGAAAAAAAACCCCCGAAACATTTGAACGGTATAGTGCATGTATTTTATATCTTTTTGTTTGTTTTTTTCTCTCTAATTTTCTTTGAACCCCCATAGCACTCCCTTGCAACTCCCTGGTCCCAGGACACCAGTTTGAAAAGCCCTAGTAAAACCTATACTTTGTGTTAAATGTAAAGCAATATCTACTAAAAGGTGTTATTTTGCTCTAAGCTAAGATAAACAATGACACTATGAAACTGTGAGAGCAGATCTATATGCTTCTTATGCCCAGCAGGGCTAATTATCAGATGTACAACTGTTTTTCGCAATAATTTGATCTGTTGTTCTGTATGATTGTGTGTTTTCCTCCTAGGCTGTCCTCAGTGATAGCAAGTCTGAGGCTGTAGTGCAACATTTACAGCTAAACATTAATCTCTGATTGGATTACCCTAAAGACATAGTGGACTCTTATGGACTCAGACACTACTCAAGAAATCCTGGCTACATGATGTAAATTGTTTCTAACTTGAAAACTATGTATTAAACAGATGCACTGTAACTGTAGTTTCAACCATTCAATGTGACATGTATTTGTGTTTGATTTTAGATTGCTTGAAATTCTGTACACATTTTACTGTTAAAGTATGACAAATCAATGTGCTTTTGACATTTGACTTTAATTAAACAACAGCTTTTTAATAGTACTCACACTCTTTTGGTTTAATTTTATATCCAAAGATGACTTTTCTTCAAAGAAAATGCCTTGGCATTGCATTTATAAAACTTTTAATGAAATTATACTTTTTTAATTCCCTATTTCCTTGCGTTTCAGTGCCTGACCTGTTGTGATTGAAGTTAAAAGGTAAAAGAAAATAGTTTTCATGGTGCTGATGCATATCTGCTGCCGCGAGTCTTTCAATAATACATGCAGTGCTTAAAACAGGGTTATTCTGGTAAAAGTACGCTCGTCTCTAAGAACCTGGAAGTACATTCCCTCATGGGGAAAGCGGTTTTCATGCCCTGTATGTGATTCATGTTTGTCTTTTGGAGAGCTTATTTTGTCCTGCTTATCAACCATTTGTTTCTGGCGGATGTTTGCTTTTTTGTAAATGTCATCAGCACTCACTGGTTTACTGGAGAACAGACACTGTGACAGGCTGAATGCTATTCATCTCAGTCAGCCCCAGAACATATCATGCCCATAGGAACCAGTGATAATGCTTGAACCAACAATGCATCAAAAACACTGCATGTTTTCTCATGTCATGATCTGTTACATGACATATGTTTTACCTTTGTCTTGGATGTTTCACAACAGACTTCTTTCTAGGGTTCTTTGACACAGTTTCCTCCCTTAGAAGAAAGGCCTCTATGAATATTAAAGCTAAGGTAGGCAATGTTTTTATAAACACTTTATACTGTTAGGTTGAAACTGTCTTGATAGCAATCAATAATAGAAGTGTTCTCAGGACCAAAACATGTTTGTCTAAATGATAGGATGTTCTACCTGTCAACGTATGTCTTTCCATATTTCCCGCGCAGACATCATACGCCATCAGCGGGCTCCACGGGGCTCCATGCACAGTTGTAGGCTGCATCCGAAAACGCATACTTCCCTACAAAAGATGCATGTATTGTGACAAAAGAAGTATGTCCATTAAAGAGTAGGCAAAAAGTATCTCACCTACTACTTCCAGTGAGATTCTGAAGTGTGCTTACGACAGACACTTTACTACCCCATGAAGACACGGGAGAGGATTTATGAATGGCAGTGAAGTTCCTCCTTAACTGACGCTGGTAGGTCACGTGATAATGACAACATGGCGTATGTAGTATGTATGAATTACATTCATATTACACATATTCAAACTATTTAGAACATACTTTTTTAGCAGTCGTGAAGTAATTACTTTTTCAAAATAAGTACCTACTCAAGAGAGTATGTGATTTCGGACACAGCCAATGACAAACAGCAGCCACCTTTTACAGTTCCTCCTGAACCAAAACAATGAGCTTATGCTGCGTTCACGCCATGTCGTAACCGTAATTAAGAGATGGCAAACCGTGGTGTTGTACTCTGAGCTGTATACTTGCTTGGATTTATGCATTTCAATGGCGACACTATCAGCGGCGAAATGAATCTGCAGCAGTCACGTTGTACAGGTCAGTGCTCTTTAAAGGAGCATTGCGTAAGTTCTGAAATTTCTAACCGTTACTGACACTAGTGGCCGTTAGAGAAACTGCAGCCAGTCTCATGCTCGTTCTCGGTGCGCACGCTCGTAAGAGCACGACCACAGCAACCAGAGAGTTGCCGCAGTAACCACAGACAGCTCATCGAGATTCACCAGCATGTTTACAGAGGTAAGAAAAGTTACAGTACTGTAAGGTTATTATATAGCGGGTGTCTAGATTGTGCTGGAGGCTGGTCGCTTCTTTTCCGTCCGCAGAGTCCATTTGAAACACTACTGCTAGCGATTGCCGCTGCTTACTAATGGCTGCCGTACGGATGTAAGCCCAAGTAGACGAGAACACGCATGACGTCACATTTTGTGAATTTTCGCGCCAATTCGGACCCGACTCCTCCACACACAATTGAGCCTACAGGCTGATAGAGGCAACCGTGGTGGACAGTCAAGGTGTCATTCTTTCTATTACATTATGGTTGGCTCATAAATGTACAAATGAAAACTCTATCTTAAAGATTTTTAAAGTAAAAACCTACACATAGCCCCTTTAAGTGCTTTGACACATGATGTAGTTTAACGCTGTCTCACGTGACGCTTTGCTGTGTTTGAGATCATGTATTTTGAAGGTGGCGTGGCTTTGGAGACGCTCTGGGATCTTATGCTTTCGAAGCTAGCTTGCTATTGCTAGCCTCTCCGAAATTGCCTGCTCCAACTGTAATAGTTTGATTGAACTTTTTTACCCTTTAGCAGAAATGTCTCCAGAGAGTCAGTTTTTTTTTTCAGAGTCAAACTTTGTCAGGCAAAAATCAGAATGAACTTTTTGTCACCGTTGTTTTAGATACTACCTTTTCAAAGGTTCTGCTGGGACAGGTTTCCCTGCAGGTTGCTCAATCATGCATGTGGTCTGAGTGAACCATTAGCACGCTGTCACTCACTGCACGTAGAGCCCTTGTCCTGTTCTCAGGGAGCAGAGGCCCCATTCAACATTAATAAAATAACTTCCGCTTTTAGAAAAACACTCTCACACTAAGACGTTTTGCCGAGCCGTAAGAATTTGACCTTAACCCTGTCCGCTTGAAGATCTGAATCACGTCTGCATGCTAAATACAGGTTTGGAGTGGATCAATTCTTAATGGGCATGGAAATGTGGTGTCAGAAGTGGACCTCCTCTCCTCTGTATGGAGGGGGTCGTGGTGCCAACAGCGTGTGCTCTGTTGTGAAATGTAATGTTGTGGATATCTATCCCTGCCTCTTTGTTAATGTTGAATTAATGATTTTCGCCTCTCACCCCATCAAAAGTAGATGGTGGAAATGGCTTCGACTGACCCTGAATAATCAATTATATTAATGCAGGCCTGTGCTGGATATGAAGAGCATTTCTTTAAAAGGACGTAATCATCTGGCCTCAAGCCCCACTGTCGTTCTGTGTTTATGTGTGCGTGTTTCAAAATTGTCCCCAGAAGTTGGCTAAATCTGACAGTGTCCTTTTGGGGACATCTGGGGACGTTCTCATTTGGAAAAACAATTCATATATAAAATGGTGTTGTTGTTTTATTGAAAGAATGTAAAAAGATTTCTATGAGAAATCTGTTTAGGGTTTGGGTTAGTTTGTGGTCATTATTATTAACTTTATACAAAAGCAACAGATATCTATGATATGTTCTAATTTGGATAACGAATAAACGTGTGTTTAACATAGTTTAGGGGAAAATGTGTCCTGAAATTAGATACAGTAGCGTTTAAGAGTTGGGGGTCCGACTCAGAAATCCCTTATGCTAAGGTTGATTTTATTTGATAAAAAATACAATTAAAAACTAAAAATTGTAAAATAATATTACAATTTAAAATAACTGTTTTCTATTTGAATGTACTTTAAAATGTAATTTATTCCAGTAATGGCAAATCTGAATTTTCAGCATCATTACTCCAGTCTTCAGTCACATGATCCATGATCCTTTGCTGAATAAAAGTATTTTTCCCAAAAAAAAAATCTTACTGTCTCCAAATTTTTGAATGGTCAAGAAAATCTGACAAGCTTATTTGAAAAAAAAAAAAAAAAATTCAGTAATAAAATATTGTCAATAATGTCTAAAAATTTACATTTATGGGTTAGTCTGCAGTCATTATAATCAGATTTATGCAAAAACAACAGTATCAACATGTTGAGAACTGACTATTTGAAAGTCATGCTTTAAATCAAACAAAGCTTTCAATGTACTGATATCAATAGGTTTGTATAGGGTAGAGTTATGGTTACGGTTTAACAAATATTATCTCATTCATATAAAACTAGTTGTGTGTGTGTTTACTGGTTTGACCTACATTAGGTTTTAGGACACGCACCCTAAATTATAAGGACACACCGATGTCCTCATAATTCAAATAAATAAAAATATTAAATAAAAAACATTTTTTTTATTAAAATTGTAGACATGCAGAAAGTTTTCTGTGATGGGTTTAGGGGTAGATAGGGTTAGGGGGTAGAAAATGTCAGCTCAGTATAAAAACCATTATGCCTATGGAATGTCCTCACAATGAGGTGTGTGTGACCTGGTAAACCCTACATTATGGGTACAAAATGATCATACTAAGTGATGTTTTTTTGAAAATGTACAAATGCAGAAAGTTTTCTGTGATGGGTAGGGTTAGTCAGTGTAAGGGGATAGAATATACAGTTTGTGCAGTATAAAAATCATTGTCTATGGAAAGTCCACATAAAATGTGTCCGTGTGTGTGTGTTCTGATTTTACTGTTCATAACTGAAGAGATCCCATTACAGTGCAACAGCAAGCAAATAAAATCAATACAAATCATGGCAGAAAAGTTCGATCCTCATGTGCATTTTCATCAGTTTTATACCTGCAGTTTTATACCTTATATATATCTTTGTCCTCAGAATCTCGAGATGAATGCCAACACGGCAATCTGGAACACAGGCACGTCGCTCATCGCACATCTCACATCTCACGAACACTCTATGGATAGTCTCTGTCAAAACATCGTGAACAAAAGATTAATCACACAGTGAAATTTTGTGAGTCTAGTAAGAGAATGTGCCACCTGGTGGTCGGAAAGGTGACGCGCTATTTTCATTAAACTCCTCACCCTGTGACGCAAGTCTGCCGGTTTATGTTTTTTTTTTTTTCACTGGTGCTGAAGAAGAGTCCACTCCTTTCTTTCAGTTCTCAGACTAGAGCTGAGGAGACATTAACTGCCCTGTCGTCCTCGATAGTGGCAACATTTAAATTGTCTTATTTCCTGAGCGCAGTTGTGAGGTGATGTGGAGTGTGCAGAGACTGATGAACGAGCCTCGATATAAACTGTGTGACAACTATCTACACAACACACCAACAACACCGACGGAAAGATGCAGGTATGGACGTCTAGTCAGTTTTAATCTATCTAAATGGCATTATAAAGTTACAGTTAAACGTTTAAAATGAGTCAAAATAGTGTGTTGCATGACCGATACTTAAATGTGCCCAAAATGAACAGAACTGATATTTACGGTCGAAGAATTAAGTATGACATGGATAAAATAGAGCACTCGCTATGTTTGGTCTCCGTAAATGTTTTTCTTTGGGTTACGTTACGTCAATTAACTTATGTGGGTGGTATGAATATTACAGCTAATAGCGTCGGTGTTACAGCGCAGACACAGATTTAGTGTGTTCTTTATGTCGCATCATTATCTACGCCTCTTTCTCTCATTCTTAGCCTCATGTGAACTCCAAATGATTGCCTCAGTTACACTTTGTATCGTTAAACGTGAAGCTGAAGATGTGATTTTCGAGTGGATATGAATAATGCTGTGAAGAGCACCTGTGCATTGCATCAACAGGCTCCAGCCCACAGGGACTAAAATTCAAATAAATGCATGGCTTTTTAATATGCATTATGCGAGTTAAATTAAAAAAATTAAATCGAGTATATTTGACATTTTATGAGTTGCTGTACATCTTGTTTGATATTATATTTCCACTAATCTTTTTCCTCTTCAGATATTTTTTTCTTGGTTAAAAGGGTTATTTCACCCAAAAATGAAAATTCTGTCATTAATTACTCGCCCTCTTCATTTCGTTCCAAACCCGTAAGACTTTTGTTCATCTTCGGAACACAAATTTGAGAGCTTTCTGTCCCTCCATTGACAGCTACGCACCACTCTGATGCTTCAAAAAGTTCATAAAGAGATTGTAAAACTAATCCATATGAATTGAGCGGTTTAGTCCAAATTTTCTGAAGCGACTCGATCGCTTAATATGATGAACAGATTGAATTTAGGCTTTTATTCAAATATAAATGAACAAACCTCTTGCAGAAGCTCAAACGTGTTGCGTAACATGAGAATGAACCTTATTGGTTCTTGCGGAAGCTCAAACGTGCTGCGTAACACGACAATGAACCTCATTGGTTCTTGCGGAAGCTCAAACGTGCTTCGTAACACGACAATGAACATCATTGGTTCTTGCGGAAGCTCAAACGTGCTGTGTAACACGACAATGAACCTCATTGGTTCTTGCGGAAGCTCAAACGTGCTGCGTAACACGACAATGAACCTCATTGGTTCTTGCAGAAGCTCAAACGTGCTGCGTAACACGACAATGAACATCATTGGTTCTTGCGGAAGCTCAAACGTGCTGCGTAACACGACAATGAACCTCATTGGTTCTTGCGGAAGCTCAAACGTGCTGCGTAACACGACAATGAACATCATTGGTTCTTGCAGAAGCTCAAACGTGCTGCGTAACACGACAATGAACCTCATTGGTTCTTGCGGAAGCTCAAACGTGCTGCGTAACACGACAATGAACATCATTGGTTCTTGCGGAAGCTCAAACGTGCTGTGTAACACGACAATGAACCTCATTGGTTCTTGCGGAAGCTCAAACGTGCTGCGTAACACGACAATGAACCTCATTGGTTCTTGCAGAAGCTCAAACGTGCTGCGTAACACGACAATGAACATCATTGGTTCTTGCGGAAGCTCAAACGTGCTGCGTAACACGACAATGAACCTCATTGGTTCTTGCGGAAGCTCAAACGTGCTGCGTAACACGACAATGAACATCATTGGTTCTTGCAGAAGCTCAAACGTGCTGCGTAACACGACAATGAACATCATTGGTTCTTGCGGAAGCTCAAACGTGCTGCGTAACACGACAATGAACCTCATTGGTTCTTGCGGAAGCTCAAACGTGCTGCGTAACACGACAATGAACCTCATTGGTTCTTGCGGAAGCTCAAACGTGCTGCGTAACACGACAATGAACCTTATTGGTTCTTGCGGAAGCTCAAACGTGCTGCGTAACACGACAATGAACCTCATTGGTTCTTGCGGAAGCTCAAACGTGCTGCGTAACACGACAATGAACATCATTGGTTCTTGCGGAAGCTCAAACGTGCTGCGTAACACGACAATGAACCTCATTGGTTCTTGCGGAAGCTCAAACGTGCTGCGTAACACGACAATGAACATCATTGGTTCTTGCGGAATCTCAAACGTGCTGCGTAACACGACAATGAACATCATTGGTTCTTGCGGAATCTCAAATGTGCTGCGTAACACGACAATGAACCTCATTGGTTCTTGCGGAAGCTCAAACGTGCTGCGTAACACGACAATGAACCTTATTGGTTCTTGCGGAAGCTCAAACGTGCTGCGTAACACGACAATGAACCTCATTGGTTCTTGCGGAAGCTCAAACGTGCTGCGTAACACGACAATGAACCTCATTGGTTCTTGCGGAAGCTCAAACGTGCTGCGTAACACGACAATGAACATCATTGGTTCTTGCGGAAGCTCAAACGTGCTGCGTAACACGACAATGAACCTCATTGGTTCTTGCGGAAGCTCAAACGTGCTGCGTAACACGACAATGAACCTCATTGGTTCTTGCGGAATCTCAAATGTGCTGCGTAACACGACAATGAACCTCATTGGTTCTTGCGGAAGCTCAAACGTGCTGCGTAACACGACAATGAACCTTATTGGTTCTTGCGGAAGCTCAAACGTGCTGCGTAACACGACAATGAACCTTACTGGTTCTTGCGGAAACTCAAACGTGCTGCGTAACACGACAATGAACCTTATTGGTTCTTGCGGAAGCTCAAACGTGCTGCGTAACACGACAATGAACCTTATTGGTTCTTGCGGAAGCTCAAACGTGCTGCGTAACACGACAATGAACCTCACTGGTTCTCGCACATCAAGCGAAAATGCTTGAGCTTCCGTTTACAGCAACTGATGTGAGTTGATGAATGTTTATATGTGGATAAATGCCTACAGAAAAATTAAATCCATTTATCATATAAAGTAATTGTGTCTCTTCAGAAAATTTTGGACTACATCGCTCAATACATATGGATTCGTTTATGATCTCTTATGCACTTGAGTACTAGTTGCGTAGCTGTCAATGGAGGGACAGAAATCACTCAGATTTCATTAAAAAAAAGCGAAATCTTTTTTTCATTTGTGTTCAGAAGATGAAAGAAAGTCTTACGGGTTTGGAAAGACATTAGGGTGAGTAATTAATGACAGAATTTTCATTTTTGGGTGAACTATAGCTTTAAACTATTTGTTGTTAAACAGTGTTTTTTTTTGTTTTTTTTAAAACCTGCTTCAGAGGGGAATACAAGTTTTTACGACAATCAGTTTTTTTAAAACTCAGAGCTTGGGTGTTTTCTCTTCATGAGTGGGTTTCTCTTGTGAGTGGGAAGCATGACATGCAAAACCCGGAGTGGAGCTGGAGCCGAGTGATTATTACTAACCATTGTAACGGCTCCGATGCACTTACGTACACAGTTCCTGTCAGGCTTTCAGTCTGTAAATTGCTTTGTAGATGTTAAAATCCATAGTGGATGTATTGGCTTCTTGTGAAACTATTTTAGTTGGCACACTTGGCAGAGAAGAAATATACAAATTAACTGACCAGTTTTTGTCTGAAACATAAGTTGATTGGTATTAATTACTTTGTTGAAGTGTATAATTGGAGAACTGTTGTATAAACACAATGGAAATTTAGCATCAGATTAATTTCTGTGGTCCAATCTGTTATTTAAAATGAATGAAATGAAAATTCATCTTCAAGTTTCTAAATGTATGCATGTTATAGATCTTATTGTCAAGAGTTCATCTATGCATTTGTTGCTTTTTTCCCCAAATGTTTTAACCTCGTAATGTTTATGTCATAACTGTATCTTTCAGTGAAAACAGACTTTCTCTCTAGTGATGAATGCAGGATTTATCTAGTCATTTAGTCTATTTAAACTCCACCCCTGCAAGCTTGTGTTCAACTGCCTCCATTTTTGACCAATGGATGGAATTCCCACCCTAAATTTTTTTTCAATCCTTTACACTTAGATGTACGCCACAGTCCTGAAGAAAAGATCTGTCGATACTTCCGTTTCATTGCAACTTTAATAATAGCACAGCCGTGATTCCCTGCAGCCTTGTACCTACAGCATAATCACAGCCATGCTGATATTTAGCACAACAGCAATCTTGCTCATGTGATAGTGCTGAAATATTTTGTTCACCGAGGCCTTTTCCTCCCTTCTAAAATCTATTCCTCGATTAACCTCTTCGTGTCGTTTAACAGATTCAATTGAAGTGAATTGATTGCGCTTAGCTGGACGGAGAATAGGGGAGTTATTGAAGTGCCTGTGACTCAAGTTCCCTTGAGGCAATTTACTTTCGTGTCCATCACCCCCGTGAAAATTGATGCGTGGAGGTGCGATTGGAAGATTGCTGTCGCTATGTGTGATTACACCCGAGACAGTCAGTCTTCACACGTTTCCAGCATAGGAAAGTTGTATAGCTCTTCCAAAAAAAAAAAAAAAAAAAAAAAAAAGAAGAAGAAACAATTTAAGTCATTATATTATTTTAGGTTATTTCCTGTTTAAGCGCAGTAAGGCAATATTCTGTTCGTTGTAAAACAACACAGTTTGCTCAATAAAATGATGGCAACAAATTACATGTACTATATTTAGAATTCATTAAGTATCAGTCAGATCAGCTCCTTAAACATGAATAATTCTGCAAATCAACTGAGTGAAAGAAACACAATTTGTAATTGTAACTATAACATTTATACTGTGCTTGCTTATATTGTATTTTTCTATGTACAAGTGACTGAGAGCCAAGTGTTTGGTGTCTATTGACTACATCACATGGACCCTCACCACATAAACTCATGTAATAAAAAGCATTCATTTAATACTTTAAAATACTCACTGACCTCAATACTTGTTTTGTGAAAGGTGTACAAGATTAACAATCTACTAATTGTTCATTGTGGAACAAATCCATTCTGGCAACATGTTACTAAACATGACAATAAACTCAACAACAACAGAAATTAAAACTCACACAATGCAATCATATTTGTTCATACTACAGTGCATACTAGGAGGACAGCAAATGGTCTGAACTACAAAACTATTGCAGGAAACTAGATTGTGAGCAAAGGGAACATTTAGTTAGGCAATTCTGATAAATTCAAGATGGATTATTCACATTATTTTGGATTTAGTGAATGATTATACTTAGTAGTTGTTAGTGAACAACTTTTCATGAAATCCACAGAATCCATTTCACAGCCTGAACGATTAACTCGACTGAAAAATCAGTGTTGGGTGTTTAAACAAGTGTGGTATATCACTGTTTCTAGTGTTACACTCCTTAAGAGAATTGATTTTGGAAAGCTGTTTAGTATTTGATGTTGCCAACTTCTCTGACTGATATTACATTACCCCTGTCCATGGTGCTGAAACATGTAGTTTGTTTCTTTTACAGATGTGACTACGCTTCTGCTGTAATACATGCAATTTAAGGATTGTAATGTGAGTCCAGGTGCAGCCCCGTAATTTTATGCTGGTGGAGAGGAGTGAGATGCTTCACTCGGCTGCCATGACAACAGGACTTATCTTTGTTACTTGGCTCTTGTATACAAGCGCACGAGGCAATCCCATTGTGTCGGTGCCGGAGGGTGGGGAGAAAGAGCGTTTGGAGCGCGTTCTGACCCAGGCCAAGGAGGGTGCGCTGAGCCCCAGTGCAAGGCAGCGTTTGGAGGAGTTGAGTAATCTTGAATTGGAGGGGATCAAGGGCGTGAACAGATCCAGTGCTATCAGGGCCCGACCCAACTCGAGCCCCTTGAGACGAGGGTCCAAACTGCAGGGTAAGACCCTCGAAGCCTGGAGTGAGCAAGAATCACTCAAGCAAACTGAAGAGGCTCCTACGGAAGAGGCCAACGTCTCCCTCGATGCGACCGATGAGTACGCGTATCCCGATTACAGGGGTAAGGGCTGCATGGATGAGACAGGGTTTGTGTTCGCCATCGGGGAGAAATTCACCCCGGGACCCTCCACCTGCCCCTGCTTGTGTACAGATGAAGGTCCTCTGTGCGCCCAACCAGAGTGTCCAAAACTTCATCCACGTTGCCTGCGTGTTGACACCAGCCAGTGCTGCCCGCAGTGCAAAGAGAAGAAAAACTACTGTGAATTTCGAGGAAAGGTCTACTCATCTCTGGAGGAGTTTAAGGTTAGAGCAACACATTAAATGATTCATTATCCATTCCAGATCCCATCTTTTATCTGTATTCAACAGGAATGTCAGGAATGCTAAAGTAACCTTTATTTAATGGCAGATTATGTGAAGACTTTGAGTTTAGATCTTCACCCTTGTGAATCTGTTCATTATTGAGTGGAATCGAATTTCTGTGGTCCGGTGAAGTTTTCTGTCCAATTAATGAAATCTAATGTGTGCTCATCATGTCTTGATTATGAATTGACTCCAGCAGGCCAAAAATTTGATTTCGAAATTGCACTTTTTTATTCATTTTTAATCCATCACTCTTTCTCAGCCTGAGCCTTTCCCCCGGGAAGAGGCTCGCAATAAGATAAAATGCAGGTTTTTCCTGCATTTCATGCTGTGAATGTGTGAAGAGTTCAATTATTATGCGAAACTAATGGTGACTTATCTTGCTTAGGCAGTGTTATGTAAGAGAAGACAGGTCTTTTTTCCTGTAGGCCCTATTATGATGCTCTCTAATTTTGCCTTCGGTGGAAAAACGCTTGTCATCAGCTTCAGAGTTAGCAGCAGGTGCACGAATGATTCTTTTTGAACTGCATGTGTCTCACAAAGCCATTAGCTGCTTCTACAGCTTATGCTCTTGATTTAATTTTCATTGGTTCCTCCTCCTGTGTCATTGGAGTCCTTATCCAAAGCACCTGAGCTTTATGGTAAGCAGTGAGATTTATTAATGCAGAAGTCAGCATAAGTGCTTTTCACAAAGAGTGGTAATGATGACCAAGCACTGAATTTATTGGTTCTGCTCAACTGTACCTAATGCATATGCAGACTGCATAGGTTACAATTAAACCCTCTGCAGAATGAAATGAGTCCGGTATCATATCTGTTTAGTCCCACAATGTGGGCTTCTCAGTGGGAGCTGCTTTTCAATTTTAGAATTGTGAAATTTTATTTTCCATCACAATTGGACGTGACACATTGTCTTCTGTTTGATTTGTTAAAGATTGTCTCAGGAGATGCATTGTGGATCTGGATCTTTTGGATCTGGATCAGTAAGGTTCTTTTCACAGAAAATGCTAATGCCAGAAAAGTCATTTGTACTTTATGCTTGGTAGAAGAGAAGAAGCAGTGAGCAGAACTGATCGGTTTGTTCATATATATACAGAATGTGATTTCTGGGACATCTGTAGAGTCACATGAATGCTTCAGAAATCCACTGTGTGACGAGACTCTGAATTTATCACATGAATACAGTTCAGTTTAGGTTCATAAAATGCACATGGACACTTTTGGTGCCTTGCATTTTTAAAAAACAAAACTGTTTTTGAACTCGCTAGATTATATTTGTCTTTTAACAATGTCCAAAAGTTTATATACATGAACCACAGCAGAATTGAGTCATTTCTCTTGTTTTCCCTGAAGCATAATTTTCACCACATCTGAAATCACTTTTCAGTGATGGAAATGACATTTTAAACATTTATGGAATAAAATGGCAGACTCTTTTTCTTACTAAGGCTAATTTCATTGACTCTATTTATGCATTTGCATAAAAAGCAAGCTATCAAAAATAATTACTTACATATTTTTGCACACTTTGTCCATATCATTTTCACTTAAGTTGTATTTTGTCAAATTATAAGCACTTTACAATATAGTCCAATTAGTTACCATTAGTTAATGAGCCATACATTTGTTACAGTAAATGACAATACAACTGTTCATGTTAGCTCAGGTCCATTAAATAATATTATACTATGGGTCTGTTAAAGGCTTGAATCTGATTGGTTGACGAACTTTCTAAGGTGTGTAATTATTTTCACGGAAAAGCAATAAATATAGTAAACAATAAGTTAAAAACAAATCCGCTTCGCTTCGTTTCCGCATTATTTTCTTATAATTCAATGGCCCGTCGTCAATTATTCCTTAACAGATGCAACTTTTAATAATGTATTAGTAAATGTTGAAATTGACATTAGTTAAGATGAATTAGAAGTATTTGTAATTGTTAGCTCATATTAAAAGTGTTACCAAACATTTAAAAATAGAAATGGTTCATATTTTACACTTTTTTTTTTTTAGATGATCGTAGTTTTAATTTTTTGAAAGTCTGTGTCTACATAATAAAATCTATTTATTAAAGGCATTTGAAAAATAGCAAATGTAAATTAAGGCATGGTCAAAAAGTTTCCAAGACAGTTTTAATGTGACCTTTTTAAAAGTTTGAATAAAAAATTAACCCTTGGGACATAAAAGTGCCTGTAGCTGAAGAATCACTCAAATAAAGGAGACAGGTATTGATATTCATTCATAATGAATGGGCTCGAGGGTAAGACATGACTCAGAGTTCCCCATGGACATAAATATGGAAAGAAAGGAAGGGAGATGAGCGATGCCAGAGGTATTGCCAGAAGGAAGTCGGTAAGCATTGTTAATATACTCCAAGATTGGCAGAAATGAAGCATGCTCATCAATTAAATTGAACACTCATCAGTTCCTTCAAAGAAGCACTCTCTTGTTTTTCTTGCTCTGATGATTGAACCTCATATCAATCCTAAAAGTATTATAAATGCTGCAACATAGGGTTTTTGTTTCTTGTCTGGTATGTTTCTAGGTGTCTCCGTGCGAGAAGTGCCGTTGTGAGGCCAGTGGAGAGGTTCTTTGTTCTGTGTCCGCTTGCCCACAGACAGAGTGTGTTGATCCAGAATATGAGCCTGAGCAGTGCTGCCC
The DNA here is from genome assembly GCF_949319135.1 of Squalius cephalus. Lineage (NCBI taxonomy): Eukaryota > Metazoa > Chordata > Actinopteri > Cypriniformes > Leuciscidae > Squalius > Squalius cephalus. The sequence continues at coordinate 29,083,420 of NC_137142.1, forward strand.
GGTGTGTAAGAGCGGTAAGTAGTCGTGTTCTTCCAGCCTTTCTCTCTTTCTCTGATTCTCCTCCTCACAGCTTTCAAAACGCAATCCCCTGAACTGCAGAACCCCTGTTGTGTCCCCCAAGAGCGAGCGAGTTAGGTTAGAATCGCATCTGTAAAATGACCACTGAGACTCCTGTCCACTACATCCAATTACCACACCATGAAGAAAATTTGCAGAAAGCATGCACAGAGAAGCAGATCTCCCCACCTCTTGTATGCCTTACGTGCGGATCCATCTCATTGTTCTATAACAGCCAGGTTACCATCAGTGAGGTGATGCAAACCCAAAGATATTATATTTGTCTGCAGGCCTTTGTTTAAGATAGTTGCAGAGATGCATTATTCAGACAGCAATAGCACTAATGAACCTGCAAAGTTGCTCTGCTTGTTTCCAGGAGGTGAGGTGATTAGCACAGGCAGGTGTTTCGGTTGCAGTCTGCTTTCTCCAGCCCTAGGGCGCAGATGATTAAACTTTTACGCATGTTTTTTTCCCTCCATTTGGCTGGAAACACAGAAGTATAAGGTACATAAATGTACTTTCTCGTCAAAGCGCCCGCCGCGGAGAAGGAAGAATTTTCAAAGCCACTCTACATGAAAAGCACCCTTTGCATGGCGGCCTTTTTTTTTTTTTTTTTTAGTTCTGTTACAAAACCTAGTGAGCTGCCTACAGAAGCAGCAAGTTTAAGAGATATTGGGCTCGCTCCCGACAAGAAGGCTGTTCCACAAGGAATCTGAGATACCTTCTTTTGGCCGAATTCTTAGGTAGTTTATTATGTGTTGCAGAGAAGGCAATGCAGTGGCTGGATCCAAAATCGCATACTTCCCTTCTATTTAGTCGGCAAAAAACAGAATGTGACTAGTACCTCAGAATTCACAAAAGAGTAGGTAAAAATACCGGGGTGAGCTATCCCATGAGGCCACAGGAGAGGATTTGTAAATGGCAGTGAAGCGACGCACCTGACGCTGGTAGGTCACATGAGAAGGACAACATGACGAATGCAGTATGTCCGGATTATATTCACTCTACACTAGGGGTGTAACGGTACACAAAAATCACGGTTCGGTACGTACCTCGGTTTTAAAGTCACGGTTCGGTTTATTTTCGGTACAGTAAGGGAAAGAAATGCAAACATTAAACTGCAGGTTGTTTATTACTATAAACTTTTTTTTAACAATTTGTTTACACTTTTTTAAACACTTTTTAATAAAATATAATAAAATAGATATAAAAAAAAAAAAAAAGAATAAGAAATAAAATACTGCTGCAAAGTTCTCCACTAAATAAAATACTCTCAGTCTCAAACCAATATCACATAATAAGATATAATGAGAAATATAAATAAATAACTATGATTACAGTGCAGCATTACCAATCCCAGCTTGTAGGCCTGCTCATATTTAAAAATTAAGGCTGGGAATCGATAAAAAAAAAAAAGAACTAATTAATTGCACAATTTGCTGTAATTAATTGCAATTCCTCCAAGCTTGTAATCATCAATAATTAAACTTATAATCACCTAATTAAATGAAACACGGGGAAAAAAGGAACAGAAAATAGCCCTATATTAAAATAATATTAAACATAAATATATCAATGTATTATTATTTTTCAATAATCAATCAACATAATCAATTTAAGAAATTTTTTTTTTTTTCACTTTTTTAATAATTATCAAAATAAAATATAGTCCAAAGCTATTATTACCAGAGCTTGTGATCAGAGCAGGTCATTTTACCATTTTTGCCAGCATAACTAAACCAGCTCAGCAAACAGAAGTGTACTACTGAGAAATTTCACCTGTTTTGGGTGTTTTGAGTGTTTGGGCCTTAACGTTAATTAATGTTAACGACAGAGCAGAACGCGCAGCGCAAACACGGACTCGAACATTGAGCAGAGAGCGCAGCGGGCCGACACACACACACACACACACACACACACACACACACACACACACACACACACACACGAAACGGAGAGTGCGGCGGCGCACACGGAGCGGAAAAGCTTTTTTTCGCCCTGCAGTCTATTTTATTGGTTTAGGTTACAGTGACGACGGATAAAACACTGGTAAAACATTAGAATCAGCTGCAGGGCGGGATTTGCGCTGAACGCGGAGACTTCCGCCACTTAATATGTTCGTGTAGAAACACGAAAATGTACCTATGTTCCGCACACAAAATATTGCATGCAGTCATTCGGTACACACGTGCACCGAACCGAAAGCCCTGTACCGAAACGGTTCGGTACGAATACACGTACCGTTACACCCCTACTCTACACACATTCATACTATACAAAACATACTTTTTTAGTGGTCGCAAAGTAATTACTTATTCAAAATAAGTACATACTCAAGAGAGCGAACTTGGCAACAAAAACAATCCAAGATGGTGGACGAGGTAAAGAAATGTTGATTATCAATAAACCTGTTCAAAATGTTCATTTAATACTGAAAAAGTATTGATAAAACTCTTTACAGTAAGATATCATTCATTAACATTATTTAATGTATTGAGTATCATAATCAAGATTAAGGCTGTATTTATTCGATCAAACATACAGTAATTACAGTAATATTGTGAAATATTTTTACAATTTAAAATAACCGTTTTCTATTTGAATAGGCCTATATTTTAAAATGTAATTTATTCCTGTGATGGCAAAGATGAATTTTCAGCATCATTACTCCAGTATTCAGCAGAAATCATTATAGCTAATATGCTGATATGGTGCTCAAGATTTTTTTTTATTATTATTATCAATGGTGAAAACAGTTGTGTTGGTTAATATTATTGTGGAATAGAAAAGTGCAAAAGCATTTATTTGAATAGTCTTTACTGTTACTTTTTTGCATTCCTTGTTGAATAAAAGTACTATTTACTTGAAAAAAAATTTAAATGGTAGTGTACAGTAATGATCTGTTCATTCATGTCCATTCATAATACATGAGCTAATGCTAATTTATGCATTTTGAAATGTAAAGACGTATTAGAAGTTAGAAATCAACATTAACCTTGATTAAGACATATTGTAAAAGTATTGTTCATCAATACTTAATGATACCTAATGCTTTAGCTAATGTATCCTTTTTATAAAGTACAGGTAAAATATAGTTACATGTTAGCGTCAAACTATTGAAATCAATTGAAAGTCGATTGAGGAACCCCATTTGTGTGGTCTGTTATATGACAGTTTAGATGCTGTCTTGAAAGGCTGCTGCCTATGTAGGCAGTAGACAGAGATGCGACTCACTGGGATTCTGAACAGACCTTTTGTCTGCCTTGTGCGTGCTGTTGTTCTCTTTTTGGCCAGAGGAGTGTTTTTCAGGAGGGGGGAGGAAAGAAAAGCTGTGACCTCAGGTTAGTGTGTGAGCTTTCTGTGATTGGAACACATTACAATGTCTTGGGAGAAGTTTTCTGATTCAGTGTGGGTTATATAGAGCTGTTTGAGATGCTTTTAGACAGCATGTCCAAGACTGTTGCTTCTTGTGTACGCCTGGATCCTGATCTAATATGGCACCGGCAGCCACGCTGCCTCCTTCAGCAGAAAAGAAATGATGACTTGGTAAATGGATCTCTGACTCTGCAGCTAAAAACTCAGCGTAGTGTGGACAAAGGGGGAGGGGTGATGTGGGCCAATTATTTTAAAGAGCACACATGTTTAAATGAATCATCTTGGCATTTGCTGAGATGCTTCCAAGACTCCCTGATCAAATGTCTCAGTTGGTGTTTGGGTGTGAGATGGAATCCAGGAAACAAAAGCGGGCCAATTTCATCAAGTCGTGCCGTTGTGAATTCAAACAGCTTTACAAATGTATGTGCACACTCAAGCAGTCAAGCTGTATGATTTTATGATGGATTGGAAACATTTTTGTTCAACGCACAAGATTACAGCCGCCTAGTGATTTCACAGCGCGGCATAATACTGCGACGCGGCTCAGCTCCGTCACGCTTGCCAGGTAGTCTGCAATTTGATTTCATCTCGGAATTGTTGCGTTAGATAAAATCAGTCTAATACTCTTTTTGTGCTTCCTGTGGTTCTTGTGCATATCTTGTGGGGGTGGATCACAGAGTTGCGAGTGTGATCACGATTTCAACCGAGGGGGACAACCTGTAGGCAGAAACCTGCACCGGGGCCCCGTATACCCCAGCTATGGCACCTCTTATTTGCTGCAAATGTGTGAGGTACAAAGACTCCCAACGCAGATGCAGTGCAAGAAGCAGATGCTCTGACCCCATGAGATTTGCACTCTTCAAAAGTAAGACTTCAAAGCGTCGTGCGGTGACACCGTAGGATGGGTGCCGGCTGTGATTCTAACTTTGCTTCTGATGGGGATAATAATCACATACACAAACTTAACGATGAGAGAACATCAAGGAGGTCCGTTGATGTTCTCAGTGACTGGCACTGGAGCCCCCCAGAAGTACGTGATTAAAAAAAAAATATTCTGTCTATAGAACCAACCAATTTAGCCGGAATAGCCATGACTGATCACTCTGGAGCCAAAATTACATTATGGCAATGATGATTGGCTTATGGCTGCACAAGAACACCAGGGTCGTGCGACATTTGGAATTCCTCAATTTGAATTCAATTGGTGTAGAAAACAGGTTGCATAATTGCAATTTGTTTGTAAGAATGTAGAATACAAATTAATTCATATGAAAATGAAAGATTGTTATGACCAGCTTTGAATAATAACTTGTCAAAGCCTTGAGTTTAAAAAAAAAAAAAATTAATTTGAAGGTTTACTGGCAAAAGGGAGGGAGGGGAGGCAGATGGATGGATGGATGTTCAAAAGTTTCAGGTCAGTAAGAATTCTTAAATACTTTTATTCAGCAAGGATGCATTAAATTGATCAAAATTGACAGTTAAGACATTTATAATGTTAAAAAAGATTTCTGTTAGAAATAAAGACTGTTTTACTTTTTGTTAATCAGAGAATCCTGAAAGAAAATGTATCATTGTTTCCACAAAAAGAATTTAAGCAAAAATTGAAAATAAAAAAATGAATGCACCAAACCAGCATATAATGATTTCTAAAGGATCACTGAAGACTGGAGAAATTGCCGAAAATTCAGCTTTGACATCACAGGAATAAATTACACTGAACAAAATTATAAACGCAACACTTTTGTTTTTGCCCACATTTTTCATGAGCTGAACTCAAAGATCTAAGACTTTTTCTATGTACACAAAAGGCCTATTTCTCTCAAATATTGTTCACAAATCTGTCTAAATCGGTGTTAGTGAGCACTTCTCCTTTGCCAAGATAATCCATCCACCTCACAGGTGTGGCATATCAAGATGCTGATTAGACAGCATGATTATTGCACAGGTGTGCCTTAGGCTGGCCACAAAAAAAGGCCACTCTAAAATGTGCAGTTTTACTGTATTGCAAACCGATTGTTGCTGCAGCTGTCTGGGTGGCTGGTATCAGACGATCTTGGAGGTGAAGATTCTGGATGTGGAGGTCCTGGGCTGGTGTGGTTACACATGGTCTGCGGTTGTGAGGCCGGTTGGATGTACTGCCAAATTCTCTGAAATGCCTTTGGACACGGCTTATGGTAGAGAAATGAACATTCAATTCAAGGGCAACAGCTCTGGTGGACATTCCAGTCTGCATGAATTAATGTGTTTGGGATGCTCTGGATCGGCATATACGACAGCGCATTCCAGGTCCTGCCAATATCCCGCAACTTCGCACAGCCATTGAAGAGGAGTGGACCAACATTCCACAGGCCACAATCAACAACTTTTTTTTATATAAACATTTTTGAGCTTGGTCAACATAAGTCACCACGAGAGAGAGAGAGAGAGAGAGAGAGAGAGAGAGAGAGAGAGAGAGAGACATTGATTCTATCTCTATATCTATCCTGAAAATTAGATCCCAAAACCTTCACTAGCACCTATCCTAAACTGTGATGTCAAAGGCAACAGATGGATATAAATGCAGTTCACACTTTTAAGAGTCAGGCACAGTAATGTACTGAAATATTAGTGCTATAAGTTTCTTTCAACAGAATGCACAGCTAATTTTCAAATGGCTTTAGCAGCAGTTAATGTATCTAAAAGAAGGGGCTAAAGGAGCCGTGCTAACCAGCTAAAACTCCTCACCCTCCCCATTCCCCCTTCCCCCTTGATCAATACAGAAACTTTCCAACTTTCTGTGCAAGTGACTTGTCCAATAAATCAGAAGGAGAATGATTATTTAATTGGTACCATTAAGAGTCAATTACCATCTGATTGACTACGCCTTTGTATGAAAGACCGGCCCTTTGAGAAAAATGTGGTGTCTAAGGGATGAAATGATAATAGCTGAAGAAGAAATGGGGGCTGTCGTCTTCATTTTGGTTGGCAGACTTGACACTGAATGGGAAAGCAGTGAGGAGAATCGATTTCTAAATGGGTTGCAAGCATTTCTCTCATAATCATAATCTTGTGCTCGGTTCACGCTTACCACGCCATACCCAGAAGGGGCTACAAAAGCCTCCCCCTCCAACTGTTTTAGCTCAGGTCACAGAAACCACACCATTCAAAGGACGTAAATGCTTGTAATTTGTTCGGTCATTAGAACGCCTCATCACTGAGCTGATTCATCCGTGGCCAGCATCAGCAGCTTGCAGAAAATGTGGTAAACACAGTGCAAGGCCACCTAAACCTCCAAGACAGTGGAGCACATTTCATCCCATTAGCCACAGTTTCATTAATTTTAAGTGGTTGTTAACACATGAAAAGCACAAAGGGTCTGTAAAGCAGTCATGAGTGCTGATATCTCAATGTGTTGCTCATGAAGAGCAGAGGCAAGCACCTCTTTCTTAGCTGCTGAATGAAGTATTATGTTCCTGTGCAGCGCACTGCCTGGGTCTGTTGTAGGAAGAGTATGCTGGGAGACACTTGAGGAAGTGCCATGGGGGGAGATGAAAGTGAACGCTATTGCTAATATCCACCCCAGGCAGTTGTTCATGAATATCAAAGAACATCTGCGAGCAGCAGCAATGTTGGGACTCAAAAAGAAAGGGGGAAAAAAAACATTCGGATTCAGTCACAGCACTCTGCGTTCTTTTCATTCACTGAGGGACTGTCAGTAAATAAGAAACTTGGCATTGAGTGATTTTTCTGAGTGCTTTTTGCTGCTTTAAGATTCAGAGAGAAAGCTGCACCAATATCTCAAACTCCTAAAGTTACAAGACCCTCTTTTAGGAAAGAGTAACTGTTCTGTCATCAAAGAATACTTGTCATAATTATCCCCATCTGATCATGAAAAGACCAAGGCTGTATCCGAAATCACCCCCCTATACCCTTAAATAGGGCACTATTCGAGGGGACAGCCATTTGTAGTGGTGTCCGAAGCCATAGTGGACGTTATTGAGTGCACTCATTCAATCCCGCAATGCAATATCGAATGCACAACCGTTGTACCCTTAACGCTAGAGAATATCCATAATGCACTGTGACCGTCGCGTCTAATGAATTACCTTATTTTGCCAGAAGATGGCACCCGCAGCTGAATCATCCATCCATTCATTTTCTAAACTGCTGGTCCAATGTGGCTACAGCGTAATATCATACAGGTATAAATTCCTTTTTTACTTGAGTATTAAATTGTTTAATTAAGGTTTAAACATGCTAGTTTCCTTTACAGAGTTCAAGATACATCTTTTCATCATACTACTGGCGCTGTTAGTTTGCCAAGTTTAAAATGATTATTAAACAGCAAGGACAAACTCAGTGTATGAATTCACTCACTTGTTTTCATTCACTCATTCAAGTGGACTATAGTAGTGGAGTAATTTAGGGAATAGTGAATGAGGGTATACTGTGGGGGACACATTTTGAACACAGCCCCTGTTACTTTCATTTATCTCGTTAAATTTGAATATAAGATCGGATTTATATCTGTTTTGCGGAGACGCATTATATGGACAAGTGTAAATGGAACCGATTTAACAAATTAAATATCCGATCAGTGAAAACACATGAAGTGATCAGGTGTAAACAGACCCAAAGAGAGAAAGTTTTTGAAAAGTGGATGACCAATGACCATACACAATTATGTAAAATATATATTTTTTTTTATTTAATGAACACCTACTGGTATAAGGATATAGCCAGAAGAAAGAATCAGCAAACAGATCAGTGAATGAATCTGAACAAATCTTTTTAAGAAACAGACTCAAAAGAGTGATTGCTGTGGTGAATCAAAATCCCTACTAATAGCTTGCATGTGTTACAAAAAGGAATAGATGCTTTTTATTTCCTCTGAAGCCCTTTCCTTTTTGTCGACCTCCTCTCATGTGGGCCATTGCCTTGGCAACATGCAGGGAAACAAGCCCTCTTCTTGAAGGGCTCTGACACTCGGGTCACTGCTAATCTGAGGAGGTTGCAATAAACATTTTGAGCATGAGCCGAAAGCCCTGAAAATCTACGGTGCTGGGAGCAGAAAGGGATCACTTGCATTTTCAAGAAGAAAAAAAATGGGAGAGGGAGAAATATTCATGGTGGCTTAAGAGAGGGCCCCAGAAATCACTTTCAGGCCTCAGCTCATCTTAAATACTTCTTTTTTTCTTCCTCTGCAGAAATGTTCACCCGGATTTGTTGCGCTGATGGTTTTATCCGTTTGTAATGGGGCTTGATTCTCTGTGATACTGAAGGAGAGAAGTAGAGGACAGTGAATTTATATGCACAGCACCTCCAGCTCTCTTTACATTCTCCTGAAACACTACTTTTCCAGTCTTTTATGCCCAGGAGATGCCCGAAAGTAGGAGAACAGGATTTGAAAAGCAAAGCATGGATAGGAGTATGTTTTTAACAGATGTCTGAAGCAATATGACCAAAAACTTATTTCGCAAAATGAGAAATTTGATTTCACAGTAACAATATATATCACAATATTAATAACAAATTTATTTTTGTTATTAAAATAAGAACAAAGAAGCAAATTACAAACAATAGGACACATACAATATAACAAAGATACAAATTAAAATATAGCTTATTTCAATATAACTTGTTCAAGCGGTTTAATTAAGCTTAATTATAAGATATTACATATGCCCTGAATGTGCTCTTTACAGGATACCCTGGTTGTGACATGTGACATGTATGGTGTCACAGAAATTCACTAAAATATAATGTCCACTACAGTAGACAAAAGTCTATTCCTGGGTCCCAGGAGGATATAGCAAGCCTGTAATGTTTCAGTTGTGTGGCTATAATGAGAGCACAACATTGGAGATTAAACAGAAAGTCAAGGTAGAGAGTAATCAGGAGGTAAACAAGGTAAAACAGAACAGTTATGTATATTAAAAGGCACACTATGCAAGATTTGTACCTTAATATAACAGATTCAAAGTAATTTAGATGTTAAACGAACTCGTAGTAGGGCGAATCATCCCGATAGCAAAACCAGCAATGCAGGTTTGAGAGGTGGCGCGATCAGGCCGTGAATGCAGAGATGGCTCTGCGTGAGTGGTATTTATGACAGTAACGTTAAATACAAGTACTCCACAGTGACTCTAGGGGTCGCTGTTTGACAAAAATGGAAACTGGAAATTAAAGTATGCCTTTAATAAGGAACTATGGAAACTAATAAGCACAGGGAACTCAGGCAAACCCGAACAGAGAAAATTGAACCAAAACACAATGAAACTAAACAGACATGGAACTACACGTTACAGTAAACACCTAAATCATAGATTAAAAATAACCTTTTTGCAATTTCAGGTAATTTACCATAGAAATAGTGTTTTTGAAACACCAAATTATAGTGCCTATGGTACGATCTCCATAAAAGTTTGCAGGCTTGTTTACAATCATATGCCATATGTGCTCACCTAATTTTGTGAAGTTCTGAGTTTTCATTTTGGAATTATAGGCTTTTGTGTACACTTGGCCACGCCCGTTTTTAAATGACCCTAGCTATCCAAAGTGTAAAGTAAAAAAAAAAGTATTATTATTGACCTAAAGAGTTCAGAGAATCGTACTGCAGTGGTTAAGTGAAAAACCTAGGACGAGTTCACGAAAGTTTTTGTTAACATTTTTTTTTATTCTCAAAAATGTAACAAATGATTTGATTGAAAGCAGTGTTTCTTGAGGCAAAGTTCAGAATGATGAGATCTATCATGATATAAATATTGGCTGTGTCCGAAATCAAATACTCTCGAGTAGGGACATTCTAGATTCGCCATGCTGTTATCATGGGGACGACTGACAAATCAGGTCCTCCCTCGAAATCAGGTAGGACCTGGCATCAGTTTTGTCTCTTCACTGCCATTTACAAATCCTCTCTCGTGGCCTCATGGGATAGTAAAGTGTCCATTGTATGCACACTTCAGAATCTCGCTGGAAGTAGTAGGTCATCCGGGTAACTTTTTGTCTACTTTTTTAGGAGTATGTGAATTCGGACATTCTTCTTTTGTCACGTACTGTTTTTCGCTTGTTTTTGCCCCCAGTGGCTGATTTCTTTCAAATCTCTCACAGACCTCTAGTCTAGGGCCATGAGGCAAACAGGCCCAGCGAGTTTTGTTCCAGTCTCCGTTAACCTTGTCTAACAGTTGATCATACTTCATTGGCCGATGGTGCCCGTTTTTGTTTTTTTTAGATACTCGAATGTCCTCATAAACTATCACGGCACCTTGGACAAAGACACTGCATGCCAATTTTCAAGTCAATCTGATGGATTTTTTTTTTTTTTTTTACAAATTTTCTCATTGTGTTCAAGAATTAAAGCTGTTTTAGTAAAAGTGGCCACGCCCACATCAAAAATGTTGGCGTCCCGTCGCAAAGGTGAATGGAAATTTCAACATTATTTTTGGTAATTATAACTCCAGAGATGCTTTCTGCAGTGGTTTGGTTCTAATCGGGGGGAAAAACTAGGACTAGTTCGCAAAAGTAGGTTTTTTAAATACTCCAAAATATCCGAAATGTTTAAATCTCTACAACTTACTGTACTTACTACCAGTGTTGGGGCTAGTTACTCAAAAAAGTAATATATTACATATTACATATTACTCTCAAAAATAGTAATGCCTTACTTTACTTTATTACTCCCTGGAGAAAGTAACTAGTTATATTACTAGTTATATTACTAGTTACATTTTTTTTTCTTAATTACTCTATAATTGCCTGAGATTCATTAGATGGAGGGAGAACATACAAAGGAGGAGTGTTCTTTAGGGTCTTTATTACGCCAACAACAGACTGGCACTGTCTAGCACAAATAACTACAAACAACTGTACTTGTACTTGCCGTTGTTGACGCTTCCATTTTTCCCCATCTGTCCCAATAATATCTGTCTGCAGAGCCGCAGAGCCACAGTTTCACCCCAGCAGTTTCACCACAGCAGTTTTACCCGCGCATGCGCAGTTTCAGGTTGTAATTCAAGCCCTATAAATAGTCATTTATATGCAAAATTGTCTATAAAACACAACCGGTCTTCCGACCTTTTACTATATGCGCGAGGGAGAGAGAGCAATACAGCGCTCGTGTTGTTTGAAGGCGGTGAGAGTGAACGGGCTGCGCGCGCGCGTCCGGGGCGCTATATTTTTTTTCCCAGGATGGTAGGGGAAGACTCATGAATATTCATTAGGGAAGTCATCCCTGATTGGCCTTAACTGCCGCGTGTCGACCAATCGGTGATGGTAAATGATACCTCGTGCCAAACCCAGACCAATCACTGTTCCATTCACGCCCTCCTCCCCTTCCCTTCTGTTCTCTGTGTTGCGTGCCTTGTGTGTGATGAAGGTGCTACTGGCAAATGTAACGCAAGTAACTAGCTCGGGAAAACTGTAATAATATTACCATTTTCAGACGAGTAATGCCTTACACTACTAGTTACTGAACTAGTTACTTTGTAACGCGTTACACCCAACACTGCTTACTACTTATTACTTATGGTCTGCCTGATCACTTTTAGGGCAGAATGTTGATCTACAATAGGCTTTCTGTGCTACGCCTACAGTAGGTTTATTTAACATGTAGTAAGAAATACTACAGAAATTAAATAATCAAATGTAATAATAAACACGGCATAGACTTCACTCTGTGAATGAAATAGAAATTGATTCTTTAGTGCTGGTTTTATCTTTGTCTTATTTTGTTTGATTAACATTAATCAGACAGCAGCAGGTTTATTAGGCTGCTGACACTTTAAGACCAAATGCATGGATCTAATTTACTGGCAAACATTAGATTTTTCCCCCCAACTGTTTAGTTGTTAAAGTGTCAATAACAATAATAATAAATGATAGAGCAAAATCTCTAAAAATAGACTTATATATTTTATCGTCGCAGAGATATATTGCCCAGCTCTAATGTAAAGACATCTTTCTCATACATGAAAATTTCAGGTCTATGTGGAATAGCGTGTGACTTGACTTGATTTATTATGAGAATGTTGAATTTGTTCATTAATGTTTCAGTAAAGTCCATCCACAGACACTTCCAGAATAAAATGTAACCTTCTCCATCCATTCCAGTCATCATTTCCACAAAAGTAAGTAAATTTAGTGGGATTTATAATGCATACATACTAAAGAACTGCATTAGAGGGCTTTCTTTTTACTTATTCTCAGAGCAGTGTGAGCTATGATCCCGGCTCTTTCAGAGAGCATCAGCTCTAATGAGCTTTAAAAGATCATGTAATTTTCAGGATCCAAGCTTTTCTTTCCTCCTCCTTTGCTTTTTATCTCAATTACCACTGTACCATGGGGAATGCAATTCATCTCTGAATGGACCAAAGTCTTTAATGGTGCTCTTTCTTGAATTTAGCCTCTACAGCGGCGCTTTGATAGGCGGCGGGGATAAGGGTCTGCTCAGCGTGATTAAACACTCCTTTCCGCTGCCAAAATGCAGCAAGCAGACTTCTCCTCCGCCGATTTATTTGCTCCTGCGTGCACTGAACTCGTTTATCTTCCTCCCTATCCTCTTCTTCCTCTTTTTTCAGCATTGTCTACCCCCTCTCTTTGTAACAATGATAACATATAATGTGACAATACATAATCATGTTCGTTTATGTAACAGTTAAACATAAATGGCAGCAATATCAATGGACATACAGTATAGAGGCATAGGGTGATCTGAGCTATAAATGTTCACGATGAATCTGCTGCTTTTACTTCCACAGTCTTGACATTTGGAGGTAGGAATCTGAAGTGTTTGCTCTGAAATTATTATAAATATAGCTTGGATGATGTCTTGACAGCACCAGCCAAATATTCAAGATGATTGATGTGCCCGTGTTTTATTTATGTAGTCTTCCATCTTCTATGATAATGTCTTTTAGAGGATGAATACCAATTCATCCTTGTTTGGCGAATGTAAAAAAATGGGGAATTGGAAGCTGCGCCTCGGTAGCATTTCTCCTTAATGGAATCATTTTTTTTTTTTATTAATTATGTTGGCTTGAAAATGTTGTTTTTTTCAACATTTTTTAACCTGAGACTAAACATTTAAAATGTAATCTCAGTTTTCAAGCTTCATCCAACAAATTCGGCACAGTCGTGCATCCTGTTCTGGTTTCCCATAGCTGATGAGTAACTTCCATTGAAAAGTTATTTTACACAGCACGCAAGTTCTCTGTTTATTTTCAGTGGGATAGAGGCAGCAGGAGCTTGCCGTTCATGAGTATCCCACTGATGCTTACAACCTCACATGATCATATTTTTTGCAGCTGCTGCCTAGGTATTTATCTATTATGTTTAGTTCCCAGCAGAATAGCCATGCACAAAATCGATTCACTGATTTTCTAGTGGCATTCATTAAATAGTAGGGCTGGGCATTGACACAAATTTCATGATTCGATTTTGTTTCACAAGTTGCGATTTTATTCTACTTCGATTTAATGGCAATTAATTGGGGCCTATCAGGTATAATACATGACAAATTTTCTCAAGGAAAAAAATCTCTCTCAACTAATGCTGCAAACTATACAGGGAACTCCATTTGGTACATCACTATAATATTAAAGGTTAAAATTAACCTTTTTAAAAAAAAAAAAAAAAAATTATTTGTTGGCTGCTTATATGGATAAATTTTTAATGACATAATTATGTTTCTACTCAGGTTTTTTTAAATAGCTTATAAACATTTAAATGGAGGATATCATAAAAACAACGGATTTATTTAAACATTAAATATTGATGAACAGTGAAAATACTTTGAATATGCAAAATTGTGCATATATTTAGCAAAAGGCTCCTCTCTAGAGTTAATTTTTCGAGCTGACTATCAAGTTTTGGACTTTGAATGGCTTTTCTGAGGTAAATTTAACATTACGTGACATTGATTGAGATGATTAAATGTGATGATACGGATTTCGGTCAGTTGTACTGTATGTCAGTTGTACATACCTTCTGATGTTCATTCATGTCTATTTTGTGCTGTAACTAGTAGTAATGTGGAAGAGATGATCGGTTCATGTGCGCTCCACACTGACTCTTTGCTTGAACTGAAGCACTACAGCGATCTGTCACACCACATTAAAGAGCTCCAAAACAGTATTTATTGTTTAAATTTCGTAACAAAATTGACAGAATTTAAAAGTTGAAGGCAACCAGCTGCAGGACATTTTTGAGTTTTCTCAACTTACGTGTTTGAGTTATCTCAACTTTTCTCAACTTTTTTCATGTTAAATAGTTGAATAAACTTTAAAAACTGAATTTGTCATACAAAACGTAAGTTGGATTTTTTACAGTGCACTTTGTTTAATATCAGAAGTAACAACTGAGATTTATTGGGAGGCGCGCTATTCATTCATAAACTGAAAACAGCGTAGACTGAAAAGACAAATCTTAGGATTTCAGAATCGATATCGGTTCTTCAAGATGAGAATCGATTAAAATTAAGAAATCAATATTTTTTAACCCAGCCCGAATAAATATAGGGAGTAGTGAATGAGTGGGTGATTTCAGACATATCCAATTTTACATGCCAATTTATTTGGTTTGTATTCTGTTTTACGAAGAAATAACACTTTTATTGAGAAATATATTATTTATAATTTGCATTCAGTACAGAATGCAATATTTTCATATGCTGCACTGTATAAAATGATCATAATTTTAACTGTAAAAGACTTAAAATTCTACAGTAAAATCCTGTTAATTGGTTAACAGTAAGTTACCTTACTATATATACAGTAAAAACCTATAATAAATCTAACGTGGCTTTTGTGTAATTTTACAGTAAAATACTAAATGGTTTTCATTGAAATAATTATGTTACTTCATAGTTTTGTAATCAATTATGTACATTACGATTTTGTTACATCTTATGTTAAATTATTGTTTAGTGCTTTTAGTGTTTTATTTTGAGTTTGTGTGCATGACACTATGTACCTGCTGTATATTATTTACAGTACCTCAGGTGCAATGAACTTTGATTCATCATGTGGCTTTCTCTTTACCATCTGTGCTTTTTTAGGGTTGTAAGTATATCATAAAGGTACAACAGATTTTAGTACTAAAGTAGGTTTTATATATTAACATTATATTCATTCATGAAATATATGTTTTTACTGTCCCTTTTTTACACTAAATGTCATGGATTTGTTTTTACAGTGTAGTATGGAGTTGAAGCAGTTGCACACAATGTTTCACACACCCTCTCTTATGGCAAATGCATGCAAAGCTTGCTGCCTATCGAGTACTGTGTAAAATGCCCTTAATTCCTGCTAGATCTTTCAAGCTGTGTTCACCAAACTCAACACAATACTTCATGCTGTTCTGACTTAGTAGGCTTTATTTTTTTCCAAACTAATCAGGCTTTATTGTCCTGTAGTGAAAAAACACCAAATCCATTCAAGCTTTGAACTGTTTTAAAATTTAAAGCAATGTTTTGTCTAGACAAGGACCAAGTTTGCCGTGACAAATTTTCTTTTTCCAGTTAACGTATGCCTCAGAATGTGACAAGCCATACTATTTGTCTTGATGAGTCATTTTAGACCTGCGTGGTCCAGTGCATGATGTGGCATAGCAGTGCCAATCTATCTTCCACTGAAAGCTGGCCATAGTTGGATGTGGATGTTTTTTTGTCTTTTTGCATTCACAGTAATGATAAGACAGTTAAGACCAGACACGAACATGGAAGGAGTTGTTTCTATGTCGTGCACATGCATAACCCATTGTGCTCTGAATACTGTAGCAGGATGTTTACATACAGTACCCATTTATCTATTTTCTATTTTCCAATTTCTATTTATCAGTGTTGGTTTCATCAGTTTCAACAGCTATTTCCAGAGACCAGCTTTACTATTAAAGCAGTATAGCTGGATTCAGTTTTAAACTCATAGGTTTGAATAATTTTTTACATTTTGTGAGAGCACTTGCATAAAAACATTTTAAAATGTATGCCGTGGAAGGAAATGGTTTATATATTAGCACACTAAAGGTTCGAGTCTTGGGGCTTGATAAATGTTTATGGTGCACCATAAGCTCAGCAATTACCTCCTCTCTGAAGTTATGACACAGTCATGTTTAATGGAAGGCCAGATATTGAACTGTGCTCTCTAGTGTGAACATCTTTAGAGGTACCATTGTCATTTGAAACCTCTAACACCATTGTGATGAGGACTGATTGTCATCTGTGGGTTCAAGATTAAATGCCAAAACAAAATGAATCCTTGATGAAGTGAGTTGATTGACTGCAACTAAAATGGTCACAAATATGACAAAAAAAATCTAGTTGCAATTGGGAAAGTGCGACAATTGGTAAAGCTTTATGTGCATCCATATTCAGTTTCATCAGATACCATCTTGTGCACGCTGATGTTGAATGCTAATGAAAAAAGACTCTCATGAACTGGTTGTTTGTAACAAGTCATTTAAAAAGATACACAAAAAAGTTCATGAACTGAAACTCATTTTTCATGTCAAAATGAAGCAAGAATCGTTAACTGGAAGCTGTGCCTAGGTAGAATTTTTCTGTAATGGTATTTACTTTTTCTTATCTTTTCTTTTTTTAAATGAAGCAGATATCATCTTGTGCATGCCAATTTTAAATGTCACTAAAAAAAATATTTTTAAAAAATTCTAAAAAAAAAGTCATTTAAAAAGATTCATGATCCAAAACATGCTCATAAGTTATTGGTTTGAATAAGATTCAGTAAGTGAATCATTTAGAGTTGTTACTCAGTTCACAACTGACTCACTCACTGAATTGTGAGTCATTTTTAATGTCCGGTTCAAAATGAACCAAGAATTATTACTGTTATATATACTTGTATATAATATATAAGTAGTATATAAGTTCGTAAGACATACATTAGTCTGTTTACTGACTAACTGATCACATGACAATGTGTAATTGAAGAAACAAATATTGTTTATCACTTAATAAATGATGTCCAATTTTACAACTGAATCAAGTGTACGTCAAACACTTGTTGACATGTTAGCATAATCAACATTTAACTTTTTTATAAAAAGCAGTGATATTGGCACGAATATTATCTATAATATATATATAGAATATAATATATAATCACTTGAGTTACAGCAATAAAATGTCAAAATTATTTACTAAATACAACTACAATAACACCTAATTTTATATAACTTTAAGTCATCTTAGTCTATACACAAAAGCTACAGCAATGTTCAGATAGCAATGAAACACTTCAGGACAACCATCTTTATTAAGCAATTTTGTCATTTGTCAACTCAAAAGTCATTTGGCTGTTAAATATTTCATTTCTTTTTATGGCCTGGCGCCCTGTACATGCAGGGCAAGAACTGACGTCTGTCGTACTATTGTGTTTTGATTGACTGCTAACTCATAAAACTTACATGAGGTCAGCTGACATAATTTCATTTTGATCCCTGACAGTTACTGCCACTCAAAGCCAGGCGTTGCAATTCTGTTGGCTGTTTTCAACAGGCTTTCTCTCAGTTTGACACAGCCTCTCCCATCTGTGCACAGGGCCGAACTGCTACGCGGACACGGCGGTGATCCCGGCCGGCCGAGAGGTGAAGATTGACGAATGCACCATCTGCTACTGCACGTACGAGGAGGGCACCTGGCGTATCGAACGGCAGGCCACCTGCAGCAAGAACGAGTGCCAGCCGAGCTAAGGCGGCGACGGGGGGCTCGAGACCCTCAGCCTTCACCCGGACAGCTGTGGATCTGGATCACCCGTCCCAGCTGTGGTCTGTACGGGCTCAGCACGCCAGCCCTGAGCCTCACACGCAGCCAAGACACCAGCACCGTGGCGTAACATCAATCACGGTCATTTGTGACCGTTCATGACTATGAACTCAGAGTGTCCCGTAGCATGCAGCGGACAGGCCAATTAACCTGAGAGTGCGAAGCGCTACATTCCTCTGGCTACGACGGAGCCTCTGAGTTGGCATAGCGTCATGACGAGTGATGAGATTCATACATTAGAGTTACATGTATAGTCTTAGGAGGCATGGAGTTGAATTCAACTATATTAATACTTCAAGTTTGTATTGAGATTTATAACCCATATAAAGGATATTTATTTATGTATGTGCTGGTTCTACGATTATGATTGGATTCAAGTATCTGATTTACAGTGAAATGATATTTTTTATAGCCACTGTATTTTGATATGCCGTGACGTTTAATACCGGATCATCTTATTAGAATGTATAACGCACCTACAGCTGTCAATGTGTCTGGAGGAACGTTTTGACTAGATGATGCCGCTGTCAGGATGCCGCTGACACATAACATCTAACACTATGTCAGGGTAGTCAACAGAGCAGAATGGATTTAATGTCCATTTGAGGAAATCAAAAAAGGAAAGAAAGCTGCTTGCATATATTTGCATTTATGTTAAGTCTCTATCGTGCTCTTATCTGAGGTCCGTTTTGCTAAGACGTGTTTCTATGTGTACGTGTTTTCATGTTCCAAATAAATCATTACACTGTGCTAGCTTGTTTGTGACTAGACGCTGATGCGAAGTCAACTAAGGTTAGTTACCATTTTTAAACGCAGGGCCACGCTTGAAATGTCAAGTAAAAACACGAAAAATGGCACAGATTTCACAAGGAATATAGAACCTGAAGGAGTCTCCAAGTCAAGTGGTATTCCAATAACTCCGTTTTTAATTTAGCTGTCAATGAAGACCTCCTGTATTGGCATTTTGCTTTTAAACCACTAAATCCCAGGTTTTCTGTTCCTGTGGTTTGTGAACTAAACTTTAGGGTGAGGGGGCGTTCACACGACAGCGTTTTCAACTAAAAACAGAAAACCTTTTATGCATTTTGGCCGGCATTTTTGGGGCCCTGAAAACGAAAACTTTTGAAAACGGGTTTCAAAGTGCAAGTTTTAGAAAATGATACTGTCTCGGTGTAAACTACAAAAATGTGAATTTGTGAAAATGGTGACGTCATGCGCATTCGTATTATGTGTTCAGTTTATAGCCGTGTAGTTTCTTTACAAAGGTCAGCTTCTGGCCTGGCATGAATAATAAAGCGTTTTAATCGTTTTCTTGGATCAGTGTGAACGGGAATCATTTTGACAGCGTTGTCGTCTGTAAAAAGCTTCAGCTTCTTAATATCGACACTGATTCAAGTCAAAATCAAATTCTTATTTTTTAACAGAATATTGCAGTATTTATTATAAATAATTTATCCATGCACATGTACATTTTTAAAATTTGTGTGCCCTTATAATCTTCAATCGAAAAAAGTTCCCCTCCCTCTTGCATTGACATCTCTTCTCTTCTTGATGACGTGTTTATTGGCGTGAGGACAGAACAACCTGACACAAGAGCAAACTACAATGATCCAATCAATTCCAAAGGAGCAAAATTAAGTCACTCGCCACATTTTTTCTAGTTCGTGAAGTAGTTTTACTCAGATATACATGACAATAGAGAAGAAAAGACTATTGCAAACTCCATTACTTTCATATCAACCATGATATCAAATTTGAGACTGGAAGATATGAAACTGAAGCTGTAATATACATTCCTCATGATCTTACCCCTTTAAAATTACTTTTGCTGATGTGACCTAGATTGATTCTGTCATATAATATATTTTTAAAGCCAGATCAGTTGGTTCATTTTTAGGTTACATGACAAAATATGTTTTACATATAGAGCAGAAGTGTAAAAAATCCTGGGAATCATACCCAGCTCTGATTTGCTTATTTTAATCAAACTCCCACCCTGAGGAAACTGTCTTGTTGAACTTCATCATGCTGAAGAAAGAGCAGAAGCTGAGCAATACTGCTGTTTATGTCAGGAAATGGTAAGGAATATCAACTGCACTACAGTATTTCTCATTTTTGAGACCTTAAAGGAGATGCAAACATTAACATATTTTAGAAATATCGAATTTTTATAAATCTGCTCGAATGTCATTTGATGAGGATAATGATTACAGCTGATGAAGTTAGTTAATGTATATGAAATAATCATATCTTTCTTTCCAGTTCAGGTCTTGGGGCCGCTAATACTGACAAAATGAGTGGAAACATCCAAATGTGAGTCGTCCAAAATGTGCGGTTCTGGGCTACTCCAGGACCCCAGGACTGAGAAACACTGGTCTAGATGATTCAGTCAGCTCAAACACCTCCCACTGATAGAGATGTGAGATACATGCAAGAGGCTTCATGCCTGAACAATAAGCAACTGTGCCTTGTTATGTAAATAGTGCCACTGCTCATATGAATTCAGTCAGTGGGATTCAAATAAGGATATTTTCCTACATATTTTAGTTACTTAGATATGTTTGAGTTTTATTTAGTATTATTTATATAGTTTGTATTAATTTTTGACTTAGCTTTTGTTTTTATATTTTCATTTTATTTTAAATTTTAGCACTTTAGTAACTTATTTAGTACTTTAACATATTTCAGTTTGTTGCAAAAGTAATATTTAATTAAATTAATTTATCTAAGTTTAAGTTTATTTTATTTTAGCTTTATTTCAATTACTGGACCTATTATTTTAATTACCAAAATAGTTTGTTTTATTTTCAATTTTAGTTAAAGTCACCATGAAATCAAAATGACAATTCTTATTGCAGTATTTAATATAAATGATTTATCCGTGCACTTCTTTTCTTTTTCTTTTTTTTATTCATGTGCCCTTAATCAAAATAATCTCTTTTCTTCTCTGATGATGCGTTTACTGGCACGAGGGCGGTACAACCTGTCACTCACATGAGATCGACCAATAGCAAACCACAACCATCCAATCAAATATAGTTGGACAAAAAAAGTCCGGCCCTACATTTTTTCTAGTTCGAGAAGCCGTTTCACTCAGATATACAAGTCACAATAGCGAAAGAAGGACTATTGTAACTTCCATTTCATGACAACTTTAACAATAACAACAACTTTTTAGACACTAAAATGGCATTTCATCATTAGTATTCACCAAATTAGTTTTTTAAATTTGATTAACCGTTAGATAAGCCAAAAAAAGTGCACAAATATCTCAAGTTTTCAGTAGCAGTTCACAATGTCACAGTGACTACCGTGATTTGGTTTAAACAAAACAAATCAGTGTTAAAAATGTTGATCATTAATTTAATGTGAGAGGATCAAAGTGAAGTTGACAAATCCATGTGACAGGATAATATGCCCCAACATCAGGTGTGATATCAAAGAAGCACACACTGAATCTTGCATCAAAGTAATTCAGTCAGATCCCTCCTGCCATATGGCAGCTCTTAAATGCAGTTCGATTTGATGTCAAGGGCTCTGCCGCTAACTGAAAGCTACAAAGAGCATAACACGGGTTAGCGGAGTAGATTAAACCGTACTAGATTTGATTCTGTTGCCACTTCAGTGTGTTTAAGTTCTCAGCAAACAAACAGCCAGTCTATCTTCAGGATTTTCTGCAGCTGACTCATTTAGGCATAGTAACGGCAATTAGTTTTTTGGATTAAAGATGAGGGTTTACATAGAGAGGTTTATATTTCCCTCATGATGTTTTATCAGCAGTTAGTAATGTGTCCAATCAATTAAATGAGCATAAAATTACACAACATAATTACAGGCAGATTGTGAATAATGGAGCAGAATTATTAAAGTCTTAAAAGGAAATGTTACTGGGTTATACAATAACTCATGTTCATTAAAGATTTTTTTTATTTGTTTGTTTATTAGGTCCCCTTCACGCCTACCCAGATAACAGAAATGTTCTGAAAACGTTTTTTATACAAAAAACTTTTATACAAATGTTTAGGGAACATTCCATTTTATTATTTTGCAAACATTATGGGAATGTTACTTTTGAGGGTTCTCTAAACATTCTAAAACAGTTACATTTAAATAAATAAATTAGATGACATCTAACTAAAGGGTTTTCAGAAAGAAGTTCCATGAACCATGTATAAATAATGTTTTTGTGCAAATGTTCTGAGAACATTATTAAATGTGCTGTATGTCATTTTTTTTTGTGACTGTGCTAAAGCATAAAAATACCATAATATGACTGAGTAAACATGCATAAACATGCTGAGTTCACATACTTGTTTCTCTGAAAAACAATGCTACAGCCAGTTATTCTACTTTGAAATGTGCGTTCTGTGTCGAAATGTCTGTTTTTGTTTTGGTTATCTCGCCCACTGCCAATTTACCCAATAGTATTTCGACACCCGGGTTGCCAGTTGGCGTAAAACACAGCGTATTTCAGCCAATCAAGCCAGCAAACGAACTGGGTCAGAGATTGCAGATTCCACCCGACCTAAAAGCATAGGCATCCATCTAAAAGCTCATGACCAGAGGTGTTTAATAGTCAATTAAAATGCAGATAAATCAACTCATCAACTTACAGTTTAAGGCTCGTCATCTTCCATTGTCAATTGCGCTCATTCCTATTGCGCGGCCTCAATCTGGCAACCCACGTGAGCTTTGAGTCTGAGGAGAAGGGGACAGGAGAAACAACTCTCTCCAGTGTTTTGAATTTGGACTACAAATTTATCCGATAGCTGTCAATATTACATACTGCTCCTTTAAAAACCAGGTAACTTTGAATGAATGCTCTTTCAAAGTTACTGGAATAATGTTTGTTCAGAAGAGAACCTTGCCAGAATGTTAGCCAATGTTCTTCAGTCCCTGTCAGCTGGGTACATGCTCTCTGTCTTCAAACCAGGGTTGCCAGACAGTATCCCTCCTGTAGCAAAACGTGCCTTCAGGCAAGACTGGGGGATTATGGGAAAATGAAGCCAGATGAGTGCACATACATGACAGAAGAGCTGATCACCCCCCGGCATCTCTCTGTGCTTCAATCTATCTCTTTCTTCATCTCTGATCACCTCCAGTGTCTCTTTTCTCCTCTTGACGTCTCAGCTGTAGGGCTCAATGGATTTGGAATCATGGATTTCTTCATGCATCCTTTTTGTAAAGTCGGACACCCTGCTGTGCATACACAATTGCCATTAAAGTGTCTCTTTCCCACAGCATTGCTAACCTCTCTCCAGGCTTACTCTTCAGATGAGAACAGCTTTCTTTTTGAATTTCCCAGTTCAGTTCTTTAGCCTTGACCTTAAAACATGCTCTAAACATGGGCCAAAAGATCTGGATCCTCCTCTGTTTAATGTTTCCCATGATTATTTTTTAAAGTGCCTTTTTTTTCCAGATAGTTTCGACTCTATTTGGTTTTTCGTGCTAGTTGAGCTCAATTATTAAAACTAACTCTAATGACTACACAGTTGAGGGTAGCCTGAATTAGTTTGGCCCTTTGAAATGGAATTCCCAGTGTCTTAATACCAGCAACTCCGTCTGTCTTCAAAGGGAACTTTTAATGAGGGAATCTGTTACACAAACTAAAACCGATTATGCCGCGCTGCATCTAAATTCTCCTCTAATATATGATCCTCCCTTGGTCATTCAAATGATAGTAAATGCTTCGTCCTTAACAAGCAATGACATTCATTTGTGGCTTGTAGCTAGATTACTTCATACATGGCTAATACCCCATTAAACATGTCTGTCAATCTGTGATGATTTCCTCTGGACCAAGTTGCATTCCCACAGGCTGAAATCTGAAGGAGTTTCTGACACAGAAAACACAAACCGCTGTGCAAATGATTAATTGAGTGATTTTGTCTGTAATTGTGTTTGTGTAAGGTATAAAATGAACAATAAGCATTTGGCTGTGTTCCATTAGCAACATGTCCACATTGCTTCAAACCAGATAGAGAGAAAATTTCTCACTCTGATTCCTGGCCTTCTTACGGCCTCTACACACACCACTGCAAATGACACAATTAAATGATAGCAGCGTGTCCAAAATAAATATAGCACCCAATTTATTAAGCAATAACATCCGAAAATGAGCAGAATAATGTTGCAGTTCAAGAAATAATGTCTTACCTGGAATAAGAGAAATCAATGAATTTTTCTCTTCATGAATCAATGAATGGTTTGAATGAAATTTGGACGTACTACATCCGCCATGTTGTTACAGTCCCGTGACCTACCAGCGTCAGTTGCGTCACTTCATTGGCATTCATAAATCCTTTCCCGTGGCCTCATGGGATAGCAGTGTCTATTGAATGCGCACTTCAGAATCTCGGCGGAAGTAGTAGTTTATCCGACTTTTTGCCTTTCTTTTTTTTAATACTATGTATTCGGACATACTACTTATTTGGCATAATGTTTTTCTCAGACTATTTAGGGAAGTATTCGATTTCAGACACAGTGACTGTCTTTACCTTGATGTATTTTTATTTGTTTAACTTTTGAATGTCATTTAATAGTAAATTCGGTAACACTTTAGCTCAGGGTCCAATTCTCACTATCAATAGTTGCTTATTAGCATGCATATTACTAGAATATTGGCTGTTTATTAGTATTTATAAAGCACATATTAATGCCTTATGCATGACCATATTCTACATCCCTTAATCCACCCAATACCTAAACTTAACAAGTACCTTACTGACTATTAATAAGCCAAAAAATCATGATTAATAATTCGTTAATAGTGAGAACTGTACCCTAATCTAAAGCATGACCATAAATTCACCAGAATTCTGAAGACGTTTCTAGTTCAGTGGTCAATATACATTGCCAATATTCTCCATGAATTCAAATGGGAGGTCAATTCCAGTTCTGTGTATTTTGACCATGGTAACCATGTGAGGTATTGTATAACATTCTGTCATACTACTCAGACAACACCACACGATTGAGGCTGCGACCTGCTGGCCTGTCCTGACACATGAGGTATTATTACATTTAGCACAGTAAAAAAAAAAAGATTTACAAAAATATTGTGCCAGGACAGCTACAGCTGGAAACAGGCGGTAGAAAACAGGGATGTACTGGATTTCAAGAGAGAATCAGATATTCTCTGGTCCAGTACGCCAGCTGTGTGTCTGTGCTCGTCATCAGACTGTTGTCTGCAGCGCAGGCGCCAGATGGAAACGCTGCATTAAAAAGGTGTGAGACGAGGTGGTATGTCTCCAAAAACACCTCCACCTCCATCAGCCTCTACTTCACAGCTCACGTCTGAAGAAATCGTGCAAGAGAAGACACGCCAGTCCCTCGGTTAAAAGAAGACTGAGGAAACAGATGAATATTGGCTATCTGTTTTTGTAAGTTGTGCCAACCACCTGTTGCGTCTCTGTGTGAGTGTGTTATTGATTGACTCGTGTGTAGTTGGAAGGGAAGCGAGTGATTGGGGGAGAAGGCTAATCCTGCTCATCTTCTTTTTCGCTGGAGTTAGTGTGCTGGGGGAAATGCCTCGTCTCCTCTCTTCACTGCTGTGACCTGAATACAGAGCGCGTCTTGGTTCAGCCTGGAAGAGCATTGTTTTGATACGGATGTCTGCATAACTAGATGTCAAGCTGTCTGAGCGTGAGGTCATGTTAACATAAAGAAAACCACTCTGTTCTCTTTGCTTCAAGGAATGTTAAAATCCAGGTATTTGGGTGTCTTTCTTCATCCCTGGGATTTTTCGCAATTGGCAAATTCTTGCTAACAGGGAGACTGTAAGGTTATCTGATGCAAGCAACTGAAAAGAAGCGATTCTGTTCTCATTGTGAACTTAGGGAATTAACTCACCCCAAAAAAATAATTCAGTCACTCTCATGTCCTTCCAAACTCATATGATTTTCTTTCATTCGTCAAAAAGTTTCAACGCTTGCAACTTGGAACCTATTTTAAGGTTTGCGTTCTCGCACTGTTGTTATGAAAATGAGAATGCCGGAGCGCATTGAGGGTTTTCTGTTGGAACAGTATCGTGTAAGCAGTAAGTTAATACCTAATGATCTTTGTAACGGAAGTGAATCAATCAAAACTAAATTTAGCTGGACAATAACTTTATCCTAGAGATGCTGTAAAGCCAAAACAGTCTCTGTTACTTTAATTTCCTTTTATCACTGTAAAGCTGCTATATAATAACAATCTATATAGTTAAAAGGGCTATATAAATGAAGGTGACTTGACTTCAGTGGAGAAATTCTTGATTCTTCTTTTCCACAAATAATGAGGACTTATCTTTCGCAGCGCTTCACTCTTGATACGACATTCTAAAAACAGGGCGCTCAAGTAAAAAGAAGTTCAACGTCTCTAGGCCTTGCACATTTTTCTGTTCCACTGCCCTGCGTCTCGCATTTTTACCTGCAAAAACACGTTTACACTCAACTGTGCTGCTTTTCCATTGTTTTTCACTGTAAAAGTGTGTTAGGCTTCTTTTGCAGCGTCTCACGTATGCCACAGTATTATAAAAACATGGAGCTGCTCAAGTTAAAAGAAGTTCATCTTTTCAATTTTTTTCATTCCACTGACCTGTGCCTGCCATTTCTCAACCTCAAAAACGCGTTCTGTGTGAATGGTCCCTAATGCTTTCAAGGTTCAAAAGGCATGATTGCTTTTTTCCAAGTATTGTAAAAGCAGTCCATATGACTGACTTGTGTGCTTCTGTATATTCCAAGTCTTCTGAAGCAGCTTTGAGTGAGGAAAACTGACAAATCATTATTCACTAAATAAGTTTAATAATCATTTTTTAATAAATCATTCAGATTGGTTTTGTAAGCTGAATCAACCAATTCATTGAAAAGATTAATAATAATAATAATAATAATAATAATAATGTATTCACTAATTGGGCATTGCTAATTCTCCCACAATCTCATTGCAACTGAGTTAGACAACAGGACCAGTACGATTAATGAATAAATCATTTAAGGTGCGGTCATAGGGAATTTCACATGAGAGCAAAAGATTTCATAGTAAGTCAGTATTCACTAATTATCTGTAACGGACTGCTCCAAGACTTAGGTTGAAGATCCAAATGCAGCTTTATTAGGTAGTGATGGGGAATTTCTAAACACTACTTCATGGACCTTTACGAATATTTTGTTTCGGAGCATTTCTCAAAAAAATTGTTTCTCGAAATGTCAATGATTTACCGCTGGGGGAGATCTCTGTAAACCCATGAATCATGCGGATTCACCAAGATCGCCCCCCAGCGGCGAAACATTGAACAAGTGTTCAGATTTTACTTTCAACAAAACATTTCCAATGTGTAGGTGAATGCTTGTAAAAGGGGGTCACCAACGTGTGGCGTTTCACACGCTTCGAAACATTTTGCGAAGCAATCGATTCAGTTGATTTGAAGCTCTGGACAAGCCAGAATCATAATCCGGTCAAAGGGTCAAACACATGGGCAGAAAATACAGGGAAAAGGGGTAGACTAATCCAGAATACAAAAAAAAGAAAAAAAGAAAATCCAGAATACAGGAACCAAGAAAAAAAACCAAGACACAGGAAACCAGGATAATGCTCAGAAATGCAGCGTAACAACATACACGACTTTGCAAAGAATGACTGAAAAACACAGGGCTTATAAAGGCAGAGTTAACAAGATAATGAGACAAAGCTGAAAGTAATGAAGCATAATGAGTCTAAGCAAAGGGTTCTGGGAAATGCAGTTCATGATGAGATTGGATTGGACTAGGGAGGAGTGCCCTCTGGTGGAGAACAAGGGCACTCCAGCTTGTGGATGTGACATTATCTTCCCTCCAGTAGACTTGTTAATGAACCAGTCCAGATCATAAATTAAACATTCAGAATGATTTTGTGAACTGAATCAACTGATTTATTGAAAAAGATATCTTAAAATGTCTCATTTTGTGTTCCGCATAAGAGAATGAGTCATAAAGGTTTTGGATGAACTATCACTATATTTTTTTCTATAACATGACCAAATCAAATCTGTCTAAAAAGGCAGCTTTTTACCTAAGAGGACACAAGCAGCAGTTAAGGCCCAATGTTGGCCAATTTTTAAACGCGACCCGATTAAATGTCGAGACAGTTGACAGCAATTAAGGTGCTTAGAGAACGGCATTTACTCAGTCGTCTCTTTCTGTTGCAGTTGGTTTCTCCGGCCCAGGTAATTTCGAACCAGTCTTCGGGAATGAAAACAGGTTGGCTGTGCAATTGTGTGCCGGTCTAATAATGTAATCTCGTAAGTCACCAGGGACAGGCTCATTTTTTCAAAGCAACAGAGAAAGTCCATTACCCTCTGTGTTGCCTACCTTATGGTGCCTTTTATTTCTTAATTGAAACTCTTGGCTGTGTTATAGCGGACAGAAACAAGGCTGTAGAGGAGGGGAGAGACAGCAGACAGCCAGATCCAGAAGCCCTCTCTTCTTTGCCACCTTCGGCAATGACGGGTCTAAAAATATCTACAAGCTTCAATGAGCATGATCTTTCCAGTGAGGACACTATCACCATCCCCACTCATCTCACAGCTGCAAGGGAACTAATAAACAGTGGCACCAATGCAAACAGTCAAATTATTTGCAAATTGTCAAACTGTGGTACGACGGATCCATCATTGCTGTGTAAATACAACAATAACTTGATGACTTCACTGCCTGCTCAAACAGTTATTAGATTGAGGGTTAAGATGCACCATGTTACAGCAATTGAATGTCAATTGGTATCAGTTCCACAGAGCCAGTAATACAGGGAACATTCTGTGAAATGGGTATTTTTCATATTTATGCCTTCAGAAAGGTAATGAAATCAGAAATGTTAAAGTAATGGAAAATCAATCAATCTATCTATCTATCTATCTATCTATCTACAGTATCTATCTATCTATCTATCTACAGTATCTATCTATCTATCTATCTATCTATCTATCTATCTATCTATCTATCTATCTATCTATCTATCTATCCATCCATCCACTGTACATCAAAATGTGTATATTACTATTTTTTATATACTGTATGTTTGGTTAAATAATTTTGGTAAACACTGGTATCAGTTATTACAAGTTTTTACAATCTCTAGGACACATTTATCTAGGACACATTTCTCAATACTTAGGTCACTTTTTTAAAACTATTCACACAGTTCTCCTAACCAACTGTCATCTCGGCACAGCAGTTCATTTCACATTCAAAATGCACAAAAACTACCAAAACATTTCATCTCAAATCAACTCATTTTCCAAAAAGTTTTCACCCAACAAGCACGCTTTCCCACTCATTAAACAATGACCTAAATACAGACAACATGTTGCATGATGCATTAGACAATGGATAAAATTGAATTTCTATACAAAAGAATGAAAGACAAATAATGTTTCTGTTTAGAATTCAATCAGGCAGTATATTTACATGGTCCATGCTTACAATACATTACAGTACAAAATGATTCATAATGATTCCTGTCCCCTTTTGTATAGACGGTAATAGCATCATTTAATTACTTAGTATTCATTTTTTTTAGATTTAGAAAATATTCCAATACGGTATTACTGCAGAAGTATAGCAAATTGTTGTCTTATTCCGTTTTGTATTTTGTTAGGTTTTCAACGTTTAACAGTTTTGAAAAGAGTGTGGTAGGTACATAGACCTGTAAGGTAGGCCTACATCGAGTTTTGGTGAAGGTTGTTTCTGAGTGAGAAAAGATGATCACACTTTATCACACTTGTTTAGCCCACACAGACTGCTGTTGTGCTCACTGCGTGAAGAGGTTTTTGAAAAAGTATTGAGAAATTGGTCCTAGCAATTACAAAAAACTGTAATTGTTAACTTAGTGTTTACATATATGGATACATATGTTTTAGTATAGAACGACCCATAAACTTGTAGCCTGTTGTATTGAATCCAAGCAAAAATGGGTATAGGCTATAATTTTAGTTTATTTTCACTGATACCCTATAGTGCTTATGTTGCATTTATTCCTCCTTGTTTTATTGTTTTGCCCAGTTTATTTATTCATACGTTTGTTGCTGCTATGCATTTTAAGTGCTCTATAGCTGAACTTCTCTCTGGCGATTAATCAAATCTAATGTTCTTCAATGTGTAAGGGCAGTGACGATGTTTAACAACACATCAGTTTGATTTTTTTCCATCACGACAGAGCTGACTAATTCACAAATCAGATTAATGTCTATTATGCATTGGCCTCAAGGTGGGAACATCATTTGGCTGTAATCTCCAAGAGACCCTTCAGCTTCCTGACAGGCTACTGCTATTGTCTGATTTCTTGCTCGTACAAAACACTTCCAGTAAAAGGGCCTGTGAATATGAACCCCCACGTTTAATTCAGTGCCTCTGAGCCCTTTTGTTTTCCATTTCCTATTCCCACGTTCTTTTGTGACAGCTTCTCAGCTGTTGTTTCGGCTCCTTTTAAATTGTTGCTTCTGATTATGCGTGTGTGACAAGCCCAAACATTCTATCTCAAAAATCTCAATTGGCCCTGACTGATTTTCATTTGAGCTGTCTATTCCCAACACAGCATTGATTTTTTAGTAAACACTGCCATCAACATATGTTGATTATAAACTTCTCTATACTGAGGGAAATGACGGCTCACAGATATCTGTCCGCTCTCTGATTCCCTCATGAAAAATATAGAGCGGCAGATTTGTTACTTCATTGGGCTAATTGAGGGTGACAGGCAAAGAGCAAGGAAGAGGGAGGGTGATAAAGCAGCACACAGAAGCTGCCAAAGGCCACACTGGCAGGACAAGCTCACCCCAGGTGCTCATGGGGGTTTCAAAGGATGACTAGTGTTTGCATGAGCAGTAATGCTGCTAAGGCCAGCAGGGCATGGGAAGACGGGAGACCGGAGAGAAAGAAAGGCCAATGATCACTCAGACTTACGAGCTTTGGCGAGGCCACTGCTCGGGGCCGAAACCCACGGCAATGTGACATAAACAAGGCTAAACATTTGCTTTCATTAACTGAGCGTGCATTTGGAATGGCATGCATCCGGTTACTGAAGAAATCATTTCAATGAACACTTATGGGGATATTAAAGGGAAAATGTTTTCTATGGAACTTTTTTTTTCAGTGGAACACAAAAGGTGAGTTTTTGCAGAATCACCATGCAGATATTTTCCATAAAATGACAATTCATAGTGACAATGAGCTCAGGTTTGGAACAACTTGAGGGTAAGTAAGTAATGACAGAATTTTCATTTTTGTCTCAACTATCCCTTTAAGACATAAAACTGAGAATCGTGAAGTATTTTCACTCTTAAAATAAAAGTTCATATAGAACCTTAAAGGGTTCTGTCAGGCAATTCATAGAAACTTTTAGGGCAATGGTTCTTAACCAGGGGGTGGGGCCCAGGGGCCTCAGCAAACTTCAAATTATGGGTACTTCACCGCTGGTAAAATGAGCTTTCAATAAAACTCGGCTGCCTATACAGTAAAAAGCCGGGGGGAAAATTAAATCAGTGCTACCTGACTAGAGAAAAATGTCTGTTGTCTTCCCATTAGCCAAATAGGTAGGAAAACTTCAACACCCATAATGCAATGGGCATGTTGCTGTCTAATGCCTCTCCCACCATTCTGCTTTGAATACCCTTACCAGAGTCAAATACCATTTAGTAGGAAATACTTCTTAGCAAACTTTTATGCATAATGATGTCAACTTTTTGATGTTGACGTATTGTTCCCGCCCGGGTGCATGAATTCAAAGAGTAAACGTTTAGCGGAAGTATCGTTGTTACTTTCTGTTTCCAGTGAAGGATCCATTGTGGCTCTGTGAAAAACCTCTGTGTTTTTAGTCAACATTGCAAACTGGATGACCACGAACAAATGCCAAGCGGAGGGGGAAAATGAAAGAAACTGCTGTTTTCACGAACGCAATGTTGGCAAAACGTCATCCGGCAGACTTTTGCTGACAAATAAATGTGAATTTCTGAATTTACACATTGTACTACCGACCGGTGAAAATCATCAAAGTTACAACTAGAAGTATCCTACCACATTTCAGCTTAGTTAGGATGGTCTTCGAATATTGTCTCGGACAAATGGAAGTCAAAAAATAGATCAAATCTAAATTAATGAATTAAGAATTAAACAGCTTATAAACATAATTTATCGGTACAAAAATAACTAATTAAACATAATGCAATATGTTTTATGTTTCATACGTATAATGCAATAATTTAAGACATTTTTCTTTACATTGAACCTTTTTTGTCTTAAAGCGTTCTTTAAAGCTGTGTCAAGAAGCTTACGGTTTTATATAGAGCCCCATTTTTTTAAAGTGTTACAGGAAAGCTTTTGTCGGCATACTGCTGCGAGACATATTACACGGCTCTGTGGAATACTTGATTCTGATTGGTCAATCGCGTCATCCAATGGTATGTTATTCCCAGATAACAACCACTGAAAACAGATAACCAGGCTCATCCGGGTTATTGAAGTCAGCAGCGCTATAGAGCTGGTAAGTCCCGCCCCTTCCGTAAAACCCCGCTGGACCTCTAGGTTGAAAAATCGTCAATGCAAGTGAATGGGAGAAAATAATTATGTTCTGGTCCCGTTTGAATTGTGCCATGAATGTGAACATATGTAGTCTGTGAATTTTTTATATAATCTTTCATGTTACGAGTTTGACAGTATATGGTATGATTCTTCGGCTAGCAGTTGTGGAAAAGACATAACGAGAAAGACTACATGTCGCCTGTGACGTCACCCCATAAAGTTGACTTACCCGTGGTTTTCGCCAACCTCAACGATTCTGTCCTCTCCCTGAAAGAAGGCGGTGAAGTGCACCAAAGACACAGACATGTTTAGCGGGATCCGTGAGCTAGTGTCCGTATGCGAGTGGTGGTGACGTTTCAAACGCGTCGAAAGCAGCGAAGAGTTGTAGTCCACAAAGTGCTCTCACACAAAGTCTAACCGTATCAAACTTCTACCCGCTAAATTGTAGCATTCTTCACACGAAAGATTATCTAAAAAATTCACAGACAACATATGTTCACATTCATGGCACAATTCAAACGGGACCAGAAAATAATTATTTTCTCCCATTCACTTGACGATTTTTCAACCTAGAGGTCCAGCGGGGTTAGCGGAGGGGGCGGGACTTACCAGCTCTACGCTTGCTAGGAGCGTTTTTTCTTCGTGGAAGTTTTGCATTTGGTGAGCTGATAAAATATTAAAACTCAGTCAAATCAATATTTTGTGTACAGTTATTTAATTATGCCATCCAGAATCGCTCGCTCTTGTTTCATACAAACGCAGCTGCTGCCATTTTGTTTTTTACACTGTTGGATTATAAAATAGGCTACTAACAGGTATGATTTTAAAACAGTTTAATCTGAAATCAATATCTCTTATCTCCATAATTATTTATATGGTGAAATGCTGTGTAATAAGTGGTATGACTGTATATAGCATATCTCTTAAATGTCCGTCTAGTTTGAACTTGCCGCGCTACGCGGAAGCTTTGCGTTTAAAGACCTAATAAAATATTTCAACTCAGATCAATATTTCGTCTCTAATGATTTACTTATGTGTCAAGTAGCCGTGTAATAAGCGGGATAATGTACATCCAGCCAGTTGTTCTCTCAGAATAAACCCCTTCAGATGAGTTTATTCTGAGAGAAAAACCGGCAGGATGTAATTGTTGTTTCCATATTTAAACTCTGTAATAATTTAATGTACCAGACAGTAAAAGGCTCTTTAAGGCCTTTAAAGAGGGTACCTTATTAGAGAGGTAATGAACAAGCATCTCTGAGCATTCATTGCTGTCTCTCCCTCTTTCTTTTTCTATTTTTCATTGTCACACTTGCACTCACAGTCTCACACTTTCTTTTTCACAGTCCCAGGCGCCATTGCAGGTCTGCATCCATCCTGGACCCATTGTCTAATTAACGAGACAGCCAAAATGGTCCCTGACCCTGGCCAAAAGGAAAATAAACACACATAGACCAGACAATAAATATCATCAAATATATTAAAAATATATGAAGTCGTGTCTGAAAGTTTAAAAAGTTTTAAAATCCTTGATGTTTGAAGGCTGTCATAAAATGAAAATCATACAATGAAAGTCAAGGTCCAATTTTGTTCTTTAAAATGTCTTCTTTTATGTTCCACAGAAGACAGAAAATCATATTGGTTTGGAACAACATGAGGGTGAGTAAATGATGACAGAACTTACATTTTTGAGTGAACTACACCTTTAGGAGTTATACAAGACAGAAAAACAGACTCGGAAAGTGATATACTGTAAGAGACATGAAAGTAGTGTCGGTATTTTGCCATTGTGACCCTTACATAAAACAATAAGTATACTTCAAAATATATTTTATTACGTAAACTTCTGTAAAGTTGAAGTATACTTATATCAACGTTCTAGTATACTTATACTATTATTTCAATATTTATTGGTAATAAATTTTTTTTTTTTTTTTTTTTTTTTTTTATACTACAGTAACACTACTGTAAAAAATTTGTAACACTCCCAAATCAAAAATTTCAATTGACCGATAACATCTAAATTTTTCAATTGGCCCAAGTGAAATTCTGTAAATTCTAAAATTAAATGTACAGATTTTCACTTGGGCCAATTGAAAAATTTAGATGTTATCGGTCAATTGAAATTTTTGATTTGGGAGTGTTACAAATTTTTTACAGAGTAACCTGACAAGAGCTATAACCAGTTTAGACGGAAAGGATCACAAGCTGACTAGCTGAAAATGTTATACCCATTAATAGACGGTGCTTCCTTAAAAATAAATCCCAGCACAGTGCTACAACAACCATAATGACCCTTCACAATAGATAATGCTTTACAATAATCTCTGTTAGAGACCTACATATGGCAATTTATCTGCTCAACAAAATTCCTTACTCACCTATTGAGCAATAAAAACACCATCTCCGCGTCGCTATTACACCTTTTTAAATCCCTCACTTCTAGCCATCTCTGAAAAGCCAAGCCAATGTTCTTTCTGGTTTTATTACAAGCTCTGTCGCGTTCTCTTTTAGCCAACAGATTTTTCTCTGTTCAGCGTTTATTTTATACAGGTGATTCCCCGTAGGTTCGAGATTTAGCTGCTCCATGTCAACTGTTCTCACTTATTGTGACAACTAACCTATACCACATCCATACACGCGTCAAAGTAGCCGGAGCAACTTTTCTTTATTTACGGATATGACGAGACACGTATTTACGCAATCTCCTCCAAAGACCATCCTGACAGATCTAAAATATAAACACTTATAATAGGCTTACCATAGTGAATCAGAGAAAGACAAACCATGTTTTGGAAGAAGGATTGATGATCTGTTGACTCTTTTTAATTTTGAACAAAAAAAAAAGTTACATAGTGTACCTTTAAAATAAGTATTTTAAAAGCATAGCTGAAAAAAAAAACATTTTTTGTAGCAGTCCTACTGAAATATTTGACTGCTCAGTGGCATAATTGACAAATCAGAATCAAGCATCATAGAGAACGGTGGAATTAAGCAAATTAGGCCAAAACAGAGTGAAGGACTGCACAGAGTGTGATGGGTGTGCATTGAAAGCTCTAAAAGCAATTATAATTTTTAGAGAAAAAAAACATAACTCAGGTTTATACAATGTAGGCTTGACTAACAAACTCCACAGCAGCTGTTCACACTGCTCTCACTCTCTCTCTCTTTCCCTCCTTTTCCATCGCTTTATTTTACCCTTTATTGTCCCTTCTCCCATGTCATATTCTTAAATATACTGCATTTCTTTTTCTAGAAGAATGAGGCTTACCCAAATTAGCCACTCTGGTGCACGGCTGGGCACCATGGGATGGGTGTGCGGCTATTTAAATAATGTCAGGGCCTGCAGTGGGAAGGAGGGAGCAGACTAGCAGACTAATAACTAGATTTCAGCAACATGGCACTCTCACTCTGTCTTTCTCTCTTCCTTTCTCTCTCGCTCTGAAGAAGAAAATTATTTCTTGGACTAAAAATACCCATATCCCTGCCAAAAATACTTTCATCTCCAAGCACCAAAGACGTTCTAATTCATTAAGAGCTCCCCCACTGAATGAACCCCAAGCGAAAAAGAGAACAAATAAATTAAGGATTGAGCATTAATTAGGAAAAGGAATAGCCTCGCTGACGTTAACACAAAGCATGTCACATGTTTTCACCATATTATTTGGGAGGGCAGACTATATTGCACATTGGTTTACTCTTGTTTTCCCCGGGGCGCCGCTCTTACAGATCACGTTTCACCCAAATGCCCGAGGAGCCTTTTACCAATGGTGTTGCAAAAATGTCATCACACTGTTTTTGTCAGGGATAATATGGCCAATTAGTGTGAACACAGACCCGGGAAGACGAAAACAACACAATTCGCAGGTCGTATTTTGGATGGGGTTCTTTCAGGAGTAGGCTACAATATTTAGAAGTGAGCAGCCCTCTATGGCATTTCTAGGCCTGGAGTGAAGCATTAATTCTTAATTGTTTACAGAGGAATTTGTTTACGTCTCTGCAAACACCACTGCAGTTGGCGGTGCATTACTGAATGAAAATGCAAATGGGAGCATAAATAACATAAATGACTGTTAAATGACTGTCAAATGGCCTCAATTAATTTAATTAAACCTTAGAAACCTTTTGATCTGTTTTCACATCTTAATGAGCACCATCTTCGTTGTATATTTTCACAACGCTGAGCATGAGTTTCTAGTCTTACTGGTCACTATAGTTAGCTGGTTATAGTTTGATCATGCACATATGATTTTCTTCTTGGAGAATTTCAAATGTGGGCCAGTGCAAGTCATAAAAACAGCTATGCTTTTTGAAAAACGAAAGGCTTTTTTATAAATAAAAAAGAGAGAGAGAGAGAGAAAAATAATGTATAGGATAATGATTAATATTCAGCCTTGAAGCTTTTGCATTGAGTCGAGCAGACCTACAGTCTGTTTTCAACAGTAAAGAACATAAAGCCTGAGATACAGTATCCATTTATTGAATTTTTTTTTAAACAAAGCAAGCACTATAGAAGGGTGTAAATTATTAAAGGGAAAGTCTGAATTTGAACCCCCCACTGAAAACAGTGCTGACTTAAAGTTTTTGGATGTTATTCTCTCTCTCTTGAGCAAGAGCTTTTCAGACAAAATTAAACGGGAGGGCAGGGGTGTTATACATGCGGAGCACCATTGTGAAATAATTCTAATTGGACTATTTTTAACCTGCCGTTTCCAGCATATACAGCTTCCTGAATATTTGTTTGGTGTTTATGTTAACGAAGGCCTGAGATTAACATCGGCTATCAGCGCTTATCACCGTCATCAGTGCCATGTTGTGACACCCAGATATGCAAGGGCATTCTCATCAAGAGCACAAGCACACACGGCCATATTAATGACAGAGCTGTTTTTCGAAACCAGTATAAAGAAGAATATTGCATTTGACCATTTATATCAAGCCAACCATCTACTAATCTTTGGCCACTGAGGCAGACTATATGAGATGCATTTTGCTTCAGTGAACATGCAGAAAAACCAACTATGCACTAAAGAATATTTCTTGGTATACTAATTGTAATCCAAAGCTTAGACTTTTTTTTTTTATTAATCATAGCCATAAAGCACATTCCTCTGACTCTGTTGCTTATGCATACTGCATACTGCAATCCCTCACTAACAGTGCATAACAAACATTTATGATGCTGAAAATAATACATTCATTATGCATTCATTATACAGTATACATATACACATTGTGTTTGTACCTACATATGTCCTGTACATTTGGTAGAATTGACAATATAGTTGACAATGATATATATTTCTATTATATATTCATTATGGGACAAGACCATTTTAAGCCCCATTGTACCTTAAATAACATAAGATATTGGTATGTTACATAAGTGTTTTTTTGTGCTCTTTTTTTCTATCGTTGTGGGGACCAATTGTTCCTATAATTATAGTATTGCGGGGACACTGTGGTTCTTACAATATAGACGATAGCTGCACATAGATATTAATTAATAACTTATTTCACGTGTGAAACTGACAAAAGGTGTCTGTAAGAGGTTGGGTTATGGTTAGGGTGTAATAATTATATTTGGCTTCATATAAGACCTAATACCATCATCATGTGAGACAACATCATAGCCCAAATTGTCTGATCTAGGTCTCCACCTAGTGACCATTGAATGTTATAACGGTTGGTTATTTTGCATTCAACATCCTACATGCATTAAAATCATTACTACTTAAACCGTTAATCGTCATTCTCATTCAAGTTTAGCTGTCCAAAATAGATGACGATCTGTAATTCTTCTCAATAATGAGTTTTAGTCTCATTGTGAGTCTATTGAGTCCCAGCGTGTCAGTTTACAGACACATGCCAGTAATTTGACCTCCCGCTGACTGCAGTGACACAGGAGGCAATCTAATGACAAACTAATGACAGTCAGTCTCCTGGCAACAGCGAACGCTGATGATTACACCTGCGGCTTCCATCTGCATAATCCCACCACATCTAGAAGAGAGATGCTGCGTTTATGGAAATATATTCTATTTATTGGTTAATTGTTTGCTTTTATAAATCATTAATGGAGGTGGAACGAGAACCTTATCGTGTGATACTTCTCAAGACACCCTGTGAGAGTTCACATGCAGTGAGCAGGTGGCGGTGCAGAAGTATGAATCTGCCCTGTGAGAAGGGTCCAGAGGGAAGGTATGACTTTGAGAGCATGGTCGAGACAGACAGACGTGCGTTCTCCAAATTCAATCCTGGAGCCCAGACACCAGATGAAAACTCTTCTCTGGTGCCACTGCGTGACTATCTGACTCTAATAGATCCGTGCTCCGGTCAACTGAGTGCAGGGGCACAGGTGCGTCTGGAAGCAAAGAGCAGAACACCATTCATTGAAACTGTTTACACCCCGTCTGATCTGTGGGTTCCGGCAGGAGCACGAGACAGGCCTCAGACTCCTCCAACCAGACCTTCAGCTCTGATATATGACAAGTCTGAGCACAAGAGGTGGAACTCCAGGATGAAACCAGAGGCAGCATTGAAGGCAAACCTTGGAGGTAACTGCAACCTTTTTTGTTACAGGCCTGCAAGCAGTGTGTAACAAAAAGCAATTTAAGTTTCAGACTCTTACATATTTATTAACGTATTCTGTCTGCTTTGTCATCAGGTTGGACAAGTGCACAGAGTACTGAACACCCCTCTCAGGACAGCCATGAAATAAATGTGGTCAGTAGTGCTCAATTATTCATCCCTGCTACTGTAATATTACTCTTGTATGTGGTTTGTTCGAAGCTTTGTCACTTTTACAGCACTGAACATTTAACTATTCATGTGAAATGTGCCTTAAAGAAATAGTTCACCCAAAAATGAACATTCTGTTATCATTAACTCACCCTCATGTTGCTCCAAACCCATATTACTTTTAACTCTCTGTCTCCCTTGGAACATAAAAAGAGAAATTTTGAAGAATTGCACTGGTCGCTCTTTTACATGCAGTTGTTACAATTAATGGGGACTAAGCTTTCAATCTTCAAAAATGACACAAAAGCACCATGAAAGTATCAAAAATTATATACAAGTCGTGTATTGTCTGAGAATCTAAATCATAATTTACTTTCAACTAGCTTTAATTTCTGACCTCTCATTGACCCTATTTACATCTGATGCGTTTTGGTCATTGGATCACAAGTAGACGAGGTAGGCGTCCACTTTCAACCACTTCTGTCCAGATTTCTTCGATTGGAGGTTTTTTTCAGATCTTTCATTCTGATGGACAAAATAAGCTCGCACAATTTAAATAAGAAAGCGACCGGAGACGACGAAAAAACACTCGTTTCGTTTCTGGTCTGAAAGCGGTGAAATCAGGAATGGTGAGAGAACATTTTGCTTGGTACGTTTAATTTCGTCTTTAAAGCAAACTTGGGTCTCCGACAAAGTTTAAATCCCATCTGAATAACGCGCTTCCCACACTGTTTACGCATTAGGCCAGTAGGGGCAGAGTAGATGGAGTTCACACTTACAAATAAGTTAGATAGAATAAATGGTATGCATATTTGGCGTGCTGTCCGGGGAAAGGGCTCCGAGCTCGGATATTGGGCCCGAACCCAGAGTGCTCCCCCCGTATTGCTGATTACGAAGTAACAAGGCGAGTGTGAGGAGACGGGGTGGTGGAGGGATGCTGAAAAACTGTCGAGGAACATTGGTGAGTCAAATGAGTATATAGATCTCCACTCATGCTGATTGGATAGACATGTTGATTACTGATTGTTGACAGACAGCTGGTTGGAATGATGTGATAATTGGATCAATTATTTGACCGTGCTCCTCCCGAACTTTGTTAATAAAACATAATTTTGTGGCTGTTCGAACACATTCGACTACATCAGCGTTAACCCAGTTGAAAATGTTTTCGACTACATCTGGAAGTGGTCGAAAGGGGTCAATCTCAAAATGTTTTAGACCCCATTTACGTCCACTTGTGATCCGGTCGACCAAAACGCATCTTAAGGCTACACAGGACCCTTGACACATCCATGAGAGATGTAGCTATGTTCGATTCCTGAATGAATGAATCATTCATTTGGCTGTTTTCAATAAATTGGTTGATTGGTTGACTTCAATTTCGGTCTGTTTTTTTTTATGCATTTTAAGCATTTTATGGCTTCAGAAAATGTTGAATAAAGTGCATGCAAAGAGTTGTGTAAACTACTTTTATAACGGCATGCTTTTTTAAACATAAGCCGTGCTCCAGTCCCTATTAAATGTCATTACACACAAAAGAGCTACAATTATTCTACAAAATTCCTTATTGTGTTTTTAAATAATTTTGAAACTTAATTTGTATGTTATATTTGCCCTATTATGTCACACTTTTTGAAATTTGTGAAGAATTACGGGTTGCCGAATTGTCGGGATAATTCCGGTTCGCGTGGCTGCGCGGAAGCAATAAAAATTCTGTATTATAAATTTTAAGACGGAAGTGAATCAATTAAAACTTACTTTAGCTGGACAATAACTTTATTCTAGAGCTGCTATAAAGCCAAAACAATCTCTGTTACTTTTCCTATTATCACTGTAAAGCCGCTTTGGAACAATCTACATTGTTAAAAGCGCTATGTAAATGAAGATGACTTGACTTTTAGACCATAGGACATTTGCTAATAATATGCCATTGTCTGTTTACTATCCCTTCCTAGGGTCCAGGACCATCTGTTCTTTTTGATAGCAGAGCAACGGCAGCTCGACAATACATCTACACTTCTGCAGCCCAAAGGTCTGAATATGTTTGCTCTAAAAGCTCCCTTAACAGCAGAATTACAACAATTTG
Organism: Squalius cephalus; assembly: GCF_949319135.1. Lineage (NCBI taxonomy): Eukaryota > Metazoa > Chordata > Actinopteri > Cypriniformes > Leuciscidae > Squalius > Squalius cephalus. The sequence continues at coordinate 29,124,959 of NC_137142.1, forward strand.
TCTTCCAAGACTCTCTACTTGACCATTTGGTGTTTTCTGTACCATTTGTCTGTTTACACGTTTGACAGGCACTTTTATCCAAAACTTACAGTGCACTCAAGCTATACATTTGTCAATTTTTCAAACTGGAAGATGCAATGGTCTTTTCTTGAGACTTTTTTTGTCCATCAGGGATTGATTGATGGTTGTGGTTTGCTATTGCCGTGATGTCATGTGATTGACAGGTTGTCCCGCTCTCTTGCCAGTAAACACGTCATCAGAGAAGAGAAGTCATTGCAAGGGGGAGGGGAAGTTATTTTGATGAAAGATTACGGGACCACATAAATTAAAATAATAATGTTGTGTACTAATAAATCCTTTATAATATCTACCACAATATTTGATTTCATGGTGACTTCAAATGTAAAAAAAAGGATATGGTAGATGCTAATATGCCAGCTGAGTGTTTATATGTCTTATGCATGTGACTGTGTGGATATGCTCTGCAATAGAGGTTATGAGAATGTAGACTGGGACTCAAAGTTACCTCCTCGCCACAAACCACCCACAACTACACTGGAAAAAATGGCTGACCCCATGAGTCAACGATTGTTGCTGAAGCGATACCACAGCAGACCTGAGCCGTGGCAGGTGAGTCTGCTGCACTGGTAGTGAGGTTATTCTGCTGAACATCTGAGACATTCAGAGAGATTTCTTTGCTTTCAGGCTATTGGATCCCGTTGGAACAAACATCAGTTGCGTGCCACATTTAACACAAGGAAACCCATCAGCTTGTAAGTGATTTAAATACCCCTGTAATGCATTAGGCAGACACTTTTATCCAAAGCGAGTTACACTGCGTTCAAGATGCATTGTTATCAGTTCTTGCTTTTCCTGGGAATCGAACCCATGACCTTGGCATTTTTAATACCATGCTATACTGTTTGAGCTACAGGGTTTTGAGTTTATACTGTATAGTGCACTGTGTATAATAAAATTGAGTTGTTTCTGACAATTGTTTTCAATTAACAGCACCAGTCCATTTCCAAAATCAGGCCATGTACCTTTATATTGGTAAGCAGATGCATAGATCTTTAGTAAACTTATGATCATTTCTATACACAAATGTTTGTTATAAACTACTCAAAACAAATCAGTTGCATACCTGTCAGTGTATTGCTGTTTAGTTATTTTCCAGTACATTTTTTAAGCCTTTGAGAGATATTTGTGATCTCTCTGTACTGTACAGCGGTACGGTAGGCTCTGAGAACATGGACAGTGTGGACGTCCCAGAAGAAGACTTCGTCCCTCTGACTGTTCTGCGGACCACAGTGCCTCCTCACACCCCTGCCAGCTAGTATTAGTCTGATAGTTGTGTATACATCAGAAGTTAACCATTCTACAGAGCTCTTTATAAGGAAGATGTTTTGTTTTCTCTGTAGCCGAACTACTATACCTGGTTACACTGGAAAAGCCAAGTTTGACAGACCACACACCTCAGCTGACAGTCTGCCTTCTTTACCGTATACTCCACAAACAGCAGGGTAAGTCATCACAACATTTCAGATTTAGATAGTTTGCTTTGTCTGCGATGGACTGGCTATCTGTCCAGGATGTTTCCCTGACTATGACCCAAGACTTTGGGATCAACTCCATAATCCGCAACCCGAAATAGGACAAGCGGTTTAGTAAATGAATAAATGGATATTTTGCTTTGTGACGTTATTGTGTTGACAAATAATCAGTTATGGTCTTTCTTATAGTCGTTCTTGGTCTTTCTATCCTTCTTCATTTATAAAACTCTTAATCAAAATCTCATTAAACAATGCAACAAATCTCATTCCCATTAATATAATGGCAAAAAAATTGCTAAATAAACAAAAATTGTTTTAGTGCATTTATCTAACAGACAACAGACAGTTACTTTGCATCAGCATTATTATAATAAACTGAAACCAAAACTGCAATAAAACCATTTAAAAAAAAACAAAAACATTTTTGATGCTTGAAATAAAATAAACATTAACTGAAATAAAATAAAAATTTAAGGCAGTATTTCTTATTTTCATTTATTTTAACTTCACTGTAAAAAATATATATAATCAGGTTATGACAACGTGTTTTTACATTGCTTTAACTCATCAACATTTTTTTTGACAAGTTATACAAGATTCAACTAATTTTTAAGTCAGTTTAATTTAATTTAAGTTTAAATGAAATTACGTAAACATCCAAGTTGATTGTACTTAAAAATTTAAGGCAGCAACTATTTTTACAGTGTTGATACTGAAATAAACTAAAACTGAAATAAAAATGAATAAAAACTATATAGACATTAAAAAAAACTTACACTAACAGTGACAAAAAAGAAAACAAATTAAAATGTGAAAATAAAAATGTAAAAATAATAATAAAACTATAATAGTATCTAAATGTCACTAAAATAACACTGCTCTGTATTAGAACCTAATCACCATTGACAATAATGGGAATTACAAAAAAAGTCAACATATAGTAACTGCAGAATTTGCTATGTTTGAAATGTAAATATTGGCAAACTGACAAAAATCTAAAAATAGTATGCCTAATCAATTTCTTTATGCAAAAAAAAAAAAAAAAAAAAAAAATCCTTTTGAGACATTCAACCTTTAAGACCTTTACACAGAGAAATGCAATACAGACCTTTTTTTATTATTATTATAGCCAACATAAAACCTCACTGTACCACTTTTATCTCAGTAGGTGGCAGCAGTGCTTTGTATTCAGAACGTTCTTTTGTAAGTCAACTTTTGTGGTCAAAACCACTAACACACTCAAATTCCCTGAAATTAGTTAATGATTTATAATTTTATAAATCAATACAAATATAAAGAATTGAATACTCTAATGTAAATCTTGCATAATTATCTGGTCAGAATACTAAGTAAATGTATTTACATTTGCTTAAAAACGTTATAGTGGTAAAGTTATGATCTAAAGGTGAATGAATGCTAATAAAATCAAGCCTAGTCTGTGTCATTGCACATTCTAATAGTGCGGTAGTAAACATGCCCTGTAACAGTAAGCACATCACAGGATCAGTCTGAAGAGGCGTTTCCCACAAACCATTGCAGTCATTTATCTTCTGATCTCTGTTTCTGTTTCTGCCTTAGTATGTGTCCTGTCAAACTTATTTTTTCAATCTCCTGCGTGTTCCCCTTCTGTTTGAGGCTATGCTCTGTGTCTGCCCTAGTTTTATGCTCTTCAACGCTCTGCAGCATGTGGCTACATTTAGTAGACCCCAACATGACGTGTCAAGCTGAACAAAGTTCAGGTCATCTTATAAAGCAGACAAGATAAGTACAGAGACGTGGAAGAATATACTTGGTCATATACTAAAGTCATGAAGCATTGTTATTTTCTGTGGGTTTGTGAAGAGTCAAATCAGACAGACACTACCAGGAACACTCTTCCACCCTCTGTCTGCAAAGTAAAACGTCCTCGGCTTTCAGAATGAGTAGGAATCAGGCATCAGCAGCTCGAGTAAAGAGGAAGAAGGAGGAGGAGGTGTTTGAGAGAAGCACTGGAGGAAAACCAAACTCCTCACCCAAGGACCGGGTGGGTTTTTTTTGAAAACGTGTTTCCTAGCTGGGCCTCAGAAGAGCTGGTTTACCGTCTTTTTGGAACAGACCTCTCCAGATGGCCCTATCCAAAGCTGAGCTGCTCTTGTTGCCGGTGGTAATCGTGGTTTTTACTCAACCCAGATCCATTTTCCTGGAGTCACCGGTGCTCTGAAATCTGTTTCCTTTGCCGATAAAACAGACCTCCCATCTCTTTTCCTTACAGCAGAAAGTCAGCACCTTTACAACTTCCTCTAACTCTCTCCTACTCCTTATTTGGAGATGTCTCCAAACTGTTTTTATTCCTCTGCCGTTTTCATCATAAGACACAGTTTGCTTTCTGGAAAATCGGACACATTCGAATAGCTTCATGATACTCCCTTTTTCAAAGCATTAGTAAATAAATACAGTAGTTGACACACAAGATGTCTATGAACTTTTTCCATTAACATCAAGATTTTAGGTTAAAATGTATATTTTAGGTCATGTGACTGGTCATCTGATCTTTTAAATTTTTCACACTTTTTAACCTTTTTTCGTTCATTAGTTCGCGTGAAATAGTCCTGTGGTGTGAAATTATTAATAAGTAAATATGTTACAGTGAGGTCACTAAATATTTATAATACATTTTATCAATTCAATTATAATAACTAATTATAATTAATTAAAATCAATTATTTAATATCTTTTTTAACTACCCACCAATAATTTTTTGATTAACTGAATATTCCAGGTTCAATACAAGCAATATTTGTAGCATGTTGATTACCACAAAAAGTTCATTTATTTCATTTGAACCTTTTAATTAAAAAAGAAAATCGAGGTTGGTGAGGAACTTACAATGGAAATGATTTAAAAGCAGAAATGTTGGGCTTATAATTTTATACTTTATTCTGTTCATTTCTGTATTATTTGAGCTGTCAAGTTGTTCTTGTTATTGTTACAGCTGCATTTCCACTCTAAAACCAGCATGTTAACATGTCGTGAGGCTATATGACTAAAACGGGGTATTTTAACATTTACAGATTCAAATTTCTTCAAGATTATGCCACAAGTGCTGTTGATTGAATTTAACGTGTCTTGAACCCCGAATATTCCTTTAATGTGATCCTTTTCCGTTTCTAGAAGCCGTCCTGGTACCTGGAGCTCCCCACACCACGGACACAAGGCCCCTCTATCAGGAATGATCACCACTGTCCCACCGGGAAACCCTTACTTTCATCCCAAAGCCCCGGTACTTTCCGTGAAATAACTCTAAAAGTACGACAAGTTCCTTAAAAAGAAGAATAAATTATGAAGAAGTGTGGGAAATGAGAGCCTCCCTTTTCATGAAATCCAATCTGTGTTTGTGAATAGATCTATAATGATGCTATGTCAATGACTGATTCTCTGAGCTCTGAATAATGAGATGTTTTATTAGCATAATTTCCCTTGATTTAGATGAGTGCTTCTGAAAATGTGGAGGATGTGGCATTGTCTTAAACATTCGGTGTGGGTGTGTGTGGCTTACGTATTTGACTATATGTGTGTCCATGCGGATAAATGAGTGCATCATTTTCTCACAGATCCTCTTCTGCATTCTTTTATTGCCTTGGTACATTCAAAAAGCACTTACAAACAGCTTGTGGAAAGAGCTACTTTGTGGTTACGCAGCAATGGCAATGCAAATAAAACTTTGCCTGATCTGATCTTAAAAGAAAACAAAAGACATGCATTTCTGAAATGCTCTAGTTTTGCACCCCAAGAACTGTGGTTTGGAGAATAAAAGAAAGAATACCAGTGCAGCTTCACCTGCTAACAGGAAATAGGAACATGCTGGTTTCCTGTTTCCCCCTTTGTCGTCTTTGCACTTCTATGTTGAAAACAGTCCGCTCTGGAAGCAGCTCAGTCGAATCCACCAGTTGAAAACATAGTAAGAATCAACATGTATTTAGGACTGAAAAGGTGCTAAAAACCAAACAAATGAATTTATAAAAGTCGGTACACAGGAGGAGAGGAAATTGTTAGATGTCATTGTGACTAATGCTTTGCACTATGTTGAACATCATATCTGTTTTTGGGCAGTGGGAAAACTTTCTCTGTTTTCAGTTAGTTTGACAGCTGAGCCATGGTGGGAATAAAACCCTCACTGCGGTATTTCCAGAGATGGAGATGTGGTTAACAGATAACTAACGTCCATCTTGGGGCCAATGAAAGGGATCGGACTTGTCTTTTGTTTCAGGGTCTTAAGCGCTTTCTCTAAGGTGACCTTCAGCCCATCACTATGAGCCCGCTAGACAAAGTAAAGACCTTTCCAACATGCGACAGACTCAGCACGATAGATGCAAGTTGTTGAAACAGTCTCTTATGTTTCTGAGATGTTCCTAGTTCTCTTTTGATATAGAGATCTACATCTACAAATAGGCACAAGTAATGTCTGAGAGTTATAAAGGTGCTGTCACAAGAAATTTCAGCTAAAAAAAAAAGGTCCATTGTTTATTGGCAATAGTGTTGTGCTGTATGAAGCACAGAGGCTCAAGCAGCATAACAAGCTTTTCTGTTGGTCAGCAGAGTTATTTTGTGAGACCAACTTGAACCTGTTGCGAAATCCTCTCGCAAAATACCAGATTGTGTGGATTCATATTGAAATGGCTGAATTTCACCCACAAAACCCACGGAACAATGATAAATTTGACTACACCTCAACTGTTCTAAACTGTAATTTATCAGATCCAGACAGGATGTTAATCAAAAGTCATTGATCTATTGCATATGAGCCCAGCATTTACACATTACTATTCTGTACTTTCATTATTTTTCATAATTTCATTACAACTAAAAGTGTTTTAATTAATATGATTGACTTTGAATCATTAAATCTATAACTCTACAGTGGGAGGATTTGTTGTCTAAGGTATTGTTTTAAGATTGATACAGAAGTAACAGAGGAAGAATAGATTCAGGAGGTTTGGAATAAGATGCACCATTTACATTTAGTCATTTAGCAAACGCTTTAATCCAATGTGACTTATAAATGATGAGAGCAATAGAAGCAGTTTATTGAACAAGCTATACATGCTGTTGAAGGGATAGTTCACCCAAAAATGAAAATTCTCACCCTCAAGTTGTTCCAAACCTGTATGAATTTCTTTCTTCTGCTGAACACAAAAGAAGATATTTTGAAGAATGTTTCTAACCAAACAGTTGATGGGACCCAATTGACTTCCATAGCACTTTGGTCAACTTGTGTATTTTTTTAAATGTGCTATAGAAATAAATACAGATTGATTGATAGTATTTTTTCCATACTATTGAATCAGTAGGGTCAATCAACTGTTTGGTTACTCATATTCTTCAAAATATCTTCTTTTGTGATTAGTAGAAGAAAAAAATTCATACAGGTTTGGAACAACTTGAGGGTGAGTAAATGATGACAGAAATGTATTTTTTGTGTGAACTATCGCTTTAATGTGATCTCTACCAACATGTAATCCATAATTTGAACTACCTAAATAAGTCTAGGTTATAATTTATCATTTAGGTTTTGCATTAGGTTTGATAGTACAAGTCAAGAGAGCATTACAATTTTCCAGTCTGGATAGAACAAGAGCTTTGGAGTTGTGTAGCATGCTCCAAAAGATCTGATCTTCCTAATGTTGTATAAGGCAAATCTGCAGGACCGGGTAGTTTTAGCAATGTGGTCTGTGAAGTTTAACTGATCATCAATCACAACTCCAAGGTTCCTGGCGGTCCTGGAAGGAGTTATGATTGATGAGCCTAGCTGAATGGAGAAGTTGCGATGAAGTGTTAGGTTGGCTGAAACCACAAGCAGTTCTGTCTTTGCAAGGCTGAGTTAAAGTGATGGTCCTTCATCCAGCAAGAAATGTCTGTCAGGTAGGCTGAGATACGAGTAGCTACCGCCGGATCATCCGCCTGGAATGTGTCATCAGCCTAGCAGTGATAGGAAAAGCCATGTTTCTGAATGAAACAGATCCTAGTGATGGAGAAGAGAAGTGGTCCAAGCACTGAGCCCTGAGGCACCCCAGTAACTAGATGTTGCGACTTAAACACCTCACCCCTCCAAGACACCCTGACTGTAGGACCTACATGAGAGGTAAGACTTGAACCACTGGGGTGTGGTTCCTGAGATGCCCAGTGTCATGAGGGTTGACGGGGGATCTTGTGGTTAACTGTGTCAAAAGCACCAGACAGATCCAGCAAGATGAGTACCACTGATGAATTAAGTAAAATGAAGACAAGGGGCATTTAATAAAAAAACTGAAACTGAAAGTAACACGAAAGTGTTAGCAAGCATGAGATAAGCAACCAGCTATCGAGCAAGTTTACTACATCAGACAATCCATACATATGGAGCTTATTATGTGATGCTAATGTCAAAATGCATTAATTTACAGATCATGCACTACAGAAAAAGCATTCTGAGGTCATAACATAGTATTGTGCAAGAAGCACACAAAAATAAGTATTTATTAATTGATAATCCCCTGTAATTATAATTTGTGTGAAAAGGCACAAGTCATTTGTGTTTTGTTGTCAATGAATTGTATATAGGTATGTTTTCAGAGTTATGCAGAAATGTAGAGGCATGTTTTTTCAATGAGTCTACACCAGTCATGTTTTGTAATAACTGGATTCAGAATTCAGTAACCTAAGATACTAAAGCTACTGCAGCTGCTGTTTTCAGTCAACTTGAGAGATCCCCAAATCACTAGATTTTGGCTAGTTGCCTTTGACATTTAAGCGTGCACAGCAATGCCTCCTCTGATTTTTAACCTCTGTCCATTCTAAGTATTAGCATCTATTTTCCTTTAGCCAAGCTCACTGCACCATTCAAAAAGCGCCCCCAAAATTTAGAGGATGATCATTAAACTGTACTTTTCTCCACTCTTCTCAGTTCCTTGAGCTTAGTCTTTTTCTTGTCTACATCGTATCATTGGCTCAATTTTCAAGATGGGGTCACAAACATAATGACTGATTCAGCGACAGTCCTTTAGGGTCTTCACCATACTCGCTCGGCCGAGAGATTAATTTCCCTCCCGCCGCTTAGCTTTTTTTTGTCATTTCCACATAAAGAGGCTAAATGTCAAGCATGCCTGACTCCCTCCAGTGACATATCCATTCCCGCAGATAATTACCATAAGGAAATTGATGCTTTAGTGTGCAGAGGGGAATTTAATTTACTCTGACATCCCCTGCATAATACATTCCCAAAGAAAGTGAGATTTTTCAGCCCCAGATTAAGAATTTAAATACAGCAGACTATTAAAGTGATTACCAATCTCGAACATCTCTGACTTATTTAGATAGTTAAACCAATTATGGATTACATGTTGTTAAAGCTATAAATTAGGGGGTGTGAAAGCTGCTCAAAGATCCATAAAATAAGCAATAAGAGGATGTCTCTGTTCTTTCCTCGTTGGTTTACTTTGCTACTGGATAACTTAAGATAATATGTTTAATAGCTCTTGTTTCTCCAAGGTGAAATTGGTGAATGTTCATCCTATTAATTCCAAGAGTTAGCGCTTAGCAATAAGTGCTAAGAATTTCTGCATTATAGGTATCTAACAATGAACTACTATTTTTTTTACAGCTTTTATGAAGCTAAGATAACTTTAATTTATACTATTGCTCATTATTAATTCATATTTGTCGATAACACAAAACTAAGGTTAGCATATACTTTAATTGTCATGATTCTGCCATCTAGTCCTTGTCATTCTTTAATTCTTGAGGCAGGATCATGACATTAATTAATAACTTTATTTGATATCAAAATGTATATGTAGAAAATTAACATTTACAGCATTTATTTAAAAAATACCATTCATTATTATTTTATTTTAGCAATTGAATTATAAAGACATTTTCTCAAATGTTGTGCTTTTATATTTTCCTGTATACTTTCACTTGTTATTTACTCCCCAAAATGTATGCCTGCGATTTAAAATCACTTTAGAAAACAAGAGTTGGGTCCCAATTTGCATACTTATGCATTATTCTATGCTGTGTTGTGGTATAAATAGTGTGTTCACACTGAAAATTCCAAAAAGAAAAAGTGCACTTTAAATACTTAAATATTAACCGGAAAAACTAAGTGTGGAATGTTGGACACTTCCACACTTATGTAATGCACTCAACTGTCGCAGCTTTCTTTACGTGGCCAAATCAGACTCTGATGCTGGATGACAAAATAACCGTATAAAATTCATACACAGACTGCTGAGAACATAGTGCACAGTATAAGTGCATAATCTTCAGAAAATGTAAACTATTATCACACAGCTCAATATATAAAGTAAGATCTACAGTATATTATATCCAACTTTATCCACATACATAAACCCTGAAAAAAAATTGTGTAGAAACGTAATTATTTGTAAAAAGTTAGTAGCAATAGAAAAGAAAAATAGAAAGACTGATAGTATGTATTCCAATAATCTGTTTTATCTACAATTTTGAAATTATTTTTTTACAAAAGTGATATACTACTGTATATAGTATATTGTATATTTGTCCCAAAATGTATCGACCAGCTCTAAAGTTGGTTAAGTATCCAACTTCATCCGCATACATAAAGTACACGTGTAAAGCAATTTATACTAGGCTAGCAAGTCTCAATATACTTAATATCGTCACAAAATGACACAATTACCCAGCTTTAATCTGCTAAATGGCAGATTACATAAGGCATAGATATTAATATATTAAGAACATTAACATTGTGATTTTCTGTAATGCTGCTTTATTGTGAAAAAAGCTATATAAATACATTTGACTTGACATTAGGCTATTATTTATTTAATAAATAAATAAAAACTTTCCAAAAATACGAAAATCTTTTTACTCTATGGCATTACTGTTGTAGTGTTATATATAAAAAAAGAATATGCATATAGTCAACTTTAGACATTCTATTACTGACTATTAGAAACTTTGCAACTACATGTCAACTAACTCTCATTAGAGTAGACTGTCTGCTTGATATCTGCTAAGACTTTATTTTATATTATAAAAATGTTTTAATATTATATTTTATATGCTCCCCAACAGACATTCTACTGACTATATGTAACTTTGCAAGTATGTCAACTTATACTTCAAATTCCTTATAAAATATTGGAATTCTTATAGAATAGAATGCTAATTGTGATAGTACTCTATAGAACAATTATATATGAAACAATAGTGGATTTAACATCAAAATGTAACATCTAATGATAAAATTTATGTTTCAAATGTAACCTTCTCCCATTAAAAACTTTGGTCAATTCAATAATAATTTATGCAAATGTATATTACTTATTTGAAAGAATTAAAAGAGCAGTTTCATGTCTATCCTTGTATTGTTCAACTGGTCGAGCTTGGTATGGGATTTAGAATGTAATTAGTAATAAGTAATGCAATACTTTTTGCAGAGAGTAATTAATACAGTAATCTAATTACACTGTTGAAGATGTAATTAGCTAGTAATGAATTACTTTTTTTAGAGTAACTTACCCAACACTGAATAGCGGAGAGAAAATAAATGAATTGAAAATGTTAACTTCACTAATTCAATGTTTAACACAAAAGAGTCCAAAAGTTTATTGACTGAAGAAAATACATTCAATACATTCATTAGGCTACACAAGCTCAAAGACAGCAGTTTTTGAGAGTCATCGTGCACCTCCATGGCTCTGCAAGCCTCTTCTCCGCTCTGGTGTGACTGGAGCAAGAACACAGTTTGCTGAGTCACCCTACACCAAGAGCATTCCCTCAACGTCCTCTCTGGAGATTAGACTGTCCCTTTGTAATGTAACAGACAGTTTTTACTCCGTTTATTATAATATCAGAAGAAGAAAACTTTCTGGCCTTCCAGAGGGTCACAAACTTAAACAACAGGTTGTCCTGAAAAAAACAAGCCACCATAATCCAGGGTTCCCGTTTCACCCCACACCCAACAGCCTGAAAAAGTCCTCCTGGAGACTGGAGATAAGAGTGGCCTCCTGACTCAACATGACTCAGCACCAGCAGCTCCTGAGATATGGCTACCTGGAACGGTCAAACTTTTGGATCACTGGGGGGAAAAAAACTAATTTATAACGCCAATACCACAGCCATGAGGCAATGTACCGGAAACGTCATTTAAAATATAATGACAAAACATGGGAATTAAATCATCCTATTTGTTTAAGCCAGAATTGCTTTCTAACTCATTATTTATTGATTATTTCTATAAATATTAATGCAAAAATTATATCTCTTTGGATGATTGGTAGCAGTATTGTTAGTACATCCATTCTGATGATATATTTTAATAAAGTAATATTGAGGTCAGTTTGTACTGTCACAATCTTATGTCAAAAGAATGAACATTTTAATTGTTAAAAAAAAAAAAAAAAGTACTACATGCAAAAAAGACCTCATTCAGAGGTCATTTAAAAGTACAACCAAACTCTATGCACTAAAAGAATAGACTTGGGCCCGGTTTCACAAACAAGGTTTAGATTAAGCCAGGATTAGGCTTTAGTTAAATTAGGGCATTTCAGTTGATTTTTTTAATGTGTCTTAGAAAAAAAATCACTGGTGTGCATCTTGAGACAAAACCATGGCACTGACATATTTTAAGATATTTCAGTGCAAGTTACTTTCAGTTAAAACAGCTCAAATATGCATTTTAGCCTGGGACTAGCTTAAGCCTTGTCTGTGAAACCAGGATTTGTTCTGCAGAATGCTGCTGCTTCTCTGAACGTGAAGTACCCTTCAGCCTTCATACGTCACTAAACTGACAGGATGTGCAGCTTTCATATCAAGCAACATCCATTTTATAGCATAAGGTGTTATCTAAAATCTAATTGAAATCCAAGAAGATACTAATCAGTCAAGTGCGATTTGACAGTTTCATACACTCTTAGAAGAAATGGTAGAATAAAATAAATAAATTATTTATTAATAAATAAAAAATGGTTCTGTCAGGCGCTTCATGAATAGAATATTTTAGGGGTTCATCAGTTGTGAATAAATTTTTTACATTATTCAATTTTATGAATTAAACAGCTTGTAAACATTTATCACTAGAAAAAAACTGAAATCCAGTTAAACATTAAAAGTGTTATGTAATCACTTAAGAAATTTTTGGCATAATTAAGTCAGAATCATATGTTTCTATACAGAAACTTTTCTTATAAGAGTTTAGTTTAAAAAAATAATATTTAGCTTGAACTGTATGCATGTGGATGCAGAGTTTACATTGGAAGTAGATCTCACCCTTTAACTCCACCCTCTAAACCCCCATAGAAAATATGCACCATAGCCTACCTCTTGGATGACGAAGATGATTTTAGAATTTTCATTTCATTTTCTAATGAAAGTTTTGTTCACACTTTAGTTTAGGGTCCAATTCTCACTATTGACTAACTATTAACTATGACTTTTGCCTCAAAACATTCTCAATTACTGCTTTTTAATAGTCAGTAAGGCAGTTGTTAAGTTTAGGTATTGGGTAAGATTAAGGGATGCTGAATATTGTCATGCATAACACAAGGCATTAATATGTGCTTTATAAGTAGCCTACTAATTAACAGCCAATATCCTAGTAATATCATGCAAATAAGCAACTAGCTATTAGTGAGAATTGGACCCTAAACTAAAGTGTTACCCTTTTTTAAAGTCCCCGTGAACCGGAAGTTGCAAACGACTTTTCTCCAGTGTTATGACGTATTTCCAAGTGAAACGGAATATTGAACAGAGGGCAGGGTTTTACTCTAGCGCTCCTCCTCTCCATCTCTCGCTCATAGCAGACTAACGGTTTGAGGGGAGTGGTTAAGCGTTTCCCAACCCAAGCCGTCAAACCTACGTCATCAGAAAAAGACGCCTCTCAAGACCGGAAGTAACTTTTCAGATTTTGATTAAAGATTACCATGGTAAAAAAAAAAAAAAAAAAAAAAAAAAAAAAATGTACTTGCACGGATTAATTATTCACCACAAGACTAGTAATATGCGCTAACAAAGTAAATAGGGTCAATTTTGATTTCATGGGGACTTTAATCTAATTTATGGCTCTTAACGCAAATATTTAACATGCAGTAATGACAACAAAAGAATCAAGCATGCTAGTTCTGCTTCTCAATCTGATTGGTCAAGTGGCATTTGAAGAGTGCTCATTTTTAGTATAACAGTTCTGGGACTTTTCACTGTTTGTATCATTCACCTTATCCATTCACAGCATTCCAGACCAGAGTATGTGTTGTGGTGCGGAGCAGAAGTGGAACGGGGAACGGTTTTCCTGGAGTTGGCAGAGGACTGTGATCGCCCATGGCCATAAATGTTTTCACCATGGCTTAGATTGGGCCACAGACACAAGCTGTGCTCATATTTAGTACGACAGCACTCTTTATCAAGTTGTTTTTGTTAAATAATTTTAAAATATTTGAAATCAATCTGGGGCCCCTTGTAAATTTGATGAGGCCCTCTAGTGGGCTCCGGCCCTTTCCCTAAAGCAATTAGGCTAATTAATGAAACGCTTTTCCGTTTCTCTTTTAAATAGACATCATTTCACTTCTCATTAAAGAAAAGTATTCTTCCGACATCACTAAAACAGGTGACACGAGATCAAGAGACCCCGTCCCTCTGAGAGAGAGAAATAAATAAATAAGAAATGATCAGTCCACTGTCCTAACCCGCCTCATCCCATCTCATGCATGGCTGCCAGTGATGGTCTACTGGGTGTCAGCTTTTATTGGCACGATACAAAGCGAAGTGCCAAGCTCCGCTGCCTCGATTCCCCGAGCAGACTCGGCCTCTGGAATAAAAGCTTGCAAAATGTCTCGCACGAGCACAGAGACATAGCAATGCTGGGCTGGAAGGAGGAAGTGCAGTGGAGAGGGGAGGGACCGCGCGCAGAGTTCCAGACTGCTGCCGCGGCGCTGAGAACTTGTGCGCATGGAGCGGCGGGGGACAGCTGGAAGAGCTTCATACTGCAAACTCAAGGAATAGCAGGTAAATAACCCGCACGGGCCTTTCCAAGTGACACATGTCAAAGAGTTGATTAAAATGTACAATTTAAGTAAGGGAGAGAGAGAAGAACAGGCGTAATGGAAGTTTTTGTCCTGAACTCTGTAGCAGGTGCAAGAGCTTCATATCCTCTTGACATGGCGCAAGGCGTGTTCGCCGCGCGCGTACGCGTAATTACATTACTTTAGCGCGAGGGCTTCTTCATCAGAAGTTGGAACTATAGATGATATGTTTGACTTTTCTTTCTCTTTTCTTTTCTTTTTCATCTTTTTTTTTCTCTCAGTTTTCCATATGGAAAAAAAGTTTCCCGATGTCCCAAACGTGGAACTGAGTGGAATTTTGATCCAGTAATTTAATTGATAATCAAATTCAAATATAAGAAATATATTACTTAATTGTGTGTGTTGTTAATATTTCGTTTAAATACAACTTTAAACGTTACTTTCATTATCTTACGATACGCACCTGTTGCTCACTATGAAAATTCCACACTATTTTTAGCAATATGGAGTTTTGAGAACACATTTTTTTCTGAAAACTAAAAAAGCTGTTTTAATAACACCCCCCCTTTTTATCAATAATATGTCTGAGGAAATGTCTGAAATCGAAAAGTTAGTTTTGTCCCTCCAACTAAGAATGTATTATTCAGAAATCTTTTTGTTTGTTTGTTTGTTTTCTTCATTATGTTAGAACAGAATCTTTTCATCAATTTCACTTTCATTTTTACTCGATTTTCTTAATCACTTAATTAAATTCAAAGTAGTTGAAACGGTAAAATGTGATCAGAAAGTGATCACAGCAAGTTTGTTTTTACTTAATAATCTTTATTTTAAAAGATACATACTTTTTGGGAGCAGTTTTTATAACTATTATTATTTTCAGTGATAGTCAGGCGAAAATGACTTACACGAATTCTTTGGTCATTTCTATCTCCGTTGATGCATGTGTCTCTCGAGTTTCTCTTTTCTACCCTTGTTTGGTTTCGTGTCCACTCGTTAGTGCTCACGGAACGAGTCATATGTGCAGCACAAGAGAAACTATTGATCGATCGTGTAAAAATAGACGGCGCGCGAGAGACAAAAACACACTTCTCACATTATTAGAGAGAATTGATTCATCTAACTTTCTTACTTTGAAACTAATACACGCAGATGTATCGACAACGTTTATTTTACGAATATACGAATAATTAAAAACAATGATCAAATCTGTAATATAGGCCTTCATTTGTAGGCAAGAAAATAATGAAATCAATAACCGCTTTTTTATATTTCAGTAAAGTTTTTAACTTATTGCTGCGATTAAAACAACTTTGGTCTATCTTTTAAAGAAAAAAAAAAGAGAATGGTTTTCACATCCGTGCACTTAAAATAACGGTTTCACAGTTTATGTTTGTAACTTTTGCGCATCTCAAGAGCATATGCCTCCATATATGACAGCATCTATTGTTATCTTTGTTTCAGGCATGTTTTAATATAAAATCTATTGTACATGTTAATGTGGCACATTAAAATGTGCGCAGAGAAATTGAGAAATGAAATGATGAAGTGAATAAAACGAGTGTTCTCAATGGCAGTGAAGTGAAGTTTGGCCAATGTAATTGAGGCTTCTATAGTGAGCTTCTTTTATTTCTGTGAAAGCCTCAGAATGCAGTTCCTGCATATCATCTTTGAAAGATAGCAATCACTCTATCTTACGCCCTCAAATGTGATGAAATCCTCACTGATGCAAGGGCCAGTCAATGGATATCCCATTTGACAAAAGTTAGAGAAAGCTAAAGTTTATTTCTTTAACCAATAGTAAAAAATGTTTAGGTTATCCATACTAACTAAGCAAAAGAGCCATATTTGTAATTTCTGAAGGCAAGTTTATTTATATGTTTTATTAATGTTTATTTTATCATAAATAAACATATATATCTAAGATAAACCTAATTAAGAAAAGCATGATTTTATGATTTTTTTTTTAATAATGTTTGTAACAGGAGAAAAAAAGGAACATGAAGATGAAGATGCTTGCTCACGGAAAATGAATATGAAATTAAATTAGTGTCACCTGTGTGATCCAGAATATATTAAACATTCTTCAGGTGTCCACAAGGAATACTATTACATTTGTCTCATGTTAGAATATTCATTTGAACTGACCACAATTAAATGAATGAATAATAGATTGCATTAGGCCTATTATTGTTTGTTGTGCAGAAAAGCAGAAAGCAGCAAAAGACTACATTTGTGTTAACATCAAAATATTTATTTGAACGAGGCATCGGTGTTGTCACAAATTGTATCATATATAGAATGGGGAAAAAACTATTTCTGCTATGACTTAAATCTGTATTGCTCCCACTGAAAGCAGGAAAAATTCCCAGAAATATTTTGCATCCTTTTATAATATTGCTGTTTTATGCAAAGGTAAAAATTCCAGCATTTACCCTCTGCAACTCTTCTTGGCTCATTACATTTAGATGTCCTTTATGTAATCATCCCTGAGTGAAATGATGAAACTGCAGTTGATGCAAGTAGTTCTATAGTTAAGTCATACTCACCTTTGAATGGCTCTAAACGCTGCTTTGGCATTTTGTCTGTTTAACGGTTTTGCAGAGCCGAGTCTCCACCCATCTCTTCAACTTTTTTTTCACACATAGATCTGTTTCCCTACACTTTACACTCCCTTTCTTTTAACACACACACACGCACACAGACACACTAATGGTGTTTTAAAACCCACAGAGCTCTTCCTGTCGCTATGATAATATGCTTGACTATGCTAATCTCCTGTCTTGACTGTGACCAGTGTCCTACACGCACACTGAGGTTTGACAACACAAGCTAAAAAAACTGCAGAAAAAAAGAGGTAGCTGAATGTGTGAATTGAGATAACATTTAGGATACTAACAATTTCATGTTTACTACCTGTATTTATACAAAGTCATCAGGAGAGTGCAGGGAACTGATATGATAACTAGTCCAGAGTGGCTTAAGTGGGAGAATGAAGCAAGCATTTACCTCTGGTATAAATAACCGTACATGAAGCTCAACAGTGAGGAGTATTTTTACTTTTTCTTCCTCCTCTTTGTCTACACCATCACTATTTCCCCTCTCACATCTGCTCAGAAAGGGGGCGCAGGGGAATACCATACCGCCACCCACCCCATGCGCTCTACTCTTCCATTGCATGTATCTCAGTTATGAAAAAAACAGTGCATCAACCTTCAAGATGATAGATGGTTAGTTTGTGGTATGAGGAATGCGTCACATATGATGCATTTTATTGCACCTAACCCAAACCTGACCTGACAAACCTCAATCAACATCTTTTAAAGAGTTGCTACTTTAACCACTATACTTATGAAAAAGAAACAATAAAATAATTGCAAAACACTATTGATACTATTGAGGTGGAAGATAGGGAAGGTTAAGGGTAGAGTCAACAGTGTGATTATACTGTAGATGTAATTACAGAAATGAATACAGTGACAATTACATGCATGTATTTATATAAAAATGTGTGTAAGTGCACTGTATCAAATTATACATTTAAATGTTAGTAGTCTACATAATATTAACAACACTTAATATAAATGGGACCAATCATTTTCAAAAATCCCCCCCAAAAATACAATAAATGCAAATATTTTTCTCAGGACACTTTGAATTAAAAAAAAAAAAAAAAAAAAAAAAAAAAAGACATTTCTTCAGAATAAAACACTGGATTTTTTCATTTATAAAAATATTCACCCATGAGTCAAACTTTCAGCTACATTTTTTTAATTGCAAATGCTCCATCTTAGGATGGCAACTTATACCAACATAAATGCACCATTTCTCAGGTCCTGTCTCAGATTTTCAGTTATAATTGAGAGTGTGTTCACACTTGGCATGTTTGGTTCGATTAAAACGAATCCTGATGTGATTGCTCGTCTAGTGAGGTTCATTTGAATAGGCCTAAGTGTGAACGCTGCCATCCGAACCCTGGTGCGTACCAAACAAACGGACCGAGACCGCTGAAAAGAGTTACGGTCCGCTCACAAACCAACTCAACACGGACCAAAAACATGTAAACGAACTAAAAACAGGATATAATATCACAAGATGCAACCCTAAAAAAACCGAATGTTCACGCATAGGCCTACCTGTTTTTTCTCGCCATAGTCACGATGTTGCCCATCACAGTTCGGTACCTAGGCGTCAGAACCGCGTCTCCTCGCAGCAGATCTTCATTTGTGTGTGTGTGACGGAGGGATTCCTGCCGCTGTTTTGACTCCTTTACAAATTTAATAAGCTCTTTTCGAGTTCTCAGCAGGTCAAAATACCATCATACGAGGGCGTTCAGCCCAGAACACCGCATTGTTTTGAATGTTCTTTAAGTTCCGTCGCGAAATACGCCATAAAAGCCGACCAATCAGGTTGTGAACATATCCCTATGCCTTTAGGTTCGATATCTTTAGGTTCGATGTTAAAATGCCAATGTGATCGCTAATGTAGGCTAATAATGAATGTTTTATTTATTTATTTATTTATTTATTTTTTGTTGGTCCGGATCAAATGAACCGAACTACAAGTGTGAACACACCCTGAGTGTTGCAGGGCCACTGAAACAGGTTCTCATCAAGTTTTTGCCTGCATTTACCCAACCCATGTTGCTTTTGATGGTGGCTTTTTGATGCCTCCTGGTAAAAATCAAAGCCAGACCACTGGCAAAGAAGCCAAATGCCTTCCTTCTATCCAGATCAGGCTGCTATCACACAGTGGCCAATTCTGTGAAGTGTTGAAAAGATTGTTGATGTCCCATTTAGACTGTCAAAGAGGTCTGTGAAGATCCATGAGCTGCTCCTTGGTCTTCATAACAGCTGATCTGATCTGCGGTTTGCATGTAAAATGTCACAGAGTGAGTAATATGACTTACTAGTGATATTGTGCAATCAAAAATTATATTGTATATTTTTAAATATGCATTCAAATGTATTTTACAAAACAACTAGAATGAGAATCAATCAATGCAGAGTGATTAAATGAATTTTAGCCAGCTAGTTATCCTGCTAATTAGCACGAAATAAAGATTTGAATTAAAGAAAGCATTCACAGAAAACATATTTCTCTTCAGCTAAATCAAATCGAATTGAATCGATTAGCTTGTCACGTCCACCTGCAATCCTTTACGCACCATTGGCCTTTAACATTCTCCATTTCACACACACAATGACACCCAGGCTCTGGCCCATATGTATCTCACACCAGGCGAAACAAGCCCTCACCAGGGTTTTGGGCGTGCGAGCTGGTCGTGAGTCTTCCGAGAAGTGCAATCCCCAGGAAGACTGGGACATTGCGACAGACGGTGGGCCGCTGTTTTTCCCACTATTTGTTCCAAGTGCGTGGAGCCATCTGTCAGTAAAAACAGGAAGGCCTACGTCCCCCTTCTCCCAGGAGCTCTCTTCAGCTTGCTTGGCTATTTTCAGGAACTTCACTGCTCCCTGTGTGGTTGGCGGGGCCGGGCGCGGGGCCCTAGCGGGAGCGTCTTGAAGTGGCAGTGAGGCCGAGGCTGTTGTGCCCATCTGCTGTGGGCCCAAGTGGCCGCTACATTATTAATGGGGCCACGAGCGCTGGTGACTTCTCAGATATGCAGGCCTGGCCTGAGGAAGTGCTCACCACCGACTCCTTCTGAGGAGTCAAAATAACAAAAAACACTCCTTTTGCACCCCCCCCACCCCCCCCACACACACACATTTTCTTCTCGTCCTACTCTCTCAGTGAGTTATTTCCGCCTAACCTTTCCCTTGTTTCTTTATCTGTTCAATTCTTGTCTCCAATGAACCTGCTTTTTTAATTCGGTATCGTCTTCCTTCTGTCATCTTACTCATTGCACATCTCGTCTGCGTTCTACATCTGTGTGTGTGTGTTAAAGAGAAGCGGAGAGATGCAGAAAGAGTTGGGCTGCCGGGCTCACCCATGCATGCTCAGTAAATTAGTGTGAACACGGCCGCCAATCAGCTGGCGATGCCAAACACCCGCATCCTCCATGACCCCGGGCCATCTAATTTTCTGCTTAATTTTGCGGCAGTCAGTTTGCATTTTTGGATGATTATGTGGTAGGAAATTAACAATAAATAACAAATGTGGTCTGAAAGCCTGTTCGTTTCGAGGCTCCCCACCGCATCCTCGGCCTTGTAGTCCACCAAACATATTCTCTTAGCTCACCCCGTCTGTCAGAGCGGTAATGAAAATGTCTGTAGTTCTTTGTAATGTAATGTGGAAGACAGTGGTGTGTGCGGCTGGAACGGGGCTGTTCTTGCCAGGGTGATGGAGATACACAAAGAAAGGCCATTCTCCTTTAATCACCAACCACTTCTCTTATACAGGGTTATTTTTGAGGCAGCGAGCACTGATGATACACTTTCTCTCTTACTTTTGCTCCTGTTAGAATACCTGCACAGGATGGAGACTGAGGAGGCACAGGAAATGTCCCAGATAACAGGTAAGAGCCGCCTCTCATATGTTCAAAGCCACAGTGAGGTCTGGACGATCAAAACAATCAAGCAAAGATAACCATATTTTGACTGTTCAACAACAGGCCATGTGTGAAGGTCTGTCACATCAGATATGTGTTAAGGCATCAGCTCACAAAAATGTCTGACTAAACTCTTAAAAATATGTCATATGATCACTCTGAACTCTTACCAGTTTAAACGAACAAAATAAAAGTCTATAACTTATTAGAGTTAGTTCACCTCAAAATTAAAATTCTGTCATCATACTCAGCCTTGTGTCATTCCAAATGTATGACTTTATGACTTCTGTGGAACAAAGAAGAAGATGAAAAATGTCTTGGTGTTCTTTTTTTTTGTCCGTACAATGAAAGTCAATGGGGTCCAAAACTTGTATGGACAAAAATATCTTCATTCTGTAGAAGAAAAAAGTCGTACAGGTTTGGAATGATGTGAACGATATCCATCACGCATCTGAAAGCTCTGTGTTCCAGTGAAATACCAAATCAAGTACGTCTAAATGGCCCTATTACTGATATATATCTATACTGACAAACAGATTCAATTTTAAATTGTACATTCAGAAAGATTTAAACTTGTGACCTCTCGCACTTGATGGTGCGAGCCTCTGGCACAGAGTTAATGCAAACACTTTTCCAGGAAAACAGATAAATGGAAAAAGGGAACACACTCTGAATGCAGTAACCGGGTCAGAATTTGTGCTCTGTCGACATTTTCATATCTAAATAAAGTAATGAAACTTACACAAGACTCATTATAGTGAGCTCCAAACTTGCTGCATTAGTGAGAACATATTTTCACGAGTTTGTTTGCCCATATAATTTTTAAGCTATTGAGGTTTGGCTTGCTATTTGGCTTGCTGTCTGCAGTGGAGGGGCTCGAGGAAGCAGCTTCAACTCGAGCTTAGATATACCCCCCTCCTGGACTACTAAATTATGTTGGTGGAGTTGGGGAGGTGGAGGGAAGCCGAGACAGCTGATGCCGGAGCAAGGTGAGCTGCTGCTTATATGCTCCAGCACTTGAAACATTAGATGGGTTCACTCCTCCTGAAATTACATTTAGGAACTTCACTAATGCTTCTGAGTGTCAACGATGGGGTACAATACAACCTTGAGCAACCACAATACAACCCTTTTTCTTTAAGGGGAAGTGTTTAAATTCTATCTACACTATAGTGTCACCAAACGGATTTCCAAAATGAATAGTTGTGTTCAACTTCGGCTGGATTTAACGGATCGGAGAGATTTGCTGCTTGTTCCTGATCGTAGTTTTTGCATATATTGGAAGTAGATTATCTGCAATATTTGTCAAATACACAGATGTTTCAGATGTTTTCCTGTAGCTTCAAAAACACTCGGTGAACATTCGGTGAATCCGGCCAATCGTGAAACAGCCGTTTCATCATTAGAAGCTATGCAGAATGAGCCAGCCTGCTCTCAAATTGCTGTTGACGTAACGTGGAATCAGCACCATCTCTAGTTGGACAAAATTTCCAACGAGCACTGTTTTAAGACAGTGTTCAGACACCGCTCGATCTGCTCAGCGCCTCATGAAGTCGAACACACCTGATGACTGTTTTTCAAACAGGTTTCCTGAACACTCAAACCACCTGTCATTGGTCAGACAAACAGATAGCCCTTCCCCCAACACCAATGCCACTGGCTGAGCCACTGGTGGGGAATCAGCCTATATACAAATGGCTTACTTATCCCTTATTAACCTGAAAAATGACATGCATCAATTTTACATTCATCTCCACTAAGATAAAGTAACCAAAAGGGATGGGCCTGAGTCTATATTGGTAACTTCTCTACTCTCTGCTCAGGAAGGGACAGCCCGACTGCTATCGAGGGGGGAGAGGACCAAGATGAGGCCATGCCTGTTCCTGAGGACTTGTCAGCCAGCACTGGCCTCCAACACAACAACCGCACAGACAAACCACTGGGTGAGTCAGACTAGCCTAAGCTGGGACACAACCACAAAACTACCTCATTTACACATGCAATGCTCAGTCTGATATAGCTCCCACTGCAGCCCACTTTTAAGGTCAACCCAAGAGAGAAAACTTTAAAAGGCAGCTTGAAAACGCATGAAACTAATTGTTCACGTAACGGCTCTCGTCCTTCGTGCAAGATCACAAAGCGAGTGCACCAGATTGTTCGAGGGTACGCAGGGTCCGAAGCTTTCAATTTAGCTCATGATGCGCATCTTCAGCTTTTGTAATGAGATCTCTTTCTTTTTTTCTATTGCCACACATAGAAGAGAAAAATAAACATCAAACTGAAAAGGAAAATCTGTGTGAACTTTAAGTAACAAATGGATTATTTTCCTTATGTCATAGTTACTGGTTCCTGAAACCGTGGGACATTTAAACAGCAGATTGCTAATTTAATACACTGAAACAGTTTACTCACTGAGCCTACACATGACATGCTCAGTTGTGCCATGAACTCTTAAACCCACACTTATTAGGAAATTTTTCTCTACTGTTTTTACACTTCTGTTCTTCCTTTTGTACTTCTCTGGTTTTATTCTTGAAATTCTGTATTACGTTTCTTGTTTTTTCCTCATTTTTAAGTCCTTTTGGATAAAAGCATCTGATAAAGTGACTGAATGATTAAATGCAAATTCAGATTTTATTGAAAAAACTATTAAAGCAATTAGTTTTCTAAGGACAAAAACTAAAAGGTAAGTTTGGGGTCAGTAAGATTTTGAGATGTTTTCGAAAAAAGTCTCTTATGCTTATCAAGGTGCATTTTTTGTAAACAGTAATTTTGTGAAATATTTATATATACAATATATACAATTTCTCTATTTTATTATATTTTAAAATATACTTTATTCCTGTAATGGCAAAGTTTAATTTCAGTTTCACATGATCCTTCAAATATGTTGATCTATTCAAATATGCTGATTTGGTGCTAGTTTTATTTTTTTTATTTTTTCATTGTTGAAAAAAGTTGTGCTGTGGAATGTTTGTGGAAACTATGATACATTTTTAGAAAAATGAATAGAAAGTTCAAAAGAACAGCATTTATTTGGCATAGAAATCTTTTGTAATAATTCTAAAGTTTTATGTCTCTTTTGATCAATTTATTCTGTCCTTGCTGAATAAAAACATTAATTCCTTTAAAAAAAAAATGGTAGCATATAAATTAAATATAAATGAAAATGTCATGTTTGAAGGATAGGTGGTCACAGAAAGTGTAAGTTAGTCATTATATCAATAAATATAGTGTTAGCGGTGTAAACAGAAAATGGGTTAACTAGAAAGAGGCGAAAATGGGTGGGAATGAATTTGGCTAACCAGAAGTTAACAGATGGCCTGTTTAATATCTTAATGTATTTTAGTTTGGAATTTTCCCCTCCAAAAGTTCCAGATTAACTTGGACTTAATGTGTGACACACTCACTTTGAAGCTACTGAAAGTGAAAAACAGAGTGAGAGAGAGCGAGAGAGAGAGAGAGAGAGAGAGAGAGAGAGAGAGAGAGAGAGAGAGAGAGAGAGAGAGAGAGAGAGAGAGAAAGAAAAAAAAGATGTGAGAGGAAACTGAAATAGGATGTGCAAGAGTTTCCTAAGAAGAACTTGCCAGAACTCAGTTTCAACACTCACTCAGGGAGATAAAATGTTCAGGAGCAACACCAGATATATAGGCGCAGTATCGCAACAAATGTGAGTGTACGCTCTCTTACACACAACTCTGCACCTGCACTTTTGCCATGCTTTCACTTCAACTGCCACGATATTCACACACTTCCACACACCCACCCGCATTCAAATGCAAGTCCAAAAGCGATGCTTTACTCTCAGCAAAATAGCACTTTCATATCTCCCTCATGTGTTACATAAATAAAAAGCACAGTCAAAGTCATAACTATAAAGTAATAAGAGACAATAGATGATGACGGAGGCTGTAGCGTGTTCTTAACTGTTGAAGAGACACAACCCCTTGTTAGTCATCTGTTTGAATAGTTAGGATGACATTATGAACACTAATAAGAGTATTAAATGACATTTAACTCAACAAGATCACAAAATGCCACTTGCTTTTCACACACAATTCTCAACTTTATATTATAGAAATTTTCTTATTGAGATGTGAGTGTATTTAAAGAATGCAAAGGAAGAATAAGGCATTTAGGACAAATAGAAAAAAATTCATGGATTGTTTGAGAGAAACAGGGAACTAAACTTCAAACGCTCTGAACTCTTGCATCAGCAAAGGTTTGCGTGAATGTATGTGTGCATGTGCGTGCATCTGTCTCTCTGCATGTTGTCCCTGAAGATATAATCAGCCAGTGAGTGAGAGGATGTGAAGGCAGTATCTTCACTGTGCATCATTGCTTTTCTGATTAAGTGAGTATATGTGCAGACTGTGCAGTATACGCTGCTCAATCAGATGAGTGACAAGCGTCATATCAGGAAATCAAAACATATAGAGATGATTCTCATGGAGCGCTGTGTCTTTGCTTTCTACCACACTGAAAGACCTACAAACTCCTCTACAGTTCTGAAAACATTCGCGTATTGAAATTTAAAATCTGCGAGCAGCAAATTGAGCCAAACAACATTTTCCATACAAGCGGAATGTTTAGTTCAGTAGGAATATGAGACAAGTCTCCCTTGAAAAAAAGGAGTGTGCTTAATTGTACTGAATGTGCACTTGTGTACTTCAAATCGTAAAAGTACTCGCAGATAAAAAATAATTTATTTTGATGGTCCACTTTAGACATTCTACAAACTATAAGTAACTTTGCAACCACATGTCAACTAACATTAGAGTATGAGTATCCTGTTAGGTTAGGGTTAGGTGTTATGGTTCTGGTAATAAGTTGACATGTAATTACATATAGTTAGAACGTTTAAAGTGGACCATCGAAATAAAGTGTTACCTTTACTTTTAATCAAATAAAAGATCACTTGAGTATACTTAAAGAGAGTACACTTTTATGATTATGTTTACACATTTAAGTAAAAGTGCACTTTGTAATATGTAAAAAGTTTACTTTAAAGTGCATTTTAAATCATTATGTTTTAATAATGTTTTGATGTGTTGACTAACATACTAAGCAAAAGTGTTTTTTACATTTAAAGTTAATATATTTCAAATGTACTAAATTGCAACTTTGCTATTGTATAAATGTGTGCCATTTTCAAAACCATTTTCAATAGAAATTATATGAAAGTATATTTTTAGTTTACCATAATTGCTTGTGGGTACGTGCGGCAGTACAACTTAACCATAATTTAAAATGCAATAAAAGTACTTACAAGATTACATATAAAGATGTACTTAAGTGTTAATTAAGGGGGTCAAAAAGCACTTTAAAGTTTAGCTAATTGCATTTGATATAAATTTTAATTATATTAAATTTTCATTTAATTGTAGTTAAATTTCAGAAAACATTACATTCAGTTTGCCCTTAAGTCCTTTTTGCAAGGGGAATTGCTGTTCACAACCTATTTTACCCCTGTAATGTGACGTATTTCCAAGTAGAACGAGATATTTAATGAGACAAATGGGCAGGAATTTGGACTGTCAAGTGTAGTTTGATAAAACAATGCATAGCTATTTGGCTTTTAGTTAACGTTCTCAAATAGCTAGATTTCAGCAGAAAAGGAAGTCGTTTTAGACAATACATTTTTTTAGGATTAAAGGTGCAGTAAGCCATTTCTGAGAAACACTGTTAATATTTGAAATCAACCCAAACAAACACACTCCTCCCTTCATTGCTCCGCCCCTAAATTGCATTAACACGCAATGCAAGAGTGAATGTGACTTTATCATAGCTGCAGCGAAGAAAAATGACGCTTCGCAAAAAATAAAGTGAACATGACGAACGAACGACAAGGAAGAACCAAAAAGAACGGACAGTAGGCCTACACAAGAGGTTCTAAAAGCAAGAATTGGTTGACAAACAATAACACTCAAAACTGTCCTGTTAACTAACATTACAACAACAGCATATCTTGCAAAAAAACAGCAAAACCAATGTTAGATAAGTATGGAGCAGAAATAACGCAACCCCGGCGTCCATTTCATGCCTTCCCGCTGAGATGTCTCCAGCGCTGGAAAGCATCTCTAATATTAACACGGGTCCTAAAGCTCTTGCCTGATCATAAGTGATATTCCTCTGACCTTTTCTCTTTTGTATTGTCTCTCAGCCATCTCTCTTTCTACAGTCTTTCCTCTTGCTCACTCTCTCTCCTCCCCCATCATGAGTGGACACGCCCACAACTGCTGATTGGCTACAAGTGAGTTGTGGTGCTCGGTCCGATCCACTTTCAACAGCGCTTCTC
The DNA here is from genome assembly GCF_949319135.1 of Squalius cephalus. Taxonomy (NCBI): domain Eukaryota; kingdom Metazoa; phylum Chordata; class Actinopteri; order Cypriniformes; family Leuciscidae; genus Squalius; species Squalius cephalus. Next base: position 29,152,334 of record NC_137142.1, read on the forward strand.
AGAAATCTGCACCTTTAAAAATGATTTAATTCCATTAAATCATGAGCATCAATAAATCATTAACTAGACCCAGAACAATCAATCCATTTTGATTTCATAAGTCATGTCTTTTTGATAGCATATGTGCTGTTTGGCTTGACTATTTAGTATTTATTAGCACTGCATGGCAAAATTGCTGTCCAGTGAAGTGCAGTAAGGCTTTAATGGTGCAGGGCCGATTTTATCATGTAATTCCTCTTTTTAAACGTATGAAGGTGATGGCCTGCATGGCCTTAAACCTGCAGCCATATCAGAGGCAAACATTTCACTAGCAAGTTCCTAAAAATGTAAGCGAAAGCAGGGTTTTTTTAATCATGTCTCATACACATGCATGCACAAACATACTCTCACCCACCCATATGTGGAGCCGTGGTTAACGTACATGTAGCTCTGCTGCACCGCATAAGATACATGGTTATTTTCAGCGCCTCGACTGGAGCATAAATGAAAAATTAATTGTACTAACCCATGCAGCGTTACATTCATTTATAGTTCCCTAGATGAATACGTCCCTTTGCTTAAGTGCAATGTTGTGATAATTTTGTAATCGATGCGGTAGAGGCTCACAAGTTCAACCCCCAAAAATGACACTCCCTTATCACTAACATGATCCTCAAGGCACTGAACCCCAGACCACTGCACCGAGACTCGAATTGAATCCCATTTAAAATAAGCCATTGATGTTTGTGAGGTTTGCCTGATATGTCGTTCTGTTCTATGTAGAGCTCTTTTGTTTGTCCTTGTCTGTGGCTTTTGACACTTGCTTCCCAAAATGGGTAAATTAGGATGTGTGACAAACGTTATACAAAGTAAAAGCTCCTCTTCCCATCCTCAGTTTAGTCACAACTTCCCCAAAAAAGATCCATGAGAGACTGTATCATGACAACAGGCCTAGTTCCCTCTGCCAAACTCAGGTCACATCACACTGGTTAAATCATCATATCATATAAGCAGAAAAGCTGTCAGTGGATCTGTGTGTGTGAGAGGAAGAAATACATCCTTTTATGGGTGCTAATGGGAGATTGCTTTCCTGTATTGACTGTGTTATTAACTGCTGTAATTCATTCACACATTGACACTGAAATCCATATAAACCATCATAAAATGCGGCTCACAACCTGTTTTACTTAATAGGACATACTTCATTAGAGTAAAACAGGAAAAAAATATCAATGCAGTCTTGACTAATTAAAAAGTAGGAGGGATTCATAATGTAGTCTTAGAGTTTTGACCAAAATTTACGAAGAAAAACATGTTTTATGTGAAGTATCGTCCACCAATGAATAGTGCATATTAAGAACAGGAATGTGCAATAAAAAGGAAAACTGTTTGCTTGACTGACATCATTATGTGAAGTTATTCATTCAGGACCTTCTCTGAAATTAAAGATGCATTATGATGCAGTTCTTTTGGTTTCAATAACCAAATAACTTTGAATTCTTGACGATTATACTGGAAACTGAATCGCTTGCTGTAAAACTCAAGGCAATTAATTCAGAGTTATTTTTTTAATTGTGTCTGTGTGAACCGACAGAGAGTAACCTAAACACAGTCGGTCGTTCTGTCCGTCGGTACTCTCCAGTTCAGTCACGTGCTTCAGTTGCTGATCCCTGTAGTCTGAACACACACACACACACAAAAAGAAAAACTGTTTCACTTGTTGTGCTTAACAATTCCCTGTCTGTGCTTCCCTTTCTGTCACTTCTCCATAACTCTTGTCCTTTTTTTCGGTTGGGCCGGCTCGGGTGCTGAAGCTTCCCCTTTTCCCTCGGATTCCCATATTTCATTATTTCTGCTTGTTCCTCTTGAGTCTGTGCAAACAGAGGCTGAGGCATGGGGAAATCAGCCTGGCACCACAGCATGTTAACCACAGGGCATTTACTCTGAACTCAAACTGCCTGAAAACCCTCGAAATGTTTACTTCATTAGGCTGAACGGGCATCTGAGCAATCGTCTAGTTTATGATCGGACATTCCATAGATAGGATATTCTGAATATTTAACAAACAGTTTTATCCTTATTTGATTGTCTGCTCTTCTTTTGCATGCTTCTGTAAGCTTGTGTGTGTGTATGTGTTTACCACGGTTTGCTGGTCTGGTTTACACCGCTGAGAGTCCTCAGTTTCACAGTGCTTCCTGTGTCTCTGTTTCCTGTTTATCAGTCATTTGTTTCAAAGAAGTGTGATGGTGAATGAGATGGTGAGATGGTTTTTGAGAAGGCAGCCTGATAGAAGAACCCTCTTTTATTCATAAAGAGGAATATTATTCTCTCAAATACTAGTTTTCCTTTAGGACTTAAGGAAGTTGGGAGCTTTCACCCATTATGTAAACATGTCTTATGTACATTGTCAGTTTATTTGTGATATACTGTATCATCAATTTCGAATGTTGGGGAAGCTACTTTGAAATTGCAAAAGCTTCAAGTTACTCATAATTTCAAGGACTAAAGCTATTGTTTGGTTACAAGCTTTTAACAATACAGTTCGAAAGTTTGGGGTCAGTAAGAAAAAAAATTATATGACAGATTAAATTGATCTAAACTGAGATTAAAAACATTTGTAATGTTACAAAATATTTCTGTTTCAAATAAATGCTGTTCTTTTGAACTTTATGTTCATCAGAGATCAGGGTTTTCACAAATATATTACTGTTTTCAACATTGATAATCAGAAATGTTTCTTGAGCAGCAAATCAGCATATTAGAATGATTTCTGAAGGATCATGTGACACTGTAGACTGGAGTAATGATCATCTTTATCATCACAGGAATATATTACATTTTAAAATATATTCAAATAGAAAACAGCTATTTTAAATTGTAATGATATTTCACAATATAACTGATTATACTGTGATCAAATAAATCAGCCGTGGTGAGCAGAAGAGACTTCTTTCAAAAATATATATATTTTTTTTTAAATCTTACAGATCCCAAACTTTTAATAAACAGTAGTGTACATTAAATTTTAAGTAATTATATGACTCAGTAAAGAAACATCAATCATTAGAACAATCTGATTCAATCAATTGTGTCAGACTTCATAAAGCTTCACATGAAAGAAAAAAAAACACATTTGCAAAAGCATGTTGGATTGTTGTCTGTTTGCTCAACTGCAAAGCTGCGTGTGCTTTTCTTTTAAGCAGCAATGTAGCAGCTGAAAATGTTAAGTTAGTAACTAAGATAGTCACTACTTTTAGTTAGTTACCGCCCAATTCTGGTAATATCCACAGAAGAAAATACTCAATAAATGCAGTTAATATTCTCTAATGTCAAGTGGATATTTCAGAAAAGTGTTTAATGCAATAAAAGCTGATGTTTTTGCACGTACACACACAAAAGCTGATAATAAGAAAATAGATAAGAAACTAGTTGCTTTGCAGGTGCACTTTTTGTTGTAGAACTTGGTAAAAGATGGCGGTGTTAGTTACCGAGTCAGAGAAAATAACCACCCAGCCTGCCACTTTACTTAACAGGCCCACTACCCTCTTTTCCAGCCTGTAATATAAAAGTTGAGGCTCGGAGTGACGAGGAAAACGGGCTGACCTGTGAGATGAATGGAGAGGCGGAGGAATGTGCAGCCGAGGACTTGCGCGTGCTCGATGGCTCGGGGGCCAAACTGAACGGCTCCCACGCAGGCCCTGACAGCAAACCGGCCGCCTACCCCACGGCCGGGGGCATCCGCCTCCCCAACGGGAAGCTGAAGTGCGATATCTGTGGGATAGTTTGCATTGGGCCCAATGTGTTGATGGTGCACAAGCGAAGTCACACTGGTAAGCACAACTGCCATCTACTCTTCCCTCCTTATACTATCACTCACAGCTGACAGGGTGCAGGGCTGGGTAGGTTGAGAGCAGGATAGAGACAGACGCTGGATGTGTTTTAAATGTAACCATCCTTTTGTTTATCAGAAGCCAGAGCAAAGCAAACTAGCTGTGTTTTAGATTTGTACTGCTTGACTTGAATGGATGCAAGTTGATGTAAATGACTAATAAAGATGGAATACTACGATATGCTGTTTGCGATGTGTTTTTAGAACATTAGGACAGCATTTTTTGGCTAATGTCTGCATTAAAGGGATAGTTTATGCAAAGAAGAAAATTCTGTCATCATTTACTCACCCTCATGTTGTTCCAAACCTGTGTGACTTTCTTTCGGACACACTTTATATCAATTGACTTTAACTATGTCTAATTAATCATTAGATACATTGGACTTATTTAGTGCTGTCAAATCGATTAATCGTGATTAATCGCATCTAACATAAAAGTTTTTGTTTATGTAATATATGTGTATATGAAGAGTTCAGATGCAAAAGCCTCAAAGTGTCAAGTGTGATCATTTTTATCAAGCTCGTATATTTAAGTTTAGAAATTTCACTTAAATGCCAATGAAAATTACCTATTGTCATTTAAGTGAAATTACTGAACTTTAAAAAAAAAATTAAAAAATAATTTTGCAAGAAGGCTTTTGCATCTGAACTCATATATATCCATTACAAACTCATATATTATATAAACAAAAACCTTTATGTTAAATTTATGTTGATTTGACAGCAATTGTACACACATGTTTTCCATTGGGTCTATATTACATCTGTGATTAATTTCTGCAGTTACATTTATAATTATACCATTAACCCATTATTAAACCTAACCATACCACTAAATTTAAATTTTTTTGCAGAAAAACTGTTTTGCAATACAACACAATTACATAGTCCAAAAAATGCATAGTAGACAACTGATATAAAGTGGTCCTTTCTTTCTTCTGCGGGACACCAGTTTTGGTTGCCATTGACTTCCATTGTATGGAAAAAATAAAAATGAGACATTTCTCAAAATATCTTCTTTTATGTTCTGCAGAAGAAAGAAAGTCAGATTTGGAACGACATAAGGGTGAGTAAATGATGACAGAATTTTCATTTTTGGCTTAACTATCCTTTTAAAGACTCACCTCTAACCTAATTAATATGATGATGATGATCAATGATGAGATGTGTGTGTATGTACTCATAACAAAAATGTGACATTTTGTTTAGTTTTCTTTATGACAATCCAAGAACTAACCAAGAAGAAGCCTCTCTCAAATGACAATTATTTCAGCATTAGTTCTTTTCTCCATTTCTCAAATTGATATTCCACTGCAATGCAGCCAAACCAGTGGGTGAGAACATTTTTCAAAAAGGCACTTAACTTCCTCACTTGACAAACTAATGAAACTCAAAATGGAAGAAAGGAACAGTTGGCTAATGTAAATTCAGAAAAGAACGTATAATAAAAGATATAATGAAGTGCTTCCTATTTAAATCAAAATATTCGCAGGAGGCACCGGGCTCCTGAAATGCCTTTTTAATGAGTTTCTTTTTCCGTCTTTTTGCTGCTTCACTGGTGACTCTTATTTTATAGGGCTTTTGAAGAGAGCGCAGTATTAATAGCGTTCTCGGAGAATGCCACAACATTCGGAGGAGCTGGATATTGGTTTATTCCAGGGGCGCTGATCAGGAAGACTGGCTCTCAAACACAAAGTGTTTCCTTCACTTTATTTAAATGAGCTCTGCATTTGCATTGTGATGGGCCGCTCTTATTTTAGAGCTGAAGAAGAGGAAAAAATGAGATTTTCAGATCAAATTGACCCAGGCAGTGGAGCATTACGAAACTGGCAGGCAGCGTCTGAAAGCCTCTTGTTCGATCAGGGCGCGAGCCAGGCAGCGCGCGCGGAGCGGAGAGCGGCGCTCACGTGCGAGATTCCGCTGGCGTGTTTGATTGAGCTTTGGCGCGAGGCGTTGCGTTGTTGAAGATGTAACAGCGCGCTGGAGCCGTGTAGGACAGTGACCCCGCATTCACTGAGTAATAGCGCTACAGCAGCGGAGCTTTGCTTTCAGAGGGACGATATAGCATCTCAGACACTCACCATTTACATGGCCATTTGTCGCTGGCATTCTATGTTTAAATCAAGTTTGATAGAACTATACACGCGTTCTATACACGTTAAAGCATGCCGAGCCTCTTATTTTCATTTACTTTATCACACAAATATATAAAGAGGCCACGAAACGTTGTTGTTGTTGTTGTTGTTGCGATAATGCCTACTTTTAAACAACGGATTCTAATTTTTTCGTGGATGTATGAAGTCAGTTTCAAGTCACATTTCAAGTCAATTCATCTATATATCTATATAATCTACTTCTAAACTATATAGGCTATTCCGCTTTATACAATACAGATTCTGTCAAAGCAGCTTCACAGTAATAAACAGTAAAAATAACAGTGTTATTGTTGCAGATTTCATTATGAAACAAATTTAATTTCAGCTAGGCCTAAAAAGACAGTAGTGTCATTATTCAAATCAGTTCAGTGTTGATTCAGTTCAGTTTCGATGCTACAAAGTTAGCGCCATTATTATAAGTTTAATTGAATTTTAAGAGTTTCAGAGAGGTGTCCCATTAATGTTTAGAAAACTAAAGAATTTACTTTTTTATCTTCATTTCAAAAAGTACATCTGTTTTATAATTTACAACCTTGCTTGAAAAGTGTCCTTCTAGTTTAATATATTGATACTCATCGCAATGACACATACATTTTTGTAGCTTAAGTGTCCAAGTACATTTTGGAACCACTAGAAAGGAGAATATGCTGAATAAAATGTCGTTCCTTTATAGGATTAGTTCAACCAAAAATGAAAATTATGTCATCATTTCGTATTAAACCTGTAAGACTTTCGTTCATCTTCTGAACACAAATGAAGATATTTTGGATGAAATTAGAGAGCTTTCTGTCCCTCCGTTGATGGCTACACAACTACCACTTTGACGCTTCAAAAAGTTCATAAAGAATTGAGCGGTTTCCAAATTTTCTGAAGAGACATGATCGCTTTATATGATTAACAGATTGAATTTAGGCTTTTATCCACATATAAACATTCATCAACTCACATCAGTTGTGGTAAACAGAAGCTCAAGCATGTTCACTTGACGTGTGAGAACCAATTACGTTCATTCTTGTGTTACACAGCACGTTTGAGCTTCCGCAAGAACCAATGAGGTTTGTTCTCGTGCATCAAGCAGGCTCAATTAAGCTTCTGTTTATGTTTGCTGATCACTGTTTATTTGTGAATAAAAGCCTAAATTCAATCTGTTCATCATATAAAGCGATCATGTCTCTTCAGAAAATGTCGGACTAAGCCGCTGAATTCATATGGATTAGTTTTACAATCTCTTTATGAACTTTTTGAAGCGTCAAAGAGGTAGTTGTGTAGCCGTCAACGGAGGGACAGAAAACTCTCTAATTTCATCAAAAAGATCTTCATTTGTGTTCCGAAGATGAACAAAAGTCTTACAGGTTTGGAACGACATGATGGGTAATTTTTGGGTGAACTATTCGTTAAACCAGCATGCAGTAGACCTTATGTAGTAATTTTACATGAAAATGTCCTAATTCCAAGAGCACATGAGTTATGCATTATCTTTCTTTCTCCTAGGGGAGAGGCCATTCCAGTGCAACCAGTGTGGTGCTTCTTTCACTCAGAAGGGTAACCTGCTCCGACACATCAAACTGCACTCTGGCGAGAAACCTTTCAAATGTCACCTGTGCAACTATGCTTGCCGCCGCAGAGACGCCCTCACCGGACACCTGCGCACGCACTCGGGTAACTCATGCTTTAGTGCCTTCATCATTAACCTACAGCTTAAGGCAGTTCAGTTGTTATTGTGTGATCCTATATTTCAGTTAAAACCACAATGACTAAATTGTATAGTGTGAATGAGCCGATTTCATTTTTTTTTTTTTTTTTACTGACAGTTGGAAAACCTCATAAGTGTGCATACTGCGGGCGCAGTTACAAGCAGCGGAGCTCACTGGAGGAACATAAGGAGAGATGTCACAACTACCTGCAGTGCATGGGCCTTCAGAATAGCATTTATACAGGTATGTGAATGGCAGCATTCCAGCTCTTTCTCTCTCTTTCTCTAAGTGTTTTCTATTCTTAAATAGATGGAAATGTGGCTGACCCATGACAGTGGCTTAAATGTGGTTTATTGTCACCATAATGAAAAGTACAACCCATGATTGCTTTAAAAGTAGAGTTTTTGAGGACGTAAACTTCTGGTTGTTCTTTATGGTGACACTGGCCAAATACTGCCATTCAGATGTTTGGAGCCATAATTGAACAATTGAATACATATATGCCCGTAACGTCTCAAGGCGTAAGAAAAAGTGTCACAAGAAAAAACAAACAAACATAAAAATCATGATGTGTGCCTCAGAGATACTGGTAAATGCTTTTTATAGTTAGCACCATGTCAGAGGATGAGCTCAGGTCAGATACGGGCATTTGAATCTTATGCGTGGTTTCTTTGTCTTGCTTCCCATAGTGAAGGAAGAGAACAGCCAGAATGAGCAGAGGGAGGACATGCCTGCATCTGAGAGAGCCTTGGTGCTAGACAGGATAGCTAACAATGTAGCTAAGCGTAAGAGCTCTATGCCCCAGAGGTTTGTGGGTAAGAGTTGAAGTTTGCTTTCATTGTACAGTATATATCGCAGAAGTTGTTAGATCATCGTCAAAATGCATTTATGTCTCTGACTAAAAGAAATTGCAGAGACGTACAATGATGGGCAGCTCCCTCATTTCATTCTCTTTGATGAGCTGACTTTTAAAAAGCAGGAAAAAAGAAACACTATAATTAGCATGCAACATGAATTTGACTGTTGCTTGTTTTTTTTAAGCTTTGATTTCATTTGCTGTTATAGCAATAGCTCATGAAGCACTATTAGAATAATGTGGTTTGTTACTAAGCCCATTTCTCATCTTTTCATGTTGGTGTTTTACTGAAGAGTATTGTAAAAAATATATATATATATATGACGCAGAACACTGGAAGAACACTCTGGAGAACTTCTAGGCAACCTGCTGAAGGTGTCTTAAAAAATAAATAACTTTACTGGCATCTATATTTCCATAAACAGCCTTTAACATCCATGGCTCTTTATAGTGGAAAAATGTTCTTTAGATAAAAAAAAAAAAAAATAGGGAACACTTTAGTTTAGGGTCCAATTCTCACTATTAACTAGTTGCTTATTAGCATGCATATTACTATGAGATTGGCTGTTTATTAGTACTTATAAAGCACATATTAATGCCTAATTCTGAATGACCATATTCTACATCCCTTAATATTACCCAATACCTAAACTTAACAACTACTTACTAACTATTAATAAGCAGTAATTTGGAGTTTATTGAGGCAAAAGTCATAGTTAATAGTTAGTTAATAGTGAGAATTGGACCCTAATCTGAAGTGTGACCATAAAAGGTTCTTCACACTAAGGCCCTGTTTACACCTATGCGTTTTGGTCGATGGGATCACAAGTGGACGACGCTAAATACAGGTGTAAACGGGGTCTAAAACGTTTTGAGCTTGTCCGCTTTCGACCACTTCCAGAGGTAGTTCAAAACACATTTGACCAGATTGCGTTTAAAAATGGTTCTTTTAAGACCTGTTCACTGAAAGGTTCTTTCAGGAACCCAAAATGGTTCTTCTAAGACCTTGTTGCAGAAACCCCCTTTTGGAAATTGTATTGTATTTTTTAAGAGAACACCGCTAAATATATTTTTAAGTACATGCAATCTTAAAAATAAAGGTTCATTATTGGCATCAATGATTTCATGAAAAACCTTTAACATCCATGAAATCTTTCCATTGCAGGTTCTTGTTGTGAAAAATGTTCTTCAGATTATTAAAATGTTGTTTGCACTTAGAAACTCAAAGTTATTTGAGGAACCTAAAATGGATCTTCAATGGCATTGTTGTGGAAATCTCTTTTTGGAACCTTTAATTTTAAGACCATGTCTCAAAAAGTTTATGAACCATTATGATGGTTTTTTTTATTAGTTCTTGCAGAAGCTCCATTCGGTTCCTCTGAGAACTGTTCATTTTGAAAGGTACCTAGAAGTTCTCCAAAGTGTCTTTCATTTCCACAGTAATAATAGTGTAAAGACAAGTAAAATGTTAGAATTTGTGCCTACCAGTAATGGTGCAAAAAGGCCGGTCCGTTGATGCAAATAAATAAATCAGCTTTTATTTTCCATTTCTCAGAACAGAGTTAAAACCTTTACTCATTTGTCTTTCTCCAACAGGAGAGAATCGCTTGTCGGAGCTGTCGTTCGAGGGCGGCTCAGGTGAGCTCATGCAGCCTCATGTGATCGATCAAGCCATCAACAGTGCGATTAGCTATCTGGGAGCGGAGTCCTTGCGGCCTCTGGTTCAGACCTCCCCTGGCTCCTCTGACATGGTGGTCAGCCCTATTTACAACCTCCACAAGACACAATCAGCTGAAGGCAACGGCGTGTCTGCTAAAGACAGCGCCGCGGAGCACCTCCTTCTGCTGTCCAAGTCCAAATCAGCCTCGGTCGACAAGGACGGCTCCCCCAGCCCCAGCGGCCAGGACTCCACTGACACCGAGAGCAACGAGGAGCGGGCGGCCGGGGGAGGCGGGGGAGCGGCCGCAGGGGGTCTCATCTACCTGACCAATCACATGGCTCCAAGTATGCGTAACGGAGGTCTGCCCGTGGTGAAAGAAGAGCAGCAGAGGCATTTCGAGGCCTTGCGGGCAGCAGGTATGGAGCTGAGTATGGCGACTTCGGAGGGGTTTAAGGTTCTGAGTGGAGAGGGAGAAGAATTGAGGGCATATCGCTGCATCCATTGCAGAGTTTTGTTCCTGGACCACGTCATGTACACCATCCACATGGGTTGCCATGGCTTCCGAGACCCCTTCGAGTGCAACCTGTGTGGTTACCGCAGTCAGGACCGCTACGAGTTCTCATCGCACATAACGCGCGGAGAGCACCGCTTCTGAGTTAACACACAGAGACGTTCCACATGCACTTGACTACACGTTCACATGAGCATACTACACACACACACACACACACACACACACACACACACACACACACACACACACACACATGAAAAAATTCTACATTTCAGAATTTTTTAGACACTGTCCAAACACTGGATTTTTTAAAAAAGTTTCATGTAACATTGATTTGGACATATGTACATACAGTTAGCCTATATATTTCACTGTCTTGTCTATTTTTCTACAATGGTGTGATTTGTATGTAAACCTGTGAGTACAAAAAAATAGAAAGAACTGTAACTGAAAATAGAAATTAAGTGTTAAAAAAAGAGCAACATTTATAAATCATCCCAAATAAAATTTACGTTTTTAACTGCCCTAAAGTTACTTAGACAAAGAATAATACTACTAATAAAATAATGCAAACAATTGTGATACATTTAAAATATTATTTGCAATGTACATTCATCTTCTGTATCTCTCACTTCCCTGTGTTCCAACTGTTATGAAAACACTGCATTTTTTTTCATTTAATTTTAAATATATTATATTTTTTATATTAAGCAGTCTGAACAAGTTCATATCATTTTATAATTTATTACAATGCAACTGTTTCACAATTTTTCCATTTTATGTAAGATGACCCCCCTATTGAAATGTTCCCCTGTATATTGAACCAAATGGCAGTATGTATTGAACTTGTTTTATTTCACAGCTGATTTCTGCTTGTTTTATATTCTATTTAAAACTTTGGCAGTATTTTACTCGTACATATTTACATCAACATACTAGAATATATATGCTTGCAAAAAAATTAATAAAAGATATTTTACATTTGTTCGTCCTCTGATAATGTGTCATGTTTTGTAAAGCAAATTTTGTTTAAAGGGATAGTTCACCCAAAAATGAAAATTCTGTCATCATTTACTCACCCTCAAGTTGTTCCAAACCTGTATGAGTTTCTTTCTTCTGCGGAACACAAAAGAAGATATTTTGAAGAATGTTGGTAATTGTTGGACCCCAATTGACTTCCATAGTAAGGGAGAAAAATACTATTGAAGTCAATGGGGTCCATCAACTGTTTGGTTACCGACATTCTTCAAAATATCTTCTTTTGTGTTCAGCAGAAGAAATGAATTCATGCAGGTTTGGGACAACTTGAGGGTGAGTAAATGATGACAGAATTTTCCTTTTTGGATGAACTGTCCCTTTATCGTTATAATTAATTTGCTAATGCAGATTGAGTATGTAACAAAAAAATTAATTATGTTTATACTTCATAAAAATGTTCAAATAATTAGTACAGAAGATGATGTGGCATCCAAGCATCACACTTCTAGATAATCACTTTTTATCTAAATAATTAAGCTGAATGAACATCAAGCCAAAGATGTCTGTCACCTTTCAGATAAATTGCTTGGAAGAAATTTACACTAGAATTTGAGAATAAAACCGAATACTTATATTGAATACTAACAAATAATATATTCTGAGAACAAAATGTAGGCTAACGGGTCTTTTCTAAACTGGGATTCTTTTCCTCTTCCTATACATTAAGTATAATAGATCATTTAATGTGTATGGCATTTTCAGAACTCTGGAATTAGAAAAGGAATCACTATTTCTCAGGTGTTAACAATTGAAATGATCTTTCTGAACTATTTGTACTCAGGCTATAATTTGTAAGAGTGCACAATGGCCAAAGGGAGATGGAGTAAACCAAATAAGAGCAGATCTGTCAAGAGAGCATGAGTGACCCCGACCCAAGAACTCACCAGCTCTTCGTAACGACATGCGTGTCCAGATGGCTGCTGTGTGATTGGGTAGAAACGAGAAGCAGCTGTGGCCAACACAGAGCCCCCCACGCTTCACTGGGACCTAACCGTGGAGAGAGTACATTTGCATGAGAGGGATAATCTGGCCAGCTCCCCCCTCACACACACACACCACCCCATCCCCAACAGCCTCTATCCCAAATCTCACTTCTCTTTTCCGCTTCAACTCAAGATAGTACAGCACAAATAGACCCCACCCATTCAGAGAAACATTAAAGTTGTCCGCCAAATGAGAGACCAATATCAGTCAGGCCGATTAACAGAAAAGTTATCTGTTTTGTGAAGTTTGAGTATGCAATAAGTAAAATGCATTTCACCACCACTGAATGAACCACCACTTCAATGTCATGTCAGCACCAAAGGCTATTTTTATGGTATGATATAATAAATGAACCCTGTTAATGTTCGCGTGTCAGTCAAAAATGACCAAATATTTTTTGTTTTTTAATTATTGTACTATAGGCATATTTTAGTTCGATAATATTTTTTATTCAAAATTTGTAGGGGATTTTATGGTACCAAATTATGTTTATGCAGTAAAAATAATCCATTTATTCACTTTTTGAGCATGGAATGAAAATGGAACCTGAAAATGAAATTTCCAACTTAAACAGTCATAAATCTTTAATGCTTTGGAGCACCGACCTAAGTTAGGTCTGTTTTCAAAGATGACACTTGGCAGATAATTGCTGAAGTGAAAAAAAGTATTTAAAAAAAGTGAACTTGAAAAATGTAATAAACTTTTACATTTATTGCTATGACAAAAGCACAAAAATACAATTTTCAATTTTTATATGAAATGTAGCTATATTTTCCAAAACACGTTTTCCTCTAAAACTGTGAGAAAATCAAAGCCATGAATCTAAACAAGCTGTGTTCCAAATTTGAAGTTGATATCTCAAAAAAATCAGCTTTCAGTAAGAATTTGTTTGTGCGCAGTTCCAAACGTTTCCAATAGATGAAATGCGTCTCCCATTTATTTCCAATGCGGTAAAAAAATTTAAGCAAACAAAACAAGTGTGACTATTTTTCTCAGGACCATTTAACCTTTTCAAATCATGTCCATGATTTTTTTGAGTGTTTACACAACAAGCAGCAAAAACCTTTACCAAGTTTCGTACCATTATGATGAAATAAAAAAATAAAAAATCACAAATGACCAAACAGCACCAGAGGGTTAATAAAGTCACCTTTTAAAAAGTTAATAAAAAGAAATCCCATTTTCTCAAAAGTTCCTGTGATAAAAACTCTGACATCGCACTAAATACATTCCACCACTATGAAGTATTAAAACTGATTGTATTAATAAACTATGTAGTCAGCTTAAGACAAACTAGAAAAAAATAAAAACAATACAAACGTTAATGTGTAGTAGATACTGTGCTGAGAAAGGTTGTGGAGGAATTCGGTGTGCCTGTCCTCCTATAGTCCAGCTGTGGGCTACCCCTGTGGTTCTGACAGCCTTCCACCGCTCCTCAGGGATGGACTCGCTACTTGCACTGCTGGCTAATTTTACAAAGTTTCAACACTCCGGCCAAACACACAACCCTAAAATATTCATTAACCCGCTTGACAAAAAGATGAAAAATAAATGACACCCTTTTTTCATGGGCTTCCAGTTTTTCTAAGATTGTTTCATGAAAATTACATGACTGATTCATTTCATGTGAGCACAATCTATAATCGGATGCAGATGAAGACAAGCCAAGAGTAAGAGTTTAGAATTGAATTAGACTGTTAAATCCCACTCGTCTTCTGAGGTGTATTAACAGTTCAGCCTGACTTCCTGTGAGAATGGTTTTGCAGTTGCAAGACGCAACCAAATCAATCAGCCATCTATATTCAATTTTTCCAGACTGCAGTCATCAGGTTTCACGTAACACAGACCTTGTTTCACAGCCAATGAGAAAGTAATGCTAATGCAGAGGCATAAAAACACCAAACAAAAAGAACATTTCAGGGAAGCTAGTCTCAATCAAATAAAGTGACAGAATTCAAAAAGTACAACTAAAAATCCAAAAACAAATTAATTCAAAGCTGCATCCTTCTGAGCTTTGCAAAAAAATGATTTATATTTTGTAACCTGACCCAAACCATTCATTCATTGCTTTGTAATTTGGCCTGGGTGAGTTTCCTCACCAATGCACCAGCAACTTTTATTCCTCATGCCATCTGTGGCCACTCAATTAGAGCTCCACAATGCTCCTCTCCATCCATCAACAGTAAACGCATCAAGCCACAGTTGTTATCTGCTTATTTTCTATAATGCATCAATTTTTGTGAGGCGCATGGCTGGTGTCCGGGCTGGAACTGATTTATGAAATATTGACAGACAGACAGACAGACAGATAGATCAACTGAAAACAGATCAGATGAACACAGTCCTCTACAGACATGATGTTTAACTAGGGGGGAAAAAAACAAACCCAACAAACTTTCCTCCAGGAGGAGGATGAAGAGTCCACCTCTAAAACCCCTTCCAAGGCACAAAGCCATTCCTCTGGTTTACCAGATGTGGTCCGAGACCGCACTGGCTTAGCAACAGGAAGAGCACTGCAAGAGTTGATCTGTGGGTACTTCTTATCATGAGACCAGAATGCCTGCAGTGTTGCCCAACTTCCCCTCCAAATCCATTCACCAAGACAGAACACAATGGGAGAGTTGGCCCTAAGGTGTCTAACACTCTGTCTCTACAGAAGCGAGAGCAGGTAAACATGGAGAGCCGTTGAATTCATTCTGTACACATTGAAGGAAGGTGCTGGCTGAACATTGTACTAGCTGACAGTTCCCCTTTGGATAAGTGCATGCATTCAGAGGGAAACGCATTCAAGACCCCATGTTCCTTTTTAGTGCAAACTTGGCACATTTCCTCTATATTACAGGGAAAACAGCTCCACTAAATGATGAAACTATTTTCAGGAAGACACAACTGCGGTATGCTAATTCTGAGGCAATGAATACAGTAAAAAGTTCAGTTTTATTTAATCATGAGTGCTGTTTTGAGTCATACCCATTCTGAAACTGCAACAAAACTGACATTTCTGCAGTCACAATAACAGCTCTCTGAAAAGAGCATGTTCATGAAAAAGATGAAAAAGACCCAAGACAAATCAACCATTTATTTCAAGAAATGAACCCAACACCATAGTCATACTAACATAAAACTCAGTTAGTATAATCACAACACATGCGCTCAGCGACCACAGCCAAAAGTCTTGTTCCAATCTTCATATAGCTCCAGATCTTTAGAAGAGACACTGGGCCGCACTGTTTTGAGAGCCTCCTGGAAGTCGCTGTAGAGTATTGGCCGAACCTGTTCTGCCGTGATGGTAGCAATGTCACTAAGGCAAATGCTTCGGATGGGGCCAAGGGCTGCTTCGCGACATAGCTGCGTCATATCCGCCCCCGAATACCCCTCTGTTCCCTGCACCACTTTCTCCATCTCATCTGCTATTAGCTGACTTTTCTCACGGGACATGAGGTTGGCCACTATCTGCCGTCGAGCCTCAGCCTCTGGGAGAGGGATGTAGAGTCGCTTAGCCAGGCGACGACGGGCTGCTTCGTCAATCTCTTGAGGCCGGTTGGTGGCACCAACCACAAGGATACGATCTTCTGCTGAGGTGGCAGCTCCATCCAACTGGACAAGAAACTCCGTTTTAATTCGACGGGATGAGTCGTGCTCTCCGTCTGTGCGCTGAGAAAGAAGGGAATCAATCTCATCGATGAAAATGACTGCAGGTTGGTGGCACCGAGCGATTGCAAAGAGCACCCGTACCATCTTCTCGCCCTCCCCGACCCACTTTGAAGTGAGCGACGAGGCGCTGATGCTGAAGAAAGTGGCTCCGGATTGGCACGCTATACACTTCCCGATGAGTGTTTTACCGGTGCCTGGAGGACCAAAGAGAAGGATGCCTTTAGGTGGACCTCTAAGACCGGTGAAGATATCAGGCCTCAACATTGGCCACACTACAATCTCTTTGATTGTGGCTTTAGCAAACTCCAAGCCGGCAATATCATCCCAAGTTACCGGGGGGCCGTGGTCCATGATCTCACTCATGATAAGCTCAATGATCTTGGGCTCAAAGTTCTTTAAACGCTCATCAACAGGTTCCGTGTCTTGTGGTTTGTTGTCCTTCGAGTAAGTCTCTTCTTCTTGCCTTGGCATGGGAGAGACGAATTTGGAGGATGCCCCACGAGGCCGTTGTGCCCCAAGGCATTTCTTGGAGATTGAAGCAACGTTGGCCCCAGAGCCTCGCTGGCCCTGATGGGAATGTTTTTTTTGCTGGTCAACGATAAACTGCTCTCGTGCTGATCTAAAATTAGCGCTGACACCCTCTTCTCCTCTCCGTCCCCTCCCTCGTGGTTCCTGCTCGCCTTGTGATGGGAATGAACTTCTGTTGCTTTCACTTCCTGAGCTGTAGAAGTTCTTCCTCTTGGATGGGTTTGTGGAAGAAAAGAACACCGGCTGATTATGCATATTGGACCCACTTGTGCAACCCACACTAGATTGAGACACACTAGCATTGCCTGTGGAACTGAAATAGTTATGGCCAAACATAGGCGATCCCATTGGAGCTTTTGGAGCATTTTGTGCCAGGGTCAAACGCGGAAGGGCTCCTTCAAGTCCTCTGGCACACTCCGCAGCACCGCTAAGTGGGTTAATGATCCCCCTTCCCATCTCAGCTCTGGGTGGAGGCG
Source organism: Squalius cephalus (assembly GCF_949319135.1). Classification (NCBI taxonomy): domain Eukaryota; kingdom Metazoa; phylum Chordata; class Actinopteri; order Cypriniformes; family Leuciscidae; genus Squalius; species Squalius cephalus. Next base: position 29,169,762 of record NC_137142.1, read on the forward strand.
CAGAGGGCCAGTGAGCCAGAGGCTCTCGTCTAAATCCAAGAGGACCAGAGAGAGCACTGCCTTTCTCCCCACCCCCACCGACCTCACCACCAACAGTAATGTTAACATCTGCCGGATCTACTGAGAGAGCGCCTTCTTTTGACCCAGCCTGCATCATCCTTTGCACGCACGGCAGATTGAACACATTCTCGGACGTTAGGGATGACTCCCATTTGTCGCTATAGTTCTTTTGATTGCGGGCCAAGTGCAGGGCACTCTCTGCATAGTTGTTTAGCCCGGTGCGTGGGTCGTCTGAGTCCAGGGTTGAGGCGTACCGCTCTGAGTAGGTCCTGAGCAGGCTGGCAGCTCCGGCCGGAGAGAGCTCAGCACTCGCCCATGCATACTGAATGGACAGGATGTGTGCCCGATAAGCATCCGCCGTCTGTTCAGGTGTACAAGAGCCAGACGAAATGTCAAAGGACCTCCTCTGCCACTCGTCCAGGTGTGCTCTGCTCATGCCTGGCCTGCTCCAGTCTGCGTAAGAAGTGGGCACAGGATCAATTAATAATGTATAAAAGTAGAGAAGTACCACACAACAATAGGGCTATTGAAGGGTGATGATGATAATGCAGGGGAAATAATGATTTTGCAGGCAATATAAAAAGTTAAGCAACATTGTGAATTTCAATATAACTTGAATCCACTTTTAGGATTCAAGGTTTAGGTTAGGTTTCCTAAAGCTTGACTTTCCAGTATGAGAGATTTAAGACAAAAGCATTTTAATAGTGTCTCTAATTTAAACTCCATTTACAAAAACAGTGTTACAATCAGTTTGCTTCCTTTTAATTAATTAACTTCTGAGATCCAATCAAATTGTGTGTTTCAGTGAATCGAGTCAAAACGCCCTGTCACAGTTTTTATGTATTAAAAAAACTACATAGTAAATGCCCATGTGTATGATTAGGTATAATTGCACTGGTGCATATAATTAAAAATAGCACTCTTCCCTGTGTTCATTTAAGAAATGAACAGTGTGGAAATTAAACAAGCCTTGATCAATTTAAACAGTATTATACGTTTAATCCCTTTCAGACAAAATACATAAATATTGCTATCAAATATTGTCAAAATGCAGAAAAGTATTGAGATTTTTTTTTGCTGTATTTCTCAGGCCTACTGTCTTGGTGAATGAGACGATCATTTATAAAATATAAATTACGAGAGTAACCAATAAATTGCACAGGAATTGAATATAACGGTCTTGAATGAAAAAAAAAAAACATATATCGCCTCTTTTATTGCCTTAAATCCAAGATAAAGTTACATATTTAATTCCAGTGTAAGTTTTTTTGTTCCTCTCGTTTTCGTGCATTCAATTTGTAGAGAGAGACCGCATAAGAAGTGCAGTACTAGTCAAAAATTTGTACATACTTGACTGAATGTTTCTGATGATCTGAGAAAATGTCCAATAAAAAAAAGTTTCTGCTTTAAATGTTTGAAATTAGTTTTGTAGACAACTATGAAATACCCATGTATAAAAGTTGTAATTCTTTCCAAACAAATTTTTTTTGGGGATGAGTTAGACCAGATAATGAAGAAACAATCAATCAAGAGTAGAGCATGTGAACAACTTCATTTGTGTATAAAACCTCATGAAATTGGTTAAGAGAATGGAGTGAGCGGAGCTCAAATATAAGCTAGATTTTGTTGATCTGTACACAATCCCTATAGCCTACTTTTGTGTTATTTCATTGTTTTGACGACTTATTATTTTAATAAATTATAAATTATTTTACTTCTGAATGGTAACTTACTTTTACTATTTCACTTCAAGCATACCAATAACAATGTTACAGTATGTGACAGAAACGTGATAGTCGAAATCCACATTATCCATATAATGATCGTAAATAACGATCTTACGAATAATGTCTTAAGGGGTATCAACACATATATGGAATATGTGTAGGACGTTCAGATAGAGAGGACAATGTAGCTTTATCTAAAAACAGAACGTGAGCTGACAAGCTGGAACACAAATCACAAATACAGCTTCAAACACTCACGTGTGCATTTATTTTGGGTGAGGAAAGTTGTAACCTACCTCTGGGTTAAACGTTTTTCTTGTGTGAATGCTGTAAGGTTTAGCAACACCTGAAAGTCTAAACAACGATACGGAACAAAACAACAACCATAACTTTGTCTACGCCTCGCGCCTCCTATATTTTTCTGAGCCGATGTGCGGCGCGCGCTCCAGCAACTTCCGGCTGCTCGGTAATAAGATCGCGCGCGCCATCGCCTGGAGAAAGACACGCATTGCGTTTATTTAAGGGCCTAAATGTACTAAATGTTCGCGTTTTTCTTTGTATTATATTTTATTCGTTATATTGAACACAGTGTTGAGCCCTACACTGAACAAAAAAATATGTTTCTTGCTCACACAGACTTAATAAAATTAGACATTTCAACTGAACCCATGCCATGGTCGTTGTAACATTCCACTTGGTTGACTTTATTTAAATATATTTATTCAAAATATTGTACAAAATGATGCACAAACAAACCCTTAGAGAACCAAATCTTAATGAACAATTTCATGATTGTGTCATCATACCTTAGTGAGGGTTTAACCACAGCTGACCATGTGCAATACCTTTTTTATTGGCAAATATATTTTTAAATGAAATTAAGATGTAGCCATATGTTGACTTCAGATCTTCCCAGGAAAAGGATCCACAGGAAATGATAAATATGTAGGCCTATTTACATGAACTGACGAGTATGGCAGAAGCAATTGAACATTTATCCATTTACTTATCCATTTAGGCCTATCAGTCAGTGCCTGAAGTGTGCATTCACTTTGAGAATTTGAAATTTTGTTCTAGCCTTTATCAGGCAGTATTTTATATAATGTATTCTTATATTGCAGCATGTTTTTTTTGTGTGTGTGTGTTTTCGTGCTGTAGTAGTAACTGACATTTTAACATAACTGGTAGCAATTTTTCGTATTTTTTTTATGGAAGGCCATTTCTGCCATAAAAGGGAAAAAAAATCACGTTTTGGTAAGTCATAATTCTAACATTAAAGTCATAATTATGAGATAAAAAGTACAAATTATGTAATAGAAAATCAGAATTATGACAATGAATAAAAAAATATATAATTATTTCGACTTTTAAGCTCATAACTATGCCTTAGTAACTCATCATTTCGACTTTTGATGTCATAGGTGACTTTTTTGTGATAATTATGATGTACAAAAACTTTTTTTTTCTTACGTGGTCGAAATGGCCTTCCATAATTTTTGATCTGAAAATCATGAAAATTGTTTGAATGAAAGCCAAAACAGGATAAACGTAGTATGTTGCTAATTATTTGTTGCTAACACTGACTATATACTGACTTTATCAGCCGCAATACCAATCGTGCAGTTGAAAATCAGCTCAGCTGTGATGTTAGTCCCAAATGTAACATAAAACTACAATACCCACAAATCTGTGCGGCGTGCGTGCGTTCACTCCGCTCCCAGCGGTACGTCACATCATGAATGTGCTGGGATAAAAGGCTTCAACTGGGGATTTAAACTGATGTCTATAGTCTAGACGAGTTCACAGAAAGCGATGAAGTAAATGCATAGCTATATATAGTCGACCGCTATTCTTGGACTCTGTAGTTGTAGCGTATTGCTGGATTTTGTTTTTTAATATTTTCTGTTCATAGACAATCATGAAGCTAGCGTAGATTGTTAGCTGCGAGAATTCAGAAGCCAAATCCTACAAGAGTCACACCCTAATATTCAATATCCTAGCGCCGGCCACGCGACTGCGGGTACAGATGCCCGACCCTGCTTTTCGTTCGGGAGTATAGCTAGACCATTTCTCATACAGATATTGTTTTTATTTGTGCCAAACAACTCAGAAGGGAGGTCATGTATGTCCGGTTTCAGTCTACTTTGTTGGGAGACAGATAACGTTAGTCGGCTAGCTAGTGTGTGATCGTCAGCAGAAGACAGGAATATGAGTTCACCAATGTACACGTTTGTTTTGAGAGATGACAACAGTACTGTGTATGCTGAGGTCGCCAGGATCCTCAGCTCTACTGGAAAATGGAAACGACTGAAGAAGGACAATCCTCGGTTTAATTTAATGCTGGGAGAGAGAAATCGGCTGCCTTTTGGACGACTGGGTAAATGATTTCAAGAGCTGCGGATTTGACATGATTGTTTTATAATCCCATGCTGTTTACATATTTCTAAGTTAAGTCAAGAGTTTCAGCAAGTTAATTAATCTCATCTAACCCGTGCTCATTTTCAGCTTTTTGGAGACTATGGAAAGCACAAGCTGTTAAATTTATGATAATGCATGATAAAACAATGCACTGCTGTGTCCAGCAGCAATAACCACACAGATTCAGCTTTATAATGCATCCCAGTGGATCTGTATCACTGTAACTGTGTAGTAATAACATGTAATAACACTGACATGAACTTTTTTCAACATAAGTTTTAATATCAGTATTTTATAAATATGTCTAAATTAATGAATAAGTGCATGCTTTTTGTAAGTGTACATATATAAAAGATCATTACTAATATTAGTATTAATATTTTTATTCTGCAAGTATGCATTTGATCAAAAGTAACAGTAAAGACATTTATAAAATGTCTGTTTCAAATGAATGTTGTTCTTTTGAACTTTCTATTTATTTCTACAAAAATATTAAGCTGCAAAAAAAAAAAAAAAAAATTCAGCATTGATAATAAAAAGATACATTTATAATAATTGAGCACCAATAATAATTTAGCGCCAAATCAGCATATTAGAATGATTTCTGCAGGATCATGTGACACTGAAGACTGGAGTAATGATGCTGAAAATTCAGCTTTGTCATCACGGGAATAAATCACATTTTAAAACATTTAAAAAAAAAACCAGGTAACGGTAACTGTAACAGTTAGGCTAAGTAACATAATGGTTTTACTATTTTTGAGCAAATAAATAGTGAGCATTTTTTCAAAAACCAAAAAAATCCAAACATTTAGGGGTAGTGTGTACATAACTGTTGGTGGTGAACTACAAAAATGTTGATTAAAGTATTTTTAGCTGCAGGACAGTGCCGTCACCGCTCAATATTTCAACATTTCAGTGTCCGATACCCTGCTGTGTCCTCTACAGGTCATGAACCAGGACTGATGCAGCTGGTGAATTATTTCAGAGGAGCCGATAAACTCTGTCGCAAAGCATCACTGGTCAAGTAGGCTGTTTATTTATTCATACCAGATGAATGAAGTTTCCTTCCTCCATTCAAATGTACAACAGTAATTGATGTTAATGAGAGCTTTGAAGTGATGTTAGGAGTGATACTGTTAAGCTAATGCTTACCTAAGTAATGTCTTCAAAGCACACTTTCCTTTTTTAATCATGCTATTGATTTATAAGCTCTGCAGATCTTCAGTTGTGAATTATAGTTATGCAAGCATGTCTGTTGTTTAGGATTATCAAGACCAGTCCAGAGTTAAAGGACTCCTGTAACTGGTTCCCTGAGTCTTACATCATATACCCAACCAACCTCAACACCCCAGTGGCCCCGGCCACCAATGGCATCAGCCACATGAAGAGCAACCCAAAGACAGATGAGCGAGAGGTCTTTTTAGCTTCATATAACTCCAGAAAAGAAAGCGGAGAGGGAACGGTGTGGATCGCCAAATCATCGGCAGGTGCAAAAGGTACGAATTTCTATCGGTCCAAAATGGTAAGTTGAAAGAGAGATGCCAGAATGCAATCTTAGTACATGATTTGATAGTATGATAATGTTGTTCAGGTGCAGGTATATTGATATCTCATGATGCAAACCAGTTGCTTGAGTTCATCGATAATCAAGGCCAAGTGCATGTCATTCAGAAGTATCTGGAAAAACCTCTGCTGCTGGAGCCAGGACATCGCAAATTTGATATAAGGTAAGATGAGCTATTTAACCCTTTGTGCTGAATGTTTTAATGCGATTATGTTCCATCCTAATTAAGCCAAAGTACTTTTAAAGTCCATTGATATTTTCTCGTATGTAGGAGTTGGGTGCTTGTAGACCATCAGTACAATATCTACTTGTACCGTGAGGGTGTGTTGAGGACATCTTCTGAGCCCTATAACAGCTCAGATCTGCAGGACATGACCAGTCACCTGACGAATCACTGCATCCAGAAAGAGCATTCGCAGAACTACGGCCGCTATGAGGAGGGCAACGAGATGTTCTTTGATGAGTTCAGACAGTACCTGTTGACCACACACAATCTCGCCATGGAAACATCTGTTTTACCTCAGATCAAGCATATTATCAGGTGCTCCTATACTGAAAATGTTCAGTCAAATTCACCTATAATGATTGCATGTTATCTGTGCTTGCAAATGAGTTGCATAACTTATTTCTCAAAGATAATCAATTGATTCTTGTCAGAGATGTTCAGTGGGGGTCCAAAAGTTTGACTCTACTAATACAAATATTTATATTCTGAAATGTTTCACATTTAAATGTTTATCCCCATGTTATTTTAGTATTATTTATAAACTACTATAGTATTTACTGTTATTTTGAATTGGCTTTATTTGTATATTTTCTGTTTTAATTAAAAAACATTTTTGTAGGTTTTAGTAATTGTTTCGTCATTTTATTATTATTTTTTTGTGTCAGTTTTAGTTATAGTAATTTTTGTACTTCAACTTATTTTCAGTTATTTGCTAAAGAAGTTTTTAATGTAAATTTATATTGTATTTCAGCTTTATTTCAATTAACAAGTTATTTTTAATAATTTTAGTTTTAGTTAACACTGTTGCAATTGTATTACAACTTAAATAAGTGAAGTTTTGAGAAATAATAATAAAAACAATTAGATGCATTTTTGCAGCACTCAAGCTGACATGGAATTCACAAGTTTGTCAAAAAAGCTGATCTTTAATAGAAAAAGATAATGATCTACAATCTTAATTATTTCTTTCAAATTTTACGTATTATTTCTTTGTTTTAAATTTTTTTAAAGTAATGCTGTCAAATCGATTAATCGCATCTAAAGTTTTTAAATATATATTATAAATGTTTGTGTATATACGTGTGTGTATATATATTTACAAACTTTTATGTTAGATGTGATTAATCGATTAAACAGCATTTTTAAAAACTCTTTCAATATTTTCAAAAGATTTTTTAATGCAAAAAATTACAGATTTTAACTCGGATGTTTGCACCCCAATATATGTGCATTAGTGTATGTGTCTAACTAACTGTAGTTTTCCTCTGAAATCCTGTGGCTTGTCTCAATAGGAGCTGTCTCACATGCATCGAGCCAGCCATCAGCACAAAGCATCTGTCCTACCAGAGCTTCCAGCTCTTTGGCTTTGACTTCATGCTGGACGAGAGCTTTAAAGTCTGGCTAATTGAGATAAATGGGGCGCCTGCCTGTGCACAGTGAGTACACACTTCTCTTTTGTTATGTCCACAATGTTTTGTTTTAGTATCTTCCAACTGTCCGAAATATTTGAAAAGCAATCATGATTTTGTCCCTCATTTTCACATTTGTTGTGTTAATGCATAAAGTATCGCATGTATGTCACCACAAGGAGTTTTGGGAGAAAAAAAACTTTAGGCATCCTAGCTAAATGTATAATGGTGAGTTTTACACTGAGGTAAAAGTTGTTAGAAGAAGTGTGAGTTGCAACATGATGACATCTACCATCTATTAAACATTTAGGGTCAGACTGTTGTTCTAACAAATCATTTTAAACCATGTAATGTTGCAGTTCCCCATATGGCAAGTAACTCAGTTTTATTTTATTTCCCAAGTAACGTTTTTATTTGTTTCCGTCTGTGTGTCTGTACTGTTTGTTCGTGTGTTCGTATGAAAGCGAGAGCAAGAGAAAGAGACCTGGCCATAGCTAATAAAGCGTAATTTCATGGGGGAAAACATGGAAATAGTTTATCATTTTTATCCTGTTGTTTGTTATTTTCATTTGCTTGCTCAATGTCTTTGTAGTTATTTTACTGTTGTAGGCTGTAAGGAGGACCTTTGAAATATATGAAATCATTTGGCGAAGTGATATGGAACTGTAATGCGTTCAAGACCTGCCTGGAACTACTTTAGCTGTGCGTTAACTAAAATAATTGCACACCTTAGAAAGTTCCTCAACCAATCAGAATCAAGCATTTAACAAAATGTGTGTACTTTGTGCATATTTTGCGTGCTTGATGTTAATTGCATTATATAAGTCACTCCATTAAATGGACCATGGTTGCACTCGCTAAAACATTTTGTTGTTATGAAGTTGAAATGTTTAAAGTTGATATTAAAGTTTCTCTCTCTTGTAGGAAACTCTACGCTGAGCTATGTCAAGGCATCGTGGATGTGGCCATCTCCACAGTGTTCTCTCTAAACGCAGATGCTCTCTCATCCTCGCCCCCGTTCTCCACTTCTCCATCTCTTTCCTCCAACTCCTGCTCCTCACCCAAGATCAGAGCGCCCCATCAGTTCGGCCCATTCATCAAACTATAAATTGCTGTTGCAGGATGCTGTTGTTGCCATGCAAACCCCGTCCCTATAGTCCTACCTGAAAACATCATCAACCAATCTGAGAGGCGTAAGGGTCTACACCTGATCTTAGGGTTGAACATACAAGGGTTTCTGAAGGATCTCTGTCTGAAGAGGACAGAAGGTACATGGGGTCACCTCTAACTGTAACTCTTCCCGTTTCCATCCATCATTTCTAAAGCAAACACAGAAGAGTCCACAGAAATAAAGAAAGCATGAGTTTCCAAAGTAAAGACTGGAAGGTGAGTAGAATCCTGCACATGCCAGTGTAGCATTACCCAGAAAAGAGTGATTTGTTTCTAAAGCCAAGCATGTACACTTATAATCAAGACTTTGTCCAGGAGTTTAACACTTGTACGTCATTTAAAGACTTGATTTTGCGAACACTTTTGAAGGAGGAGTGGCAACCAAAGAGAAGGGTTCAGCTCCTCTATGGCTGCATCCGAAATCACATACTTCCCTACTATATAGTAGGCAAAAAACAGCATGTGAAAAAAGAAGTATGTCCGAATTCACGGTACTCATAAAAGAGTTGACAAAAAGTACCCGGATGACCTACTACTTTACGGCGAGATTCTGAAGTGTGCATACGATGGACACTTTACTATCCCATGAGGCCACGGGAGAGGATTTGTGAATGGCAGTGAAGCGACGCTAGTAGGTCACATGAAAATGACAGCAACAACACATTCATACTATATAGAGCATATTTTTTTAGCGGCCGTGAAGTAATTACTTATTCAAAATAAGTACCTACTCAAGAGAGTATGCGATTTCGGAAGCAGCCAATGCCCCAGATCTGTTGCGTCAACGAGACTCCTCAGGACTTTCCCAGGCACCTTGATGTAATGGAGGATGGATTTGAGACTTTAGTGCCTTACATATTCACATTCTCTCAACACCCACTTCCACTAGCTAATATGGCCTTTTGTACATCTGTATGTGTCCCATCAACTGTATTATCTATTAGACTCTTGTGTGCGTTTTGTGCTGTTCGCTTCAGTGGTTTTTAAACCACAAAAGAATCTTTTTCAGATTCAGATATTTATGATTTGCAGTGTAGTGTACATGGTTGTGATGTTAAGATTTGGTAGAAGTAGCAGAAGATAATCTGTTTGCATACTTATTGTCATGTTACTGTTCTGTCTAGTGAGACCAGATTTAGTCTTCCCACTGATTCTGTTATTGTTTGTAGAGACACATGTTAGGTTCATAATTACTTCGTGACAGGCAATCAAGAACATCTGGGAATTGGGAAGCACTGCCTTCTGCTTGTTTTGTCATGAGCATTCACGACTCAGTAGATAAATGATAATAGTTATTCGCAATAGTTATTTCTTTCATTCCAAACTCTGTCAAGAGTTGCATTTTCTGAATGAGTAAACCTTCGGTGGACTGAGATGTTGCATGTCAAAGCATGTTAAAAGCAAGGCTCTTTATACATACATAGAGAAAAATAGTTGAGTTTTTACTTTTTACATAAAAGATATGGATATATGACTTCCTGTATGATGTATATGATTTGCTCAGCCGAAGAAAAATTAAAGCTTTGGAAGATTTTTCTCCATCTAATGCAGGGTTCACCAATCTCGGTCCTGGAGGGCCGATGTCCTGCAGAGTTTAGCTAGAGAACCAGCTAATCAAGGTCTCACTAGGCATACTAGAAACTTTCAAACAGGTGTGTTGGAGCTGGTTGGAGCTAAACTCTGCAGGACAGCGGCCCTCCAGGACCGAGATTGGTGAACCCTGATCTAATGCAAGTGAATGGTGCTCAGCTTAGACCATTTTTGACTGTCCAAAATCCATATTTAGGCCTCCACATGCGTTCGAAAGTATATATTTTTAATTTTTCTCTGAAAATGACATCATTTTGCTTGAGAAGACCATTATTCGTCGTCTGGGGTTGTGTGGAGGCCTTTGAAGCTGCCTAAATATGATTTTTGGAACGTCAAAAATGGTCTGCGTTGAGCACCGTTCACTTGCATAGATGAAGAAAAATCCTGTAATGTTTTCTTCCAAAACCTTAATTTCTCTTCAGCTGAGGAAAGAAAGTCATATACATCTTGGATGGCCTTGGGGTGAGTAAATAATAAGGAAATGTTCATTTTTGTTTGAACCATTCCTTTAAGACGAATGCATAATTTCTACTCTTGTTTTATATTTCTGTATACTGCTGAAATGGTTTATGTGTAGCAGAGCACAGAGTTTTCTTTGGATTTTTTTTAGCACACAATACGGGCCGCTTGGCAATCGGGTTGTGTGCAGCGATAGTCATTTAATGTATTTTCTTAAACCTAATCTGCACAGGTTTATGACCTCTTTCATCTCACTGTGCATGCAGATATGACTGAGTGTTCCTGTGATCGGTGTGGTTCATTAACAGCAGGCTCTGAGGGATTGATCTGTACTCTGTCATGATGTAGATGACACTGGCAAGTTGATGAAGAAGCAAGCAGCAATTTAGGGTTTGAATGTGTGATATTCTGATATCAGTATTTATGTTGTTTGCCAGAAGAGGAAGGACTTGAAAAGGAGTTTAAACAGTATTGCATCTCTTTGAATTTAAAAGGAAAAGTATTGAAGGAAAGCCATTTTTTTAAACACTGTAGTCATCAATCCTATTACTAAGAGCAGTTATCTAAGTTTTATTATGCATCTTTGCATTGCTTGTCTTATTTGTAGTGTGTCTAATTTTTACTTAAAGACTTTGCTGTACCGTCTTTTTTTATTATTTTAAGAAAACTGAAGGCAGTTGTATGTAGCCTGAATGAGGGAAAACATCATCTAGCCAAAGATCATGTGTGATGAAATATCTTCACAGCTGTTCAGAATGACAGTCGAATGAACATTACTGGTTTGATTTAAGTTGTGAAATGTGGGAATGCTGTTGTAATTGTTTTCCTCCTGTACCTGAGGAAAGATCAATGCAATGTATGTTATTATTAGTCTAGTTTGCTGTATTTGTTACTGTTGTTTAGACCGATTGAAAATAACAAAACTTTTACTACGTTGGATTAGTAAAAGCCTGAAAAGTATTTAAGTTGTTCAAATAAAAGCATCCATCATGTGCAATAAATGTTTCCTATATATTCTACATTAGCATTTAGTCTTTAAAAGGAAGTACATATTGGGAACTTTACTAATGCAATATTTATCTATTATCCTCATATTTTCATAAAGCCTATTTATTCCTGACTATTATACTCTACAGCGCTAAAGTAGTTTCCCATCCAAGTACCTGTAGCTGTCTGTCACGTGCGATATGTTTATAGTACAATATTTAATAAAATTATTTTCTCTTCTCTGTTGTGTTCCAGGTAAGATGGTCCCACTTTATATTAAGTGTCTTTAACTACTAAGTACTAACATTTTAATTAATAATTTGATACAAAGCACTTGTGTACATGCTTTTACATTGTACTTGCATTAAAAAAATACCTGCAAGTAATTGTTTTGCAAACACAATAAGTACATTGTACCTTGTACCATTTTTTATGCAAGTACATAGTAGTTAAGACACCTAAAAATGTGCCTTGTAAGATTATAAATATGTATATCAATATCAATGTATATCTATTACAATGTATATCTATATCAGCCACACTAATCCCCATAAAGAAGGTAATACATAGACTGACAGGAAAAAGTTATAAAAACCACTCGACTCTCCAACAGGGGGAACTAAAACCCACACAATCTTCCAGTAGTAGAGTACATATGTTGTCTTTATTCAAGTATATGTACACCATACCATACGATATTATAAGTAACACCACAAACACGGCAGTAAATGCAGTTTAGCCAGCACAGCGGCAGCCTGAGAAAGTGGAAGATACACGAGTCCAGTGCGAAATTCGGGATACACACAGAAACATACACGTACAACAAAATACAAAACATGAATGAACACAAGTGGTAGAAGACAGAGACGGACAGTAGAAATGCAACAACAATAACCACAAAAATAAATATGTCAGGGTTATACAGGTCACAGCAGTCCCTGCTACTGCACACAGGGTTTGTCCTTAATATTTTTGATGCTATATTGCCTTTAGTTAAATTCAACTGGAACCTTTGAGTCCTATCTTATCATCAAATTGTAAAGACTATGCAATTGCATATGAATTTTAGCATTAAAAACCTCGGACTTCAGGGAGTGAGTGGCACTTCAGTAACCCCGTTCTCAAAAAATGTAACAAACTGATCAACAGTCAAAAAACGCATATAATCACATATAAACAGTCTGAAAATGAAATTCAAACATGTGAAGGGCACATTTAGTGCCACAAGTGTGTAGCAAAGCTCAAATTAGTGACATAACACAACTGGATACTCTATGTATAAAAATACAAATGATATATTTATTAATTTAGAGTAAAGACAACTAAAACACACAAGCCGAGTGGATATTCCAGCTTTTGTCAGTAAAACATTGGATGTGAGATCAAATCCACCCAACACACAGCAGCTACCCTATTGCACATTGTCACAATGCAGAGAATTAACATGCGTTTTACAGGCAAAACACACTTATCCACACACACAAGATGAATTAATTACTGCATCAGGCAGTAATATAATATATTACACCAATAGAAAGGTTATAATGAAAGAGTTACATGAATACAGAGAACAAAAAAAGTAGAAACAAAGTCAAGGCGGCCAGTTGAGCAGTGCACTATATTAACACAAATCCTTGACATGATACACTGATATATATTGGGCTTTTATTTGACCACAGTATTAAAAAGTATATATTTAGTAAAATCTTGACTGACATTTGACCTTAAAGAGCTCAAACTGTTCTGTCGTCATACACAAAATCAATAACTTCCACATTCATTAGTACCTGCCCGAGGCACTCACAAGGCACGCTTGCTTTCAAACAGGTACTGTAGTTAAACATCTGGGGACAGAATTCATATTCCAGTGCATTTTTATCTGGAGTAGCAGTACTTGTAACTCCATGTGAGATAACATACTGTTGATTTTACCTCACAAATAGCAGAAAGACAAAGGCTTCCTGCTGTTATTGTTCATGAAAACCTTCAATATTCAGTTTACAGACCTCATTAGCAAATATTATGATGGTGTAAGAACTGAAGTAAAACCAGTCAAAACATTTAAATCAACCGATAGCATCTATAAACCAAATGCGATAGATAAAACAGAGGTAACTCAATTTAGTTTCGTAACATTTAATGGCTTGATAAGTGTAACATTATCCTATGAGATCATTCAAAGTGCAGTGTTACTTTGCATACTGAATCTGTTCTTTCAGTCCTGAGATTTAATCCACATTCTTATGAAACCATGGCAGAGTAAACCATCTAAAATCTTTTTCTTTTTACTATGAGGGAGGATTTTTCCTTTTCCTTGTGTTATAAAACCCAATAGAAAAATGAGGCCCGTCCCTCCAACTTCTTAAAAGCGATAAAAAAATGTGCATCATTGAACCATCACTCATGTAAACATAGACCTTCATTAACACGGTGCAGTTCTCACTTTATCAAGGGAATAAGTTTGATTGTATCAGTTCTATACAGAAGCATCATGGTCCTCTGGTGTAACTCAAGGTATAAACAATATTAATCTCGTCAATGGCAGAATATTAAGTTCCAAAGAGGGAAAATGGGACACTTTTGTCTATAAACAGTCAAATATGCACACCTATGTTACTCAAGTCACTATAATCATCAATAAAAACGGTCCTATAGTTGTGTATCAACGTACATCTCGAAATAAAACAAAGAAAAATCCATTGAAAGCAGCAAAAAAAAAAATCAGAGTGTCTAGTCTCAACCCGAGTCCCAATAGCATTATCTATTTTTTTCATAGATTTTTTTTTTCCCACAAATTTTCATCTTTGCAGAACAATCTCAAATTTGTTGTGCACTTTGGTTCTGGTTGAGCTTTTTAACATAATTTCTACAGCTAACTTGCCAGAAATTAAATACATATACAAAGACTCGAGAGCAAAAGCAACCTCCGGAGAAGGTAGTCCTGTCTAAACACAGCTCACGTCAGCCCGATGATGAGACCTCTTAGTACCTCTCTTCATTGGGACATCCAACAGCAGACCGTCAATGCGCCAGGTCAGTGTGACTGGAACTCAGGTCCCGCGTCTTCCTTAGACGATTATTTCGTTCCTGTAAGATACAATAAACTGAGCTCAGGAGATCCTGAAGAAAGTGAACGAAAGGCCACTCAGGGTGAGTCTATTTTACATTATATATAATTAAATCCCATTATCAATTCACACATAAAAATTTTATTAGTTGACATTTTGCCAGGACACATTGTTGGGGGCAAAAAAGGCCCACAATCATGTTAAAAAAGGAAAAAAAAGAGCTGTTTTAACTGTTTAGCTAATACAAGTGTAACATCTTGCAGTCTGGGTGAAAGATGATTTACTGTCTATGTAAATTTATGTAAAACGGCCAGCTTGTAAAATGTTCAAACAAACAAACTTTTTTAAATTAAAAATCACTGGACAAAAATAGCTGAATTTAGTGTCATTTTAAAGGAAAGATTCTCTAAAATTAACAAACATCATTATTGCATCTCCCCATGGGGCAGTTGAATGGCCTGGTTCTCTCATGACAGTAAATTATGACATACTGTCACAAGAGAAACTACTGAATGTAGTATGTCTGGATTCCATTCACAATATATACCAGCTATAAAGTTTGTTCCTCATCAAATGTACTTAGTGTACAATATCTGACACACCTGAGGTTTAGTTGACAACTCTGTAAACAATGATTTGCTACTTGCTAATGCTAGCTGGTGACAGGTGGTATTAGGGGGAGGATCATTCACATTCTAGAAAGCATTTGATTAGACAAAAAGCTGGACACGCCCATGAATACAAATTGAGACATTATTTTACTGATGCATTTTAAACTATCTTCCTAAATGTAATAAAACATTTAAGAGTATGTTAACATAGATAGCTGAAAAGCTAACCTGGACTAAAACATATAAAAATATATACATTTTCATTTAATTTCTCTTTCTTTACAGTCCTTAAAGACTGTATAGATTCAGACCAAAGAACTGGAAAAAAGGCCCAAAAAAAGATAATGTGAAATACTACTGTTAAAGTGTCTATATGAATCTCTTTAGATATTATAAATACACTGAACAATGCATTAGCCGAACGTCAGGATTGTTTCCTAACAAAAAAAGTGTTTATTTTATAACCCAAGACCATCAGTGGTTATAGGGGATTTTAGCAAACACAATCAGATGTGTTAGTCTGTGACCGCTGAGATCTCACACATACAGTTAATTAATGTGTGTTAATATGGTAATGAAAGAGCTGTGGGTGTGTTGATAATAGATGCTCCCAAAAAACAGTGTCCAAGAGTATGAGACTGAAAGACAGTAAAGTGCAAGACAGATGGGCCAGAAAATAAATAAATAAAGAAAGCAGAAGGAATTGAGAGAAACTGAGGAGAAAGATGTCAGGAGAGAGAAAGAGCAGAAAAGAAAGATGTCGTCTTACTTTGAGTTCTCCCACAGGAATATCCGGCTGGTTGAGAACCCCAAGAGAGCTGGCCCTCTTCATGCTGCATCCGAGAGAGCCACATGCAAGCACGTCAGTTAGGTCAAAGGGCAGGTGTGAGGGGTCACGGAGGGATGGGAATGTGTGGGTTAAAACATGTAAAAGCAATCACTCAATGATGTTACTTTATTACTATGTGGACTAAGATAAAAACACCACAGTGGAAAGACATGCAATGACATACTGGCCATGTACACGCTGCAGCTGAATTCAGTTGTCTATTAGTTTTCTGTTTTGTACACACGGTGTTCAGTAATTTACAGGAGTGACAACCGCATTCTACAACCGAATTAACAAATTAATAAAGAATCTGGTGTATAGTACAGGTCAGAGCTCTTTAAGTTGTTTATGTTCATTATTATTGTAATATTATTTGCTTTGTAGTTTAACGTGTCTCCTCTCGTGACGCTTAATGTGTTTTGAAGGTGGCGTGGCTTTAGAGTGGCTCTGAAGGGAGGGTGGGATCTCATGCCTTTAAGGCTACAGTGCTAACACGCTATTGCTAGCTGGTCCGTAAATTGTAAATTGCCTGCCCAACATTTAATCAAAAATAGTGTATACCAAACTAAACACTCGAGAAAATGTTGCTGTGGTTATCACATGTCAATCATCACAATTTCGGGAGCGAGTCTGTTTCATACACACACAAAATGAGAAAAATGGGAATTCACGCCAGTATTTAATTGTCACTCCTATAACTTTACAGTGTGTACGTGGCCACTGTGTTACATTAGTCATCTGTTTTTTGACACTTCTCTCATTTCTCACAGAAAAAAAAAAAAAAAAAAATTAAATGTAATATTACTGCTGAGTTATTTCAGTTGAGTTATTATTATAAGTCTGTATTTTCTCACCCTCATGTTTTTTCAAGCCTGTACGCTTCTATTTTTTTATATTCAAATTTATAAATGGTGAATAAAAGCGTTACACCAAGTTTGACATTGATGCCGACACGTAATTGGTTTTCGCATATTGTAACTGAATAGGACACACCCGTTTGAATTTGAAGGACAGAAAATGTTATTTTTGAGCGCTGCAAAAATGAGAAAGTCTTTGTAAACAATTAACTAAATTTCAGTTAACTTTTCACACAAAACTGTTGTATGAATTTAAAATACTTGCAACGAGTCATTTGGACCACTTTTGGATTTATTTTTTGTTGGTGAAAATCAGTCAGGTTTGGAAAGATATGAGGGTGAGTATGATGACAAAATGTTCATTCCAGGATCAACTATTTTTTTAAGGCCGAAAAGGATGATTTCTATAACAAACAGTGCACAAAATTATATACACTAAACAAACAGACACCAAAAAGGAGCTGCAATGGACCCTTTTCACACTTCTGGATTTCTCAGAAGCGGAAGTCGAACTTCTATAGTAATGAATGGAAATACAAGAAAATTATAGCATTCAAATTTTCGGTCACTCCCTCAGCCTCACACAGCACTATTTACTATTTTTCTGTAATTGAATGCTAAAAGTAGGCTATAGTGTTATAAATGTATATAAAAAAAATAAAATAAAAATAAATAAATAAAAAATTATATATATATATATATATATATATATATATATATATATATATATATATATATATATATATATATAAAAAACAAACTTGATTTACAATGTTAACTGTGTAAACACATTACAGTCTGTGAAAAGGGTCCATTGTACAACAGTAAAAAGAAGTAGTTAGCCAAGGAGTTGGTAGACAGAGAAGATGAAGAAAGGTTAAAAAAAAAATTGGATAACACAGCAAGTGGGACCAAAAGACAGAAAATGGAGGAAACAGGCATGCAGCAGACAGCAAATTTGCATGGAAATGTTTATTCAATTAAACAAATGTACAACACAGCACAGAGTAATAAAAGTCCTCAAAAAAAAAAAAAAAAAAAAAAAAAAAAAAAGCAGACACAAAAAGGCATCAAGAAAATCACCAGGCAAAAAAGGCATAAAAGATGAACAAAGTAATCATAACACACGCAAGAAAGTTAAAATGCAAAGAATAAATAAAAACAAATGGCATTTTACAGGGTAAGGAGAGAAAGTTAGTCACATCTGGCAAATCAGATGCAACAGGAACCCCAGTGAGCCGTCCTGAACACACTGCATCAATGTCATCCGTCCGTCACGTTAGATGTCAATATGTCATTCAGGGTTAAGCAGGTTTATTCATGTGCAAATAATACAGCCCAGTTAATAAAGCAAGCAAATCCCTTCATCCACTTAAAACTGGGCAGTGAAAGAGAAAGACTTGTATACCGGCAGAGGACTTTCCTTCATTATAATGTTATCACAGTGTGCAAAATCACCTGCCTTCCTCACATTAAAGAGATTTCTATAAAACCAGTCCATAAACCCTCTTAAAAGGAAAAGCAATTTCTTTTTTGGTGTCATCCAGTGTTTAGAGTAATTCAGATAGGGACATTCACTTCAATTCACTTCATGCTCTCCATATTTACAGTCTATGACTCCCAATGACATTTAAATTATCTTTAGAACGTCTAGTGGCATCATTTCAGACAGAGATACGGATTGTTAATCTGTCCCAGTGGGATCCTAAACTGCTCAATCCTGCTCCTCAAGATCTACTTCACTGCAGAGTTTAGTTGAAACTCTATTTGAATCATTTTAACAATGTCTTCCCAAAAGTGTGATTGAGCATTCTCCTGTCCCAGTTTTCAAACCATATAGCCATTCCAGTTGCTATTCAAGTGCATGGTCATGTTCGCCTACCCATTGTTGAGTCCGTAGTGGGAAGGTTTTGGATTTTGGAAAGGGTTTTGGTCTGAAAATAGGGATGGAAGTGGTGATAGTTACCCAGGATTTTTGGGTTCGTTTTCTCGTAAGCCTCCTCCTTTGAGCTTGCGGACCAGTTTCTCACTGCTGCGTCGGATAGAGGCCCGCAGTTTACTAAAGGAACCGCTGCGCTTCAACGAGCCCGAGCCGTCCTGCCAACAGAGACGCTGCAGCGTTAAAACCACAGACGTATTTACATACTGCACATTAGTGAAAGAGGGCACTGACACAAGCTCATCCTCAAACACACTCAAGCACAATGATCACTTACCTGGATCTGGAAATACGGTCCTCGGTTATGTTGTTTAAAAGGGATAGTTCAGCCGAAAAAGAAAATTCTGTTATAAAATACTCACCCTCATGCCATTCCAAGTCATTTAGTTATATGACAAACAATATAAAGCAATCATGTCCATTCATATGGATTACCGTTATGAATGTCTTTATGAACTTTTAAATCTTTGAGCGTTCAATGGATGGACAAAAATGATGAGAATATTGAAAACATCCTCATTTATGTCCTAAAGAGGAACAAATGTATTTTTCAGTTTGGACTGACATAAGGGTGAGCAAATTTCATGACAATTCTAATTTTTGGGTGAACTAACCTTATAAAGTTACTTACAAAAATATGACCATATTTGAATGATATAACCTTTCATTACAAATGAGATAATATTTGCTGGTCAGGACAAATTCCAAAGCCAAACACATTTAACATGTCGTTCCAAACCCATAAGACTTTCATTTGTCTTCAAAACAAATGTATATATATTAACAGATTTCTCTCCCTCCATTAACAGCTAAGCAAGCACCACTTTGATGCTTCAAAAAGTTCATAAAAAGATCGTAAAACTTATCCATATGAATTGAGCGGTTTAGTCCTAATTTTCTGAAGAGACTCGATCGCTTTATATGATGAACAGAATTGTTTTAGGCATTTATCCACATATAAACATTCATCAGTTGTGGTAAACAGAAAGTCAAGCATGTTCGCTTGACGTACAAGAACCAATGAGGTTCATTCTCGTTATGCAGCCTGTTTGAGCTTCAGCAAGAACCAATGAGGTTTGTTCTCGTGCATCAAGCAGGTTCGGTTGAGCTTCTGTTTATGTCCACTGATCTCTGTTTAAGTGTGAATAAAAGCCTAAATTCAATCTGTTCATCATATTAAGCGATCGAGTCTCTTTAGAAAATTTGGACTAAACTGCTCATTTCATATGGATTAGTTTTATGATCTCTTTATGAACTTTTTGAAGCATTAAAGGAGAACTCCGGTCAATTTTAACATTGAGCTCATTTTTTTGTACATTTGGAGTGCTGTCAATACAGAGAACAACGACAAAAATCTGTGTTGCCTACACCGAGTTATTATATTTTTAAAATTTGCACCCTGTTGACTTCAATGGGGCAAGTACTAAACCTGCTTTTAGCCTCTTAACATCCTTGATGTGTCATTACAAGTGCACAGAAAATGTGAGTGATTCCTTCTGAGTGAACACGAGTGAGTCTGACTGCAGTAGATGTGAAAGAAATGTATAAAAATGATGTTATTTAAGCCAGCGCAAATACCTTTGTTTACATCCTGTTTTTCGGTTGAAGTCCAAAGTAGTCGATTGCCGA
This sequence comes from Squalius cephalus, assembly GCF_949319135.1. Classification (NCBI taxonomy): domain Eukaryota; kingdom Metazoa; phylum Chordata; class Actinopteri; order Cypriniformes; family Leuciscidae; genus Squalius; species Squalius cephalus. Next base: position 29,190,308 of record NC_137142.1, read on the forward strand.
GTTCACGCGCGTGATCATAGGTATTAAACCTATGCGTGTGAACTCTGCAATCGACTACTTTGGACTTCAACCGAAAAACAGGATGTAAACAAAGGTATTTGCGCTGGCTTAAATAACATCATTTTTATACATTTCTTTCACATCTACTGCAGTCAGACTCACTCGTGTTCACTCAGAAGGAATCACTCACATTTTCTGTGCACTTGTAATGACACATCAAGGATGTTAAGAGGCTAAAAGCAGGTTTAGTACTTGCCCCATTGAAGTCAACAGGGTGCAAATTTTAAAAAGAGGATAACACGGTGTAGGCAACACAGATTTTTGTCGTTGTTCTCTGTATTGACAGCACTCCAAATGTACAAAAAAATGAGCTCAATGTTAAAATTGACTGGAGTTCTCCTTTAAATTGGTATTTACGTAGCAGTCAATGGTCTTCAAGATATTAAAAATATCTTCAATTGTGTTCTGAAAATGAACGTCTTACGGGTTTGGAACGACATGGTCATTTTGGGTGAACTAACTCTTTAAACTAAAACTTCCATTTCTAAATCTCATAATTATGGCTTAAACATGATCACAGTTAATTTTTTGTTATTTTCATCTTTAGAAAGAAAAGAGTATATTGTATAAATAATCACGCTCTACTCCCAAAAAATATTTACTACTATTTCTTAATGACTCTCCATTACTTTTTCCAGTTATTCATGAGTGCTGGATAAGAATGATTAAACATTATGAAAAAATTATTTTAAAATAATTATAGAACTGTACACAGACTGCACTCACAAAACAGCAATTTTTAGCTAACGAAACACTGCTGAGCATTACTAGTAAGATCACTGTAGAAATGAAAAAAATCCTTTAAGTTTGAAATCTTCCTATGAATTTATGAACCCTGTAATATTCTGTAGGTCCCGATACAGTTCGTCCTCCGATCTTTACCACAGTCTGCTCTGCTGCAGTCTCTTCTGCTGCGACCCCTCACCTTTGACCCCCTGAACCTGGCTATTCATCCAGGGGCTTGGAAAAGCGACGAGGGGGTGATGGAGGTGGAAGGGGGAGGAGGAGAGGTTTGAAGAAGATGCAACACTGAGCCAGAAAAATCATGACCATCACCTCCATTTAAAAGACAAGCAGTTACAGCAGTCAGCCACAACACATCCAACTCACACACACACACCAACATCAGGTTTAAACATTTCACCAGAAACACACACATATGCTTTCAAAAACAGATAAAGAGAAGGAGAACACAAGCAGAGGCTGTGGTCAGCAAAGTCAGTTTTATTTAGTTATGAAAGACACAAGATGCAGCAACACACCAGAGAACATGTTAGTAGAAGAAAGAAAACAAGAGCATCAGATTCTACAGACATGCTTCTATTCGTCCCATCTAATCCTTCTCATCTACCCATCTCCCTTTTCTAGTGTTCTACTATATACAATGGTCTCTGAATAATGAACAATATGAAATGGTTTGAAAAAGTGTGTGGAAAACAAGATTTGCTGGTCTACACAAATGCTGAACAACACAACCATGCCACATTAATGCACTGTACAGAAAGTGTGTGAGAGAGAGACAGATAGCATTACAGGGCTCGCTTTCGGACACAGCAGATCAAAGTTCAAATGGCTCCCAGCACTACAAGACATTGAGGGTAACCAATGAGAAACAAGAGAACCGAGTGTCACAGGCCTTGCAGCTTAAATCAATGTTAGCGTCAATATGAGAGAAGCTCTATTTACAGCATTTCTGGCATAATGGTGATTGGAACGTACAATTTTGAGTCATCCCTCGCTTTACTCATTTTATTCATTTATTTTAATATATTATTTTGTTATATCATTTTAAGGAAATAAGAGGGGTCTTTAAGATTTCATTTTGCTTTTTATTTCGCACTGCCCTGAATAAGCTATTCCACATAAGAAATGTTTCCATATATTTCACAAGACAAAATAATAGCTAAATAAAATGTTTTAAAAATAAATAAATATTATAAATTATATATATAAATATGGTTTCAAAAGTATGACCATGTCCAAAGTTCTACACAGTTATACTGAATCAAATTGAATTTATTTTAAACTTTCAGGAATCTTGACAAATTACTGTCATTATAAGTATGATTTAAAAAAAAAAAAAAAAAATCTTTTTATTAAAATTTGAGAAATGAGATTAAGTTTTTTAATATTAACATTATGCCAAAAATGCTTTTGTGTATAACTTATTAATGAACACAGAATATTGTTTTTATGGAGGATGTATGTTAAATGTACAGCATAGACATTAATCAGAGTAGGTTTGGTTTTAATTTGTCAAATCAATTAATCTAACAAAAGTTTGTTTATATATACACATATTATATAAACAAACTTGTATGTAATAGGCCAGCCCTATATTAAATATGAATATCTACTCTAAGGTCTCTTTACACAGCTCTTTCATACAGACTTTTAAAAGAGTGCAAGTCATGGACTCTTTTTGACAGATATGGTCACTATGAACAAAAATTCCCTTTGTGTTCAGTGGAGAAAATAACAGCAAATAGATTCAGAGGGTGAGTAAATAATGACAGAATTTTCCTTCTTGAGTGAACTACTGCTTAAACACCAAAGCAGTTGTATTAAGACGAAAATTCCAATCAGTGTTAAAAAGGGAAAGGAAAGTGGAGGATAGTCCCTCTGAATATTTGAGCAGGAAAACAGAGTCTTTACTAAGAGAGAGATTTATACAGCAGGAGACTCTGTGATGGAGCTCTAAAGGAAGTTAATTAGACACAGACATAGTGGCAGCTTACATTCCAGATGAACAGACAAACAGTTAAAGAGACTGACGGACAAGAAGAGACCTCTCTACAGACATATTACAGACTGACAGATTATTATAGTGCTGCAAGATAGAAGAGAGACTTAGTTCAGCTTTGACAAGAAGGAAAGGCCAAGGAACTTGGCCAGGTCGGGTCTGCTTTAGCCCACTTATGCCCACAGGAGGAGGAGGAGGAGGAGAAGGAAAGGTGCCGTTCGGAGAGAGGAGACGAAAAACATCAAAGCTGGAGAGGGGGGGTGAGGAGGGCATCCATCATGCAGAAGGTAAGTTCAACAACCATAACAAGGCACCTGGAGTTACACCTGCCAACCACACGAGAAAGAAAGAAAGAGAGAGAGAGAGCAATGCAAGAGGAGGAAGAATAAGTACACAAGGAGAAGAGAGAGGTTATAGAGAAAGAGGAACAGAGACAAAATGTTATATTATTAGGGAGACTGAAACTGAAAGTGCAGACAATGAAAAGAGACAGATGAAAAAGCAAGAGATATAGAAAGTGAAACAAAATGTTAAATTGCAGTAAGGCCTGAAACATACTGTACACAAGCAAATGCTCAAATTGTGCCAGTGTAACCCCTCCGGTTCTACTCGTCCCAGTTCTACTCGCTGGCCTCTGTTACACTGACCCCCCTAAACCACACTCCCATTCGGGTCACGGCACCAATGTAATCCCTCTGGTTCTACTTGCACCGCTCCAAGCAGGATTCAAATTGGCATTTCCTGCATGGTAGGCAGGGGCGCTAACAAGGACGCTAAAGACCGCAGCATCTCGCGTCAGTTGCTAGTGCGCCCCTTGAGGCCAGGGGAGTGAGGTTAACTCGCACTCGCTGGCCTCCGTTACGCCAGTACACACTTCTCTTCTCTCTGCATTCTCAGAGATGCCACAAGGGGCGCTATAGCATTAGAGCAAACTTTTTCTCTTTCAGGTCAGCTGCTGTCATGGTGAAGTAACAGTTTGAGTAGAATCTTTGTGAGGAGAGTTTAATATGAGCGAATACTTCTAAAAAAACGACAAGTAATGTCCAAAATTCAGCAGTTCGAACAGAGTTCTGCAGGAATTAGTCTTAAAGGGGTCCTGTTGTGATCACATACAGGTTCATAATTTGTTTATGGGGTCTTCCAGAAACACGTTTACATCATAGTCAAAAAACACCTTTGCAAGCACGACTTGAGCTGGAATGATAAACCAACTCTTGGACATGACGACAACACACTACTGATGCAACTCAACCAGGCCTAGTCCTTTTTTTTTTTGAGTGTGCCTTAGGTGGGAATTATGTAAATGAGGATTATTGTGATATGTTCCCGTAGGAAAATTCAAGGCTACAATCAAGGGCATTTCAGGGAGTTCAGAAACAGTGCGAACTCCCTTATTTTGTGTTGAAATTGGCTGATAGATGGGAGGAGGATCCTCTGAGCTCTGAACTTTGCCATTCAGGTGAGGAGGATGCGAAGGAGACTGGTGGGGTGGAGGGCATCGAAGCCAAAGCAGCCTTGCCGCCCTTCAAACCTTTTTCTCCGGCTCTGACTGTGTCGGGAGATTGTCTTGATGGACAATGTGTAAGAATCATAAACTTTGGTTTCGCCACAGAGCATATTTTTTAGCAACAATCCAAAAGCCAATGGAAAAATATCCTATTGGCTTTTTGTCGAGGGAACAAGAGTGATGCTAATTTCTGATTCTAACAAAGTTTACAAGGTACCAGGTTGATGAATACGCTTTTGAGGATCAAATCATCAATGTATTTGCCAGGTTTTTGGAATTGGTCTATATTCAATTGTCATTACTATCACAAAAACATGACCGTGCAATTGCAATTTTCTGCATATGTGTTAAGTCAAAAGGGAACATGTAAATGGATTGCGGTAATAATATACTCCTCAGAAGAACAACAGCAACTCACAGGGGCTTAAACAAAAGCAAATGAAATCTGGAACAAAACAAAGAACACAAATATTGTGCCACTGTGATCACACATGGGATCATGTGCTTATTTTGTGTAAAATGGCTGACTGAAATAAATTCAGCATAGTAGTCTTGTTTAAAGGCCAAAGCCACAGGCACTTTTCCATGACTCTATTCCTACAACCCTGAGCAATGTCTAAAAATGGCACACCATCAACCCTGAGGTCCTATTGATTTGTGCAAGCTTATACATTATGGACCTCAGATTTGACTGGGAGACGGCTATAAATAGATGAGGACAATAACACAAAATGGACTGGCAAGAGGTAGAAAGCAAGAGGATACTTTAAGTGTGCAAACAAACACACATTCACAAATAGGATTAGAGCATGCATTCAATGAGACAAATCAGAAAAACACACCAGAAGTACAGAACACACAGCCCACGCCAACATGTACGTGAATGTAAGACCTTGCTGATTTTATGAGTGAGTGCCTGTATGTGTAAGAAAAACAAACGCATGTTTGAGAAAGATTTACAATATAACAATATAAAGTACTGAGCCGTGTGCGCGAGAGAAAGAGACAAGGACATATAAGCAAGAAAGACAGGGAAGGGAAATTCAGGTGAATGAGATCACAGCCAAACCAGCTCGATGAATCTGATAGGAGCCTCCCACAATATGAATTGGGGGGGTGGGTTCTCGCCATGGGGGATGCTGATTGGTTGTCTTGGAGCTATGGTTACTGTTGCTACGGCAGCATAAAAGTTGTGACTCAGAATTGCAGAGAGACTACAGCAGAGGTGTGATGATCAAAACAGCAGCTACGAAACATCTGCCTTACAGAAGAGAAGCAGTTCATATTCATCTAATGCTAAGCTACAGAGAGGAAGTTAATGAATGAATGATTTCTGTTTAGATTAATGATGATTTGGATCATTCATTAACCTTGTGGAACATTTTTAAACAATTCATTGTGTCTGGCACGTAAGAAATTCTGTTAATTTAAGGATTGAGTGTGTTTAAAAGACAAGCTGTGATTTAAACTGCAAATGCATGAGATTTATTTCAATAATGCAACCCACCTGCTAAGCAATTTTTTTTAGAAACCGCAGGTATATCAATAATTCAAGTTTTTACTCTTGTTTAAAGACATTTTTCTTTTATATACATATATTTTATAAAATTCAATAAAATATGAAAATGATTAACTTACATAAATGAAACGGTATCAAACATTAATACTCTTGAATATATCAAATGTGTATGAATACACTACCACTTAAATGTCTGGACAACTCTTATAAAAATAATAATAATTATAATGGTTATTAGTAATATTAATACTCGAATATATTACATTTAATACTATTATTAAAATAATTGTATAAAATTGAATCATAATCATCATTATTGCTATTATTATATAAAATAACATTATTATAATTAAAATCTAAATGCATCTACAACTTCAAGCACTTCAGTATAAGACTCTAAATCAACATTTTAATTTTTTTTTAATCATACAGAAATTCAGTCAAGTGAGTCCAAACGTTTGACTGGTAGTGTATTATGTATAAAGAATGTGTACTAAATATAAACTATGTAAAAAAAACAATCTCTGCAGTTAATGAATATAATTTGAGTTAATTCATGGTTGAAAGGGTTAATAGGGTTTCAAGTCAGGCCACTATAAAGCACTACAGGCAAATACATTTGACACTCAATCAGCATGAGGAATATGATTACAATGATGTATGGAGTCAGGAAGTATAAAGAGTAACTCCAATCCAACACTATTTGAGCCCCAGAACAGGCCTGCAAACTCCACACGCTGCTCTTTGAGAGCAGTAATGCTGAACTGACTGAGGTTACTTTCATACTTTTGATTCTGAACTCAATACAAGCCACTGTAATAATATAATTAGCTTTATCTGATTTCAGGTTTGATCTGCTTCCAGTGATTCATGGTTCTGTCTAAAATAAAGTTTGATCAATGCACTGGCACACATCCAAATGCATTTTTCTTCATGTGATTAATTCTGGATGTGAGGTGGGGTGGAAGCATGTGGGAATTATTGTGTCTTGTCAGGTCAGAATTACATGCCGCCCTACATCACTATCCTCTCACTGAATATTTATACCTGCCAGGCCTCAGAGACCCGTGAAATATTGTAGTGTGTGTGTGTGGGCCTGGGCGGTGTGTACTGTACTTACCCCGTTCCACTCCACGCTCATACTCACTTCCTCTCCTCCGTCAGGGCCGCTTTCGTACTTCACCGTGTCAGAGGTCAGGCTCTCACGGCTCCGCTGCTTCTCTCGTACTTCAGGGTCTCCCAGCACCTCCGCCACACGCTGCTTATGTGCCGTGTCCAGACCCTGCAAGAAAGACAGACAACACAAAATTAATAAATATGGTCTGATCAAAACAATCATATTTTTATCAGCTTTGACCTACAACCTATCTGCCCATTTATAGAAATTTATAGTGACTTTGTATTCTAGAAAAACTTATATGGTTTTTTATGGAGGTTGTCATTGTCAGTATAAATCAATGCAGTTTGAACATTCTTAATTATAATTATCTTATATATTTCACACATTTTGTTTTTATTTACTTATTTAGATATTTTATAATAAATAAATTATGAAAAAATATAAATAAAAAATATTTATATTGTATATATATATACACACACATACATATACACACACATACATATACATATATTAGGGCTGTGAAAAGATTAATCGCGATTAATCACATCCAAAATAAAAGTTTGTGTTTACATAATATATGTGTTTGTACTGTGTATAATTAAATTTGTATATATAAATACACACACACATGCATGTATATATTTAAGAAATATTTGCATACATATACTGTATATATTTATATATAATTTATATTATATATAAGTATACTTTTTATATATATAAATAACAGTTTTTCTTAAATATATACATGCATGTGTGTGTATTTATATATACAAATTTAATTATACACAGTACACACACATATATTATTTAAACACAAACTTTTATTTTGGATGCGATTAATTGCGATTAATCTTTTCACAGCCCTAATATATATATATATATATATATATATATATATATATATATATATATATATATATATATATATATATACACACACACAATTTTAAAATATAACATTATATACTAAATAATATCAAATAAAATACTTTATATACACACCCATACCCAATATATTATATATTAATATAACACATTTTATACGCAGTTGCACTGTAATTTATCTCAAATCTGACGACACATACACATTTATAATATGGTTTGTTGAAAATACGAGTAAAACAGACAGGCAGAGTTAGGTTAATGTATGTTTCAGTCGATGGATACGCATTCTGGCTTCTCACAAACTTTGTTCAATGCAAGTGCCGTATGCTCTAATATGACCACGCTAAACCTTTATAAGACATTAATAAAAACCTATTGAACCCTGAGTGACAGCTGGCCCGTTTGTATTTCACCAACAGACCACACACACACACACACACACACACACACACACACACACCTGTTTTCTGGAGCGCAAAGCCGCCTCCTCCAGGGTCTCTGCAGCCTCAAACTTGCCCTGTCTCTTGTAGAGAGCGCCAAGATTCTTCAGTGTGGTCGTCACAGTGGGGCTGCAGGCGGCAGAAGTCAGACAGGAAAACATTTCATTGTGATGCTGCAGAAGTAAGACTGTAAAATCTCGAGGCTAAGCAAATTGTGTATACTTGTATCAATGCATGCAGCAGATGAGGGAATATCTGACCTGTCTACTTTACAGGCCTTGTACCAGCCACCATACTCTCCAAACGGAGAGCCATCCTTCTGCTTGCCCTGAAACACAGAAAGCATTTAGAAACAAGCTCTCAAAAACACTGAAAGTACCATCTGGACAGTGCTGATATTCAACATTAAAACATACTGTAGTATAAACATTACTCTCGTCCTGTGACTCTTGACCTGTTCTCACCTTGCTCTGTTCTTCTCTCTCCTCTGCATGCATCCAGATGGGTTTATTTTCATCTGCAGGGGGAAACAAAGGACATAGAAACAACATCACTTTAAGCCTAAACACACAGACACACACACACATGCCTAGCTATAAAGTTCAATATAATGAGTGATGGTGTTTCTAGTGCCTGAGGTGACTAGTGTGCTCACTGACAGAAACAGTGGGAGCTTTTAGCTTACAAATGAGCTCTTGGTTAGAGCTTCACAATTAATCATGTCTTCCTGCCAATGTGTGTGTGTGTGAGAAAGAGCATGTAAGAGAAGGAAAGAAGATGCAGAAACCACCAAGACTAGTCTTACAAGTTAGTCATCACATTTTTTTCTTTAAGACTGCTTATAACTTTTTTAAATCAGTTACATAAAAACGTAGATTGGCCTAGTTTGATACCGAAAAGTAAGGCTAACTGCTAGTGGGTCATACTAGTTCTTAAGACATTGTCTTGACATAATGGCTTTTTATGCAACTGGCCCCAGAACTAGAGTAACAAAAAGGAGTTTGAAAGTGTGTGTGCATAAGTGACTCCAAACGTGTGCAACTATTAGGACTGGAGGGAATAAATATTATCTTGATATTTTTAAGACACTGACATTAATCAATACATCTCACAGCAAAACATTTACCAATATTTACATAAATTTCTAATTAAAATATTTGAATACATACTACTGTTCATAAGTTTGAGGTTCAGTAAGAAATTATGCATTAAATTGATCAAAAGTGACAGTAAAAAACATTTATAATCTTACAAAATATCTGTCAAATAAATCTGCCAATTATTGCCATTTTCACAGAGGATTCATTTTATATCGCCAGCAAAATCATAACAAATATATAATGAATAAATAACATATCTTTCAGCCCTAAGGAGCATGTTAAGCTTCACTTTGAATTCTGCAAAACTCCAGTGTGGTAAGCTGTGTCGCTGCTGCTGACTGTATAAAACATGCTTAGAAAGTTTGTGAGGTTTATTTTTAAGTAGAATAGTGTCGAGCACATTTTAATATTCCATAGAGAACAATGCAAAAAGATATTCAAAAAAAATGCTTGGGTCAGGAAAAAGCACACATACCATCTACAGAGCCAAATTCTCTCTCATGGGCTCTGGTCAGGATCTCCTTATATAGAGTCTCGGCCTGCTTAAATTTCCCCTGTTTCAGGTAGCATGAAGCCTGAGAAACAGAGAGAAATGGGTCAGTAACAGGGATGTACTTATTTGTATCAATTTTCTAGATTACATTTGACCAAGTATATTTATTGACTGTATTATATGCAGGAAAAAAGTTAGACCCTACAATACGATGACACACTAATTTATTTCTACATACATCGACCTTTGGTGCTTGTGCTTGATTGAAGTTTGATCAATAATTTTCTAATAAATATCAATGGCTGATATACAGTACATCTTATCATAGCTGCCATAAACCCTAAACAACGTCTGCTGAATACGGAGCCCCTTAAAGGGACCTGGTGATGGAAAAAATATATTTCAATCTTTTTGCGCTAACTCGCTAAAGTTTTGCAATCCCCTGAGAAACTTTGCATTCTTTCGCAAAAATTTCGCATTCCCAAGAGAAATTTTGTGTTCCCTCTCAAAACTAGGGCTACCCCCTAATAGTCAACTAAACGCTAGTCAACCAACATTTATATTAGTCGGTTAGTCGCAAGAAGAAAAAAACCTCCACAGGAAGTGGCAAAGAAAATGTAAAAGCACTGACATAATTTTTCCTCCCATCTCATATTTTTTTCCTTCACCATGTCCCTTTGGTGGTTCCGTAGCTTAAAGATGTTTCAGTCCGAGCACGACTATTTACTCTAAAAGCTTCTTCCATTACACTGAAAGCAGAATGAGCCATATCTCATGTGTATAATTTGCTGAGACGACAGAAATCCTGCAGTATAGACACTGCAGACACCACACCATATGTATACATTTCCTAATGCTAATTAAAAAGAATGACCAGACAGAAGATCATTTCAAAATGAATCAGTGTTATTCTAATGGGATATTCGATTGCAAAGTTAATCCATTATTTATCTATGACAAATGTTATCTGGAGGTTTTGTTTTTCTCTAAACATGCTCAGAAATGCATAACTCCACAAATGGAGGTCTGTTTGCTAGTTAAATGAATGGGGAGTGTGAAGTGGGAGTGTGAATTGTGAGTGTGTTTGTACCAGGTTGTTTTTGGTCTTGGCCACATTGGGGTCGTCAGGGCCCAGTTTGGTCTGGTAGATCTCCAGGGCTCTCTGGTAGTAGTACTCCACCTCTTCATACTTGCCTTGGTTCTGACACAGCAAGGCCAGATTATTCAGCTGCTTAGCAACATCAGGGTGGTCCTTCCCCAGCACCTGACACACAAACACAAACATAGCCCATGTTATTCAGCTGCCTTATCTGTGCTACTCTGATTGTAGTAGTATACAACCACCTACAGAGAGGGGATGACCTGGTTATTCATCCTAATGCTTACTATGGTGGCTGTGGGAACGGTCCCAATTACCAGTTAAAATAGCCCCTCTTTAGAGCCGTTTACACAGAACACATTAGGGGCTTTCACACAGGAACTTAAGTTCTAGGAACTAACCACCAGGGTGGTTCCCTTATGAGCGTTTTCCTGGTTGCACTCACACCGCCAGTAGGAACTCTGAAGTGACCTAAGCCGCGGTTGTTGTGGCTTTTATTTTGACGGATGCGGCTTACCATTATTTTGACGGCGCTGAGAACACCAGCCAGAGCCTGAGCATATAGTGCTCGCATTCTCCGCGTTCATTAGTTTATGATCGGTCTAACAGTCCTGTCTAATACGTTATTAGATAGACAGTACATGAAAAGGTATTAGCGTATGCCATGTGGTTGATGTCTAGTGTTGCTAGCTGAACAGAAATACAATAATGTTTCGCTTGGTCACCTCAAAGTTGCGTTAGATTTTCTCCTTAGCGTAAAGGTTAAGAGGCCCATCTATCACTGTTTTCAACTTCAAAAATGACAAGTTCTAGAAATGCATTTTTTAAAGTTTAACTTCTTTTAACTGGAGTGCTTTTAGAATGCAGTGTCAGACACGAGATTCTGCAAAAGATGTGAGACACGAGCGCAATGGTCAAACACATTTACAAAGAAAAACAATGGAAACGCAGGGCAGTGAAATGCAAAAACACATTCTGTGTGAACAGACCCTTTTTAAAGCTTGCAAATTTTTTCCACTTCCACTTTTTCCCCAATGCCCTGTGTCTCACGTTTTTGCATTCCACTGTGCTCCTTTTACATTGTTATTCTATTCGAGCATGATGGATGTGTTTGAACGTCGGCACGACAACAGATTTTCGACCGTAAATTAATGCCTCGCTCTATTTCTGATGTGCTTCAAGCACTCACGCAACTTTTGACACAAAGGACAAATGAGTTTGCAACGTTTGCTTTGTCGCCTCTTGACAGCCCTCAGATTCACCAGTACAATTGTGGGTAATTAAGAGAAACCACAGTGTGTCAAAATATTAACTTCAGACAGTATGGAGCTGAACAAGTTAAGACGCCACTTAGAGACTTCACATCACGAAGACAAAGAGAAGCCAGTTAGAGTTGAGAAGTTGTAGTACTGTATTAATTATAATGTTTCAAATAAATACAAGCAAGGTCATGTCTGAGAGTGTCTTAATATGGGGGCTTGAAAATATTTTTCTCTACAAAAAAAGGGGGCAGAAAAAGTTTAGGAACCAGAGATTTACGTATTGCATGCAAATGACCTGAACCAGTCTGAAAAACAAAGTTTTTTTTTTGAGTGATTTGAGCAAAAGCAGCATTTATGATACTAATGTCATTAGATTTTACTGCTGATTTGGGGCTGATTGGGGCAGTTGTGACCTAAGAATCGGACTTGTTACCCAAAGGTCGCGGGTTCAATACTCAATACCATCAGGGAAACGACTGAGGTGACATTGAGCAAGGCACCTAACCCCCAATTGCTCACCAGGCACCACAGCAAAAAAGAAAGCCCACTGCTATGGGTGTGTGTGTGTGTCCACAGTTTGCAGTGCGTGTGTGTTTTCACTACTCACTGCTCCTAAAGTGTGTTCACTAACTTGGATGGGTTAAATGCAGAGGACAAATTCCAAATATGGGTTACCATACTTGGCCTTCACTTCACTTCACTTTCACCTGATTTGAAATATATTTGAAATTACATTTTTAAATATTTAAAAATTTAAATATTCCTGATTTAATTCTAAGCTGTCTCCATCTCTGTTTATAAAACACATGCCTTAAGGAGGATTTTTATTGATTAATTACAATGAGCATCTCTGCTTATCTCTCTACCTCTCTGTTGTTGTTCGGCTCGTGTTGAGAGATATTGACTGTGAAAGGGTGAAGGGCTCTGTGACCAATGTGATTCAATGTTTTTTGAAGTTGAAAGAAAACCTTTGCCAACTGGTTTCACTGCTTGTTCCCTCGAGATTTTCCAATGGGGTTTTATAATGGGGTTTTTCAATTTATGAGTAAAATAAAGACTGTGGTAAACATAACTCAACGATACTTTGAAGTTTTGTTCTACAACGTACACTCCACACACTCACATCACATCCCAATCTGTCTCATCTAGTTACTTATTAAAAACGTACGTTTTCAAAAATGAACATAACTGATTCAAAATTCACGCTTTCGCTATGGGTTTGTGTAATTTTGGGTTTGTTATAGACCAAAATGACAAAGTATTGTCAAGTTATGTTTACCACAGGCTTTATTTTACACATAAATCGAAACCCCCAGAGGAAAATCTCAAAGAAACTAGCGGCGAATTAGTATTGCGAGTTCTGATGTCATACATGCACAACTCTATAGATACCATGTGTTTCAGTTATTCTACCATGGTGATTAAAACCCCCTAAAAGGCTTTTATAAAACAGCGGCAACAGCAATACTATGAAAGAAAAATTATCAATAACATCTAATAAAACAAACTGATCTAATATATAAACGATAGATAAACTACATTGTGATAAATACCATTATATGTACACTACCATTTAAAACTTTGCTGTCTGCAAAACTTTTATTTTTTTATTTTTAAAGTCTCTGATGTTCACCAAGGCTGCATTAATTTGATCAAAAATACAGTAAAAACAGTAATATTGTGAAATGTTATAACAAATATTTTGTAGATGAATTTGTAGCATCATTTGCTGCTCAAGAAACATTTCTTATTATCATCAGTGTTGAAAACAGTTGCACTGCTTTTTTTTGTGGAAACCATGATTAAAAAGAAAAAGCATTTATTAGAAATAGAATTCTTTTATAATATTATAAATGTATACCGTCACTTTTGATCAATTTAATGCATCCTTGCTGATTAAAAGCATTTATTTCTTTGAACGGCAGCGTAAGATTTTGGTCATGCCGCAATAGAAAGGAAAATATGAAATGTCTGCAGAAGTTAAGCGATGAGATTTTGAATTCAGCAGGTTGTCTAAGCTATTTCTCTCAGCTCTGCATGTGTGAGACGCAGCACTCTGAGTAAGACTCTCAAGACTTGCAGTAAGAGCTTTATCACACAGGCTTAGAAGAACTCTCTCCATAAAGAGATCAAAATAAATCTGTGACGCAGCGGGAGGGAATGGGAATGAGTGTCTAAGAAGCACAACATTTTCATCTGTACGGAAGGTGTGCGGCTGCTGCTGGTGTTATTTTTGGATAAGGGGAAAAGAAAAAAAGTGTGCACAGAGAACTATGGAAAAACAATACCACAATAAAACTCGTAGAAAATATTAAGTCCTTAATGGTAAACTGAAATGGCAAATTCTTTTTAATAGGCAAGAAAAAACTTAATGTCCTGATGTATTGTAAGATCTCTAAAAAAAGAGGCATGAGTGTGAAATGACTTGAAAAGTTTTATCCTCTTAAAAAAAAAAAAGGAGGAATGTTGAAGTAGCAGTAGAATAGTATTAAACCCCATGAAAAGAAATAGGGTTTCAGAAGATGTCTCAAAATGTTTCAAGAGTCTTTTCACATCTCTCCCGAGAGCTTCCAAGAATGGATGCTTTATTTTTAAGTCTTTGAAACACACAGAGATGAATTGAGGAGAGAGAGAGAGAGAGAGAGAGAGAGAGAGAAGAGAGAAAGGTGAATGTGAGTTATGTTTTGAGATGCAAAACCGGTAGGGAAAGATTCAAGATTACATTCATTACGAAGTCATACACATGATTCATTCATTTGACCTCTGACCCACCTTCTCTCTGATCTCCAGTGCTCTTTTACACAGAGGTTCTGCTTCCTTGTACTTCCCTCGTTTGCCATAAAGAACGGCCAGGTTGTTCAGAGTGGCAGCCACCTGCATACACAGGACAACATACACATATATTTACATACACAGATACATTTCGAAATCGTTCAACGATTCAACCAATCAATGATTCAGAATTGGTGCAATCATTTATATACAATTAGTCATGTCATCTTACGAAAAATGATTACTTGCTTGAAATCCGATCAAGGTCAAATTTTCCAAGTGTGGGTAGACTAACACGCATACACCCTGTGCATTGTGACAGATGAGTTCTGATCAACCTTTGATTAAGATACTTCAGTGCATGAGAGACATATACGTGTGTGACAGACGGCAAGAGTGACAAGAAAAAGAAAAAGAAAAAGGGAAAGGGCAAATTTATATTTTTGGCCTTGTGACGATATTAGATATTTGCATTATATTCAAATCTCTAGATTTACATATTTATTGTGAAATTGTGTTTAAAAAGTGTTGCTTTTTCTATCAGAGGAACCCTTACTTAATAAAACAGCCATTGTAACCAAATACTAGATTCAAACTGTTTAATAAAAGCACTAAAACAAAGTAAAAAATAAATTAAATATCCAGGGCATGTTTTTTCCACAGTTTTCCACTAAATTAACACCATGAATAATAATATTTAATCAATGTTTACACAACTTATATTTTATATAATCAAAATATTGCATATGATATATTATATATATATATATATATATATATATATATATATATATATATATATATATATATATATATATATATATATATATATATATATATATATATATACACAGTACAGGCCAAAAGTTTGGACACATTACTATTTTTAATGTTTTTGAAAGAAGTTTCTTCTGCTCATCAAGCCTGCATTTATTTGATCAAAAATACAGAAAAAAAATTAATATTGTGATAAAGTATTACAATTTAAAATAATTGGTTTTCAATTTATTATACTTTAAATTATCATTTATTTCGGTTATGCAAAGCTGAATTTTCAGGATCATTACTCCAGTCTATCAAATGATCCTTTAGAAATCATTCTAATATGATGATTCATTATCAAAGTTGGAAACAGTTCTGCTGCTTAATATTTTTTCATAACCTGTGATACTTTTTTAGGATACTTTGATGAATAAAAAAAAAGAAAAAGAAAAAAGAAAAGAAAAAAAAAGCAGCAAATGTTTTCAAGATAGAAATCTTTTATAACAACAATATACACTACTGGTCAGTAATTTGGGGTCAGTAATTTTTTTCTTTATTTTTTTTTTAAATAAATCAATAATTTTATTCAGCAAGGATGTGTTAAATTGATAAAAAGTGATAATAAAGAAGATTTATATAAAAAAAAAATTTATTTTGAATAAATGCAGTTCTTTTTAACCTTTTATTCATCAAATATATTAGGCATCAGAACTGTTTCCAACACTCATAATAAATCAGAATATTAGAATGATTTCTAAAGGATCATGTGATTGACTGGATGTCACATGTGACACTGAAGACTGGAGTAATGATCCTGAAAATTCAGCTTTGCATCACCGAAATAAATGATAATTTAAAGTATAATAAATTGAAAACCAATTATTTTAAATTGTAATACTATATCACAATATTAATTTTTTTTCTGTATTTTTGATCAAATAAATGCAGGCTTGATGAGCAGAAGAAACTTCTTTCAAAAACATTAAAAATAGTAATGTGTCCAAACTTTTGGCCTGTACTGTATATATATGCAGACATTTTTGAGTGATGATGCAAACAAATAATAAATCCAGGTGTTTTATCTTTTTTTTTTATAAATCTTTCTTAACTGAAATTAATTCACAGAAATGAATTAAATCGGTCAATTCTAATAGCAAGTTTAAATCATAGATGGCAAATATTTAAGTAATAAAATATCATTCTTAACACACTTGCAAGTTGTGAGACGAGGAAGGATTGTGAAACCAGTCGGAAAAGTGCATTAAAATCATGATATTCACAATGTTGTTTAATTTCATATCGCCCAGAAAAATCATCACAAATATATTGTGATTATTCAGTATATCATCCAGTTTTAGGAAACAGCCAGGTAGAAGATAAAGAATGAAACAGAAGACAGATCTATAAGAGGTGTTAAAGCATCTAACCTCTGCAGAGAATTGTGGGACGCTGGTCCTGATGAGAGGGCAAGACGTGAGCTTCACATGACAAACTCAAACTTCAGCGGTCTGTGCCGCTTATTTCAATACACACACACAATATAGCGGCACACAGCACAGACAGACTGTAATGTGGAGAGCAGACAAATGAGGGCAGGACCGGTTCTTACCGCAGGGTGGTCTTTGCCCAGGGTCTTCTCTCTGATGGCCAATGCATCGTTAAGGAGGTTTGCTGCCTCTTTGTATTTATTCTGGTCCCTGGAGAGCAGAAAACAATTTCACATCAATCTATTGCGACTCGTTGTGCAACAAAGGGCTGTTGCAAAGGTCTTTCTCACAAAAAGCTGTTTCCATGGCAACAGGGTGATGGCACAATAGCCTAATATCCCAACGGCTTGCGAGCCGGATATTACCATCGTTTACAACAAAAGCTATGGAGAAGGAGGTTCTCAGGCCGTTTGTTTAAAGCACTTGTTGATACCATACTGCGATTTAAGATTAACATTCAAATTAGAGATTCACTAGGCAATTTTTCCACTTAAAGCACTGCTGCAAGAAGTATTTTAACATGAAACAAAACATGAATCACTTCTGAATGACACTTACACTAATGTTCAAAGGTGGGTTTTTTTTAACGTCTTATACTCACCAAGGCTCAATTTATTTGATTGAAAACATAGTGAAAACAGTAATATTGTGAAATGTTATTACAATTTAAAATGTTTTCTATTTTAATATATTTTAAAATACATTTATTCGTGTGATGCAAATAAACTGCTCAAGGAACATTTCTTATTATTAACAATTTTGAAAACAGTTGTGCTGCTTAATATTTTTGTGGAAACCATTATGTATTTTTTCATGATTCTTTGATTAATACAAAATTCAATTATTTGAAATAGATTCAATTAATGCATCCTTCCTGAATAAAAGTATGAATTTTTCAAAAAGAAAATACTGAGCCCAAACTTTGGAAAGGTAGCATACATAAATAAGCAGGACTTATGACCAACATGCTTAAAATTGTACATTAAAGTCTTCTGAGCAGACAGTAAACCAATACATATTTCAGAGCTAAAGTTCTTTGCTGACCTGTAAACGAGGGCGAGAATGTTTAGCATGGTGGCTACATCGGGATGATCATGTCCAGATGTTTTCTCTAGATCCTCCAGAGCCTGTTTGCAGAGAGGAACAGCCACCTCATACCTGCCCTGTGAGGCGTACTGGATCACCAGGTTGTGGAGGGTTCGGAGACGAGCGGGGATCTCGTAACCGCCCTGCTGCGCTGCTGCCACTGCACTGCTGTGAGGAGGCTGGACTGGAGAAAAACAAAATCTTTACAAATATCTGCTGTCTATAGCTATGTTCCAATACCTAGAGAGCTGCCTACCTAGACAGCATTTGTAAGCATAACAGACCCAAAACTAATGGTGTGCCTCACAGTAGGTGGCAATATTAAAATGCTCACTGCCATTCACAAATCCTCTCCTGTGGCCTCATGGGATATTAAAGTGTTTATCAAACGCGCACTCGAGAATCTCGGCAGAAGTAGTAGGTCATCCAGGGACTTTTCGCGTACTGTTTTATTCCGACATACTACTCTTTTGCCGTACTGTTTTTCAAATACTATATAGTAGGGAAGTATTCGATTTCAGATGCAGTGATTGCATTATGGTATTTCCTTATGCACAAAGACCAAAACACAGTGACAAACTCAGTGAAAATGTAAAGCGGTGACACTACTTTACTGTCCTTGACACTGTCCTTGTTAAATATGTACTTACTGTACTAATAACGATAAATTATGCATAATTACATGTAACTAACCCTAAACCAAACCCTAAACGAACCCTATAGTAAGTACATATTGTTAATTAATTTTACTCGGTACTTAAATGTATGATAACACTACAACAAGTACACCTTAAAATAAAGTGTAACCAAAATAGGTATGATTAAAATCTCACAAAAAAATAAAGGTTGCACTTTATATTAGGTGTCTTTAACTACCAAGTACTTACATCAAAAACAGATAATTGTTAGGTACAATATACTTATTGTCTTCATGTTGTATTGCAAAACACTTCTGCTGCTATTGAGGTGGGATACGGGTAAGATTAGAGAGAGGTTTAGTGGTATGGTTATATATCGAATTTGAATATTTGAAGGATCCGCCAGTATTTCTGCTGTAGTTATGACAAAGCAGCTTGTTTTCAAACTATTTTATTAACAGAAACTGGGAGTGCTGATATTAAAATTAACCTTGATTCAGTTTTAAAAAACTGTACATTGTACAATAAAAGCAATAGTTACTGAGCGGGGAAAAAGAAATGTGAATTCAGTTTAAATCTTGATTTTGTATATTTTTAGCATTTTAGAGTTAGATCATTGTAATACGTTAATAATTTTAAATGAATAAATAATACAATGAAATGAATCATTTATTTAAAAAAAATTTTTGATTAATAATTTAAACACTTTTAAGTCATCTTGAGCCTCACCTTAAATTTGCTAGACTATTGGAATCAGCATTGGATCTCATGAGTGGTCATTAACCGATCAGTCACTTTTATGATTTAATTTCAGAAGCTGCCAATGTAAATGGAAACAGAGAGTTCACTAGGTTTTTCCTGGAACAAAGCCTATATGTTTGAGTTAAGATGGTCAATTATCAGAAGTCAACATGTGGCTTTCCCCTAAAAGTAGAAAAACATGAACCGAGACCCCAGAAAGCACTTCTTCCTAAGACTGTCACATTTAGGCACAAGATCTAAGAGAGCATGTTTTCTGATTAGAAACATGCCTCAGACTTAAAAGACCAAAACAAACTTTAAATTAGCCAACTCAAATAAACTAAGAATTAAATCAAAAACATGGCACAGCAAAATGACAATGAAAGGATTACATCCCTACTACTTCAGGAATGAGGAGAAGAGATTAATGCAATCTTTCTTAGAGCAGATTAATGTCTGTCTCTTTGAAAAACCCTGCTGGAGATCACTTGCTGTAGGGATGCATCACTGACGGTCAAACAGCCGTTTGGCATTCATGTGTCAAAATGAGGGCTAATCTGAGCACGGCAGTGTCAGCCTGCGACATACGAGGCTTTAAACTCCCGTGAGCTGTTGCGCTTTCTGACACATGTCCCGGGCTGCCCTTTGATCCTCCTCCACAGTCAATGAGGCAATTATCAGGCAGGACAACAGAGAAAGTGGAAGGGTGGAAAGAAAATGCAAGACGGGAAACCGTTCAGCAGAAAATACGGGAAGGAAGAACTGTGGTTCTCTTCTCTTCCCCCAATACACTGCTCCTTTAAGTCTTTCAGAATTGACACTTTTTACATTTTTATTTATTAGTGGTAAAATAGTTTGATTCAGAAAGAGTAAGCAGAGCACGATTTTAATATTTTTGAGCTTGTAAGCAAATTCTATGAAATTTTTGTATCTTTATTTTCATATTCTGGTTGTACCGTGGTAAAGTGATGGTATCAGATGGTAATACCACCCTACGGTGAAGTACATTGGGGTACAAAATACTGAGACCACAATGAAAATCTTGGAATTTAAACCTGGGAATAAATTGAAAATGTATTTATACAAATATAAACAAAGATATATTCAGTATATATTACCGTTCAAATGTTTGAGGTCAGTAAAAAAAACAATTAGACCTTTTATTCAGCAAAAGGACACATTGAATTGATCAGGAGTGACAGTAAAGGCGTTTATAATGTTACAAAATGTTTATATTTCAAATAAAAGCTGAGCAATGTTTTTATTTGAGCAGCAAATCAGCATATTAGAATGATTTTTGAAGGATCATGTGACTCTGAAGACTAGAGTAATGTAAATTCAGCTTTGCCATCACAGGAACAAACTATATTTTAAAATAAATTAAAATCGAAGACAGTTATTTAAAACTGTAATAATATTTCATAATATTATGTTGTTGTTGTTTTTTTTACTGCATTTTTGATCAAATAAATGCAGTTAAAAAAAGTCTTACCAACCCCAAGCTTTTGAACGGTAGAGTAAATATTTATTTAAATGTATTTTAAATATATTGATTATATTTACTTGTAAATATATTTATAATTATAATTTCTAGATCACAATAAAATGTTATCAAATCTGTGACATAAAAAAAAAAAAAAAATCCAAAAGAGTCCAAATTAGCAGTATTTCTACTAATGGCTTCTGACCTTTAGACCACAACTGTATACAATAAGCCTGAATGGTTCGCCCATTCTTATATCATGGTGTTTCTTCTCTGTGCCCTGTGTTTTGCCAGGTCAGAGGTCCAAAGCTGAGAGCTACTGGGGTACTTACTGCCAGGACCCGGTTCATCCTGCTCATCTGGGAAAAGATCATCCAGTGTCTCCCTACTGGAATCAGAGTCCTTATCATCCTGTTGAGAGTGAGATGCAAAGAGGTGGAGAGAAGTACAGAATGAGACCAAAGAAAGAATGACACCGAGATAAAGGCTCTGTGGTAAATAAGATCAAGTCTTACAGATGGGCTGAGGTCCTGGTCGTATTTCTTGAGTTGGTTCATGAACTCCAGATGTTTCTTCTCCTCCTCCAGCTGGGCCACGCTCTGCTCGCTCTTCTGCAGCCGCTGCTGGGTCCCTGCCAGCTCATCCCTCAGCCACTGGTTCTCCTGACACAGCCTCCGCACCTGGAGAACAGGAAAAAAAAAAAAAAAAGTACTTTAGGGCATTTTCACAATACAGCTTTTAAACTAATTTGTTGAAGCGAATAGCACCATAGACAGCAGCCCTGTTTCAGGGAGTATTTTCTCCTTTATTTTTCCCATAGTCATTGAACTATTATTTTAATTTATTTATTTTTTTTACATTTTATGATAATTCTTAGTAATTGTGTGTAATTTAGTTATTAACCAATTCAACAATTAAACAATTGTTCAAAAATTAGATTAAAATCACATTGGCTCGTTTGCTTCATGAACCTGACTCCACTGATTCATTCTTTAGATATGCACAAGAGCCATTATGTGTGTGGGGCAAAACCATGAGTCAAAATGTAAAGTGAACCATGCTTCCAATTTTAAAACCTAAAATGAAGTGGTAAACTGTTGTTAGTACTCACGCTGATGAAATAAACAAACTACAATTTGGAGCAAAATAATACAATGTAAAAATATATCAAATGGGAGTAGGGGGATGGAATTAAATTTAAGATTGGACTTTGCAATCAAATCAAGTCTGTATACCTATCCGCCAATGAACCTGAGAGCAGAGCTAAATTTTTTATGTGGTGTATGTACCTGTGCTCGAAGCTTCTGTTTCTCAGCCTCCACTGCACTCAGGTGCCCTGACAGAGCCATCATCACCTGCGCCGATCCATAAAAGAAAGAAAGAGAGAAGCCATGGTGTTACAATGGTTACAAGCAAATTAATTTTATCGCTATTTTATCACACTTTGGAAGCATTTCCACACTGCACCTGTGCCTCGCTAAGGCCCAGCTCCAGCATTTCCATGGAGCGTTGAATCATGGCTGTCTTCTCCTCAACAGCACGACCCTCCTGGCTCTGTTTGAGGCAGCGCAAGGTCCCCATCAGCCCCTCCAGGATGGCCTGATGTTCTGCACGGAGCGCCTCCAGCCCCTGCATGACCTCTCGTGTCCGACATAGCAGCTCGTCCTGGGACAGTTTCTCGTCGGGGTCCCCCTGCCCCTCCGTCTCCTTCACACACACCACGCTCGACATGTCCTCACGCATCCTACACAGAGATACACAATACAATATGAGAACAGAAGCCTGGAAACATTTCCTGTTAAGGGCAGGGACGAGAGCCTGGGAGATTTTACGTTGCTGTCAGGGCTTGACAATTAGGACTGCCTGAAGGCCCAGGGTCACCGCAAACGTCGCTCGGGACATAACAAATTAAATAGGGTCAATTTTGATTTCATGTCGACTTTAACAATATTTTAAATTGATATGAGTTAGGCTAGTAGTTTTTGGTGTCACAACCTTATGGGTCAAAAACAACAAAAACTAGGCCTATTTTATTTATTTATGACTTTTTTTGGTGGGGCCAGTGAAAATTTTGGCAGGGCAAGGAAAACATTTATCCACTGGCTCAATCAGGCCACTAGAAAAAATCCTTAGCGTTGAGTCTGATTATGCTTATTTGCCACAGTCGGCCGCTGTTGGAGAAAATGCTGTATTACTGTTACTACATATAAAGCTCTTTATGATTATGTGATGTTAGCCACTTGACAAAATAGCATTGTCTCTGAGGCATGGTACTACAAACATGTTATTCGTGGTAAGAAAATGGCAGATTCAAACAATTAGACTAACCGTGTTGAGCTAACAATGATTAGTTTTCTGTTGATAAAGGTATCCAAACAGTTGCTCACCTGTCTAATGAAACAATTTATTAAAGTGTCTTAGGTGTTTCCATGGTTTCTATGGAAGTAAAAAGGATAATAGGTAGGTTTTAATCTAAAAATCTTACATATTGTGCCTTTAAGATAAGTGTGTAAAATTTAAATGAAAAGACACCAAAGGCAATTAAATGAGAGGTCGTCTCTTGCTTGTTCTTGTGTCCTGAAACCCTAAACAAATAATTCAAGTCACTGTAAATTTGAAGTGGTGAAAATATTCCACAAATGTTCCAACATCTCTAGGCAGAAGAATGAATTCCCTACCAACTCCCATAAAACACCATGGGAACTGGCTTTTAATCTAGATTCACTGAGGCAAATTTCCAACAACTTATGTAACAGGACTAGGAACCTATAGAATGGCTTGCGTGAAGTAAATCAGCTTAGACCATTGCAAAGCTTTAAACAATGACTGTTTCACTTAACAGTATTCGAGTTAAGGCAATGGGCATCAGCGAGAGCAAGATGTTAGCTCAGATTTAACCAAATTAGTTGAGATGGCCTACACAGATAAATAGGCAAAACACGCTGCCACAATGTTATGGTGCTCTAGATGGTTAACAGGGCATTACTATGCAGTTTCTATGGTATTCTAAGACATTTTTAGCATATTGCTGAGTGGCGACTAAACTGTTTTACTGACCCAACCCATGTCTATATGATATTCTCTAGATAGGTCTCAGATCCTTTCTTCAATGTAATGTTCTTTTATGGGATTTTTTTCTTATTTTAAAGCAGACAGTATTCTTCCCTTAAACCCTTATCTGCATTAACCCCAAAGTATAGGCTACTTCGGCTTTGATGTGAACGCTTAGCATATGTGTGCAGCCTTTAAAAGTGTCTTAGATTTTTGCTCAAACACAGGCTCAACACATGCGCACTAGAAAATTTTGACCTTGCTCAGTGTCTGCGCTATTTCTTTCCAGAAGTTGTGACCAATAAAAATGGTCATTACAGACATGTGCAAGTGATTTGAGCGTAAAAAAAAAAAAAAAAAGCTCCACTTGTACGCACATGGCGAATGCATTCATGGTCAATAGAGTATACTTTGAAAGGCTTGCACTGTGTGGAAAGTGGAAAATCAAGTTTACCCTGGACACATCAAGCCGACGGTCTGCCGTTACTAAGTGTGCCGTTATTAACCACACTTTTGGTGTCTGCCTAGTTTTTGCTGCGTTCGTGACCATTGGCACTAATCGGACAACACGTCGGGAGCTTTTCATGCTGATTTCGCATTTTGAGACCGCCTATGAGAGATATCAGATTGGCTGCACAGCTTAGCGAAAAAGTGAACAAAAAGAAATACGGAAGTGACGAAAACAAATAAATCAGTCAATAAGGGCACACACAGTTGCTTTGTTTACAGTTTGTATATTCGTAGTCTTAACTCTTTCTGTTTCCCTTTTTGAATTACAAATACAGACTACTGCCACCTGTTGGTATGGAGAGTTCTTTAAGGGGTTTGTTCAAAACACTAATCTTAAGTATGAGCCTTAGCAAACACTACGAACACGAAATTCTAAAATAAAATGAAAGACAAAGTAAGTTCACTCAGAGATGCAATGACAACGCAAAGCTTCTCCAAGAATTTGAGAGGCTCCTCACTCTTCCCACCCTGCCACAGGGACACAAAGCAGCTGTCTTTGCTGTTGCCAAGACACAACTCACCTGGTAAGGCAGATCACAGTTGCTAAGAGAGTAGGTGAGGCACGATAGCATAAGAGAACTTGGAGTCGTGAAAACCAAAAGAGCAAGAAGAGAGAACCTGAGATTGTTGCCCTTTCAAACGCAATACGTCCAGACTACAGTGAAGATGTTGGGAAAACCCATTCATTAGAAATAAACACGTCTCCTCAGATTTCTTTTCTCTCATGAAAACAACAGTACAGTCTCCTCCCTGCAATGCTGATGTAAAGAGGAGGAGGGTCTACGTGCTGATTCTGAGCTTCGGGCCTGTGCTGTGTTCCTGCGGGAGGGGAATTAGGAAGTGAGACAGCAGAGATTCATGTGACCCATAACGTAGCTCGTCGTCTGGCATATGACAACCATTGGGCAAGAAAAACCAGTGCATGGTGGGAATCAAAGTACTGATTAAGCACAGACCAATCTCACAGTTCTTTTCCAACGGGGACCAACCACCGAGACTCTCATCCAACCTAAAAGCAGCTGATATCACAATATTAGATATTAAATATTTAATTACTAATATTGACAAACATAATTACATTTGGGTATTACGAATATATCATCGAGTGCAAGGCATTTTATTTAGTAGCATAGGAATGCAGCGATATTCATATTCTGTCTGTTACCAATAAACCGGGTTTTGGATTATAATAAATTGCAGATATTAAAATTTTAAACTATTTTCTCTGAATAAATTAAGAATAAAACACTAAAAACTAAAATCTATTATTTTAAACTCTACAAGTGTACTGTATTTATATGTATGAGCAAATTACATTCATATGGAGACTTTCTAAATTTCAGGATGTTAATTAAGTAGGGCTGTCAAATGATTAATCGCGATTAATCGCATCCAAAATAAAAGTTTGTTTTTACATAATATGTGTGTGTACGGTGTATAATTATTTTCTATATATAAATACACACACATGCATGTATATATTTAAGAAATATTTGCATGTATATACTGTGTATATATATTTATATTATATATCATTTATATTATATATAAATATTTTATATATAAATAACACATTTTTCTTAAATATATATGCTTGTGTGTGTATTTATATATAGAAAATAATTATACTCCATACACACACATATATTATGTAAACACAAACTTTTATTTTGGATGCGATTAATCGCGATTAATCGTTTGACAGCCCTATAATTAAGTTATTAGTAAAAATTGCAATTGTTATTATGCAAATGTAATCTAAATATAAAAATTAGAGAAATGAGACTTTGCAGTATCAACAGATGCTGTTTAAAAATAAATAATCCAATACTGGCAGATAACTGATATAGTACCAAATGGTATGCATCCCTACTTTTCTCCCCAAAAAAAAAAAAGAAAAAAAAAGGGAATTTAAGGGAATTTAAACACCCCCAAAAAATAATTTTGTCATTTACTCACCCTCAAGTCTATGAGTTTGTTTCTTCTGTTGAACACAAAAGAAGATATTTTGAAGAATGTTGTTAACCAGACAGTTTTTCATTTTTGGGTGAACTATCCCTTTAACTTAACATGAAAACTGACTCCTTATATTACTGTTTAGTGTTTACATGCAAAGAAACCTAGACACTCCTTGTTTTCATCCTATTATCCATGATCAGCATGGTGTGTGTTTTCAGATGCATTAAAGAACCAAAAGGTAGCAGAAAGATAGAGGAAGGGCAAAGGAAAGGTAATCAAATACACGACAGGGACGGAGATGCAAATTTCATGCTGCTGTTTGAAGTGCAAATGTGTGTTTCGGTGCTTTGTGCTGCATGGGGTTATGCAATCCCTGTTCTGCAAAGCACACAAAATACACCAAATAGCCTACACATAAATCATAAGGTAACAGATAATCTAATCAGCTTTCAGTAATACTAACGGCACATAAAGGACACAAAGAAGATCGGCAAAGCTGATAGAACGCACAGATTCATAAAGTTCCTCTTTTATATCCAAAAACCAATGGAAGTATAAAAACACCTGCAGCTACTCTGACTTCAGGGAAAGGGTTTTTATTTTAATTATTACAGCACCAGGACAAGATGTCATAATAGACACAAGCAGAGGGAGAATTTCCAGTTTTCCAAATACAAAAGTGCAGTGAGAACAAATCCTAACAGTATGAGGAGGACAGATAAATGAAAAACGCTGCAGGCCAGCACACTTCCTACTTAATTACAAAAGATAACAATCAGTCCTTTATTACTCAATGTGAAGATTGAGACAGAGAACGCTAAAGATGCAGTAATAAAAGAGGAAGCTGAGGTTTGAACGCAGAGAGCTGGAGAGATTGAGCAGGTTGGGCGAGAGGCTCATTACTCAGAGCTGTTAAGCCGATAGAAACGACTATAGAATGACTCACAACCCTGTCCATCGGGCCAAAACTCTCCTGTGACCTGGAGGAAGGGGGAGGGGGGCTGAAACTAACGCCTGAAACTATAACAACATCCATGCTGTCGAGTCACAGGAAGAGATATTGCTGACATTACAGGAAGGCCACACACCAAGGGAGAAAAAAACAGGACAGAGATTAAAGGAATAGCTAGTTCACCCCAAAATTATTTACTCATTCAAAATCCCCTCTTTGACGTTTCTTCTTTCGTAAAACACAAAACAGCAATTATACTGTATATAGAAAGTAGCAATCATAATTATTCTTAAAATGATAAGGAATATCCTAGTCATTTCATCACTATAATTGACCCATAAACGCATACCTCAGGTCTTTAGTGACTCGGTACATCATTCACTACACTCCTCCTCATTCATTTTTTTCAAGTTAGACATCAACCTTTTTAGTATTCCTCAATCAATACATTATGAACAATATATATAAATAAATAATAAATAATAATAATTATAAAAGAACGTCTGGTTTCCCATAATGTTTTTTGTAAAAATTGTATAGGGTGAGGGTCGCTAACAACCCGAGGTGTGTAACAGTGCAAGTATATTTTTCTGCACAACAATAATTTAATCTTTGATAACTGAATAAGTGCAACTCGCTTTTATTCCACAAGGTGGCAATGTCTTATACGCAATGATGAAGTGACGTTCCACTCATAGTTACCGCAGGCAGAAAACAAAAGAATAGGAAGTATCATCAGCAAAACTTGAAATGTCTCAGTGATTTACTGCAGAGCAAGTACTGAACACAATCAAATATTAATGTCACTGTCACTTGATGGTGGATCTGGTAAAGAGGCTGTCAGAGATCAAAATATTGATTTTGAAGATGTTGAAAATGAGTTTAGAGAATATGTTTGAGATCGCTAATATGAGCAAGATGCTGAATGTACTTAAAAATGAGCTCTGACGAGGACAGTGACAAAACAGCTGCTCAAACTGAACAAAATTATGCTTTTCTGTTCTTCTGTAATTGTTACTCTAAAATTAGGAGAGTTTTATATGATCACAACAGCTAGAGATACATCCATGTTAGATATAAATTTGTGTTGCTAAAGACCCAAATATGTAATAATGATTGCCAAAACATTCATGCATTTAAAATGAATGAGAACTGCATGGGGCTGTCAAAAAAAAAATGGTAACGCTTTACAATAAGGTCCCATTTGTTAACATTAGTTAACTATATTAGCTACCAATTAACTAACAATTCTAAAGCATTTATTTATCTTAATGTTAATTTTATGACCAAGTCTCAATCTACAGATGACATTGTTTGCGAGAGGTAACATTAACACTGAGGCTGGTGTGTGGTGTCTGTGTCCTGGCTCGCCTTGGGCTAGAGACTCAGACCACCATGAGAAACTGCAGTGTGGTGCTTCATTTTAATGAACTCTGCAAAAGAGTGTGATTGCCCTGACACTTCAGTCCAACCCACTCAGCTTCAGACGTCAGTACCTCTGAATTCTCCAACGCTATGTGTGAAGGTTAGAGCACCATCTTACACTAAAGCTTTGCCTTTTCTCTGTGATATTTTGGGGAATCATCCTGATGTCTGTTTCTTTCTGTTTTAAAGGGATACTTCACCTCTGGAAAGATGAATGTGTATTTAAAATAGGTCATTTATGTAGAAGAAATGTGAAATTATTTTTGAATTTGGAGCTTTCTAGACTGAGAAAAGCCAGAAAATGTATTTTTGGCTTATGTGGATGAAAGACAACAACTCCCAGAATGCACTTGCTTCGCTGCCCTAGGAGGCCACTCCAAGCCACGCCTACCGGTAAGAGAGCGCAGTTGAAAACAACAAGACTAGCTGCTAGTGAGTCTCCGTGACAAGTTTGCCCCGGGATTTTCGAGATCGCCCAAAATGTCCGGGATTCGGCTTTTGCGTTCTTGTTCTGTAACTTACCTCACTTGCCTAGTAACCATAGTAACGGGTGCGCGAGCTTTCGCGCTTACTGCTATGACGAGGTGCACTCAACATTACGCTGCATTAATTTTTAAATAGCCTACACTAGTAACAGTTCATTTTGTTACGGTATGAACTTAATACTAGGAAAAGTAAAAAAAAAAAAAAAAAAGAAAAAAAAAAAAGACCTTTGGAACGAAATCCAAGACTTTGTATACCAAATTCAAGGCTATTAAGGCCTTAATTTTAGATTACCAAATTTAAGACTTTTTCAATGCTTTTAAGACCCCGCGGGTACCCTGCTATCTCTCACGGAGGAGCGGGAATTTTCTTAGCAATGTTAAAACGCACATCAACCGATCACTTGTTTAGTGTTCATGTAAACACTACATTCAGATTCACCAATTGGAATGAATTCAGTTAGATTGAAACAAAAGGTGTGCATGTAAACAATGAATGGCGACTGCAGAGAAAGCAAAAGCTGAATCCCGGACATTTTGGACGATCTCGACGGCCGGACATGTCCGGGAAAAAGAGGATGGTAACCCCTACTACTCAGCTTTCTCCACAGAACAAGAGCCTGCTAGCTTAGCTTCCAAAGAAAGACGGCAGACACTGTGTACATTCTGTGAGTGAGATCCCACCTCCTATGGGCGGGTTGAAAACATGCGGAACTAGCTCCTCCTACTGGCTGTAGTCTTTAACCTCTGGCCAAAAAATCCTCCGATGAAGCAAAATGACGATTTTTGGGTCATCGGAGGATTTTTTCCAGACAAAAAAATACATAAATCTCTCATCTCAGGGAGATATGAGGGTGGAAAGCATGGTCATTCGAAAATACTACAGGTTTTCTACTAATACAAAGCTTAATGCTAAATCCTGAAGTATCCCTTTAAGTATCAGCTGTGCATGAATAAAGAAGAAGAGAAATAGTGTTAGTAGAAACAATGAATCAAGAAACCCTTGTTGTGATGTTAGTTTTATTAGAAAACCTACTATATCAGGTCTGATATGCGTCCAAAACATATCCCATATAACAAGACACTGACACATTTCCATCACACAAGTCACATCCCAGTTCAATTCAGATGAACGCGTTCAGAATAATCAAACGGAGGCACTTTGCTGCAGCACAAGTGTATGAGTGGCCATAAATTGTGCTTGTGTTCCTGTGCGGAGCCAAATTTATAACTGTCCCATTGATTCCCCAGAGGAGAACCAGCCACCTTCTCATTGAGAAGCCACTGCAGTGGAGCCCGAGCTCACAGCTGGCCACACATTCAAACCGCTCAGAGACTGCATCTCCTTCACTAAAATACAAAAGCTTTCACTGAGCAAAGACGGACTGTATGTCAACCGAGCAGAGCAAGCCATCTGCATACCAACTAAAAAAGAGCCACGTCACGCAGCAAGATCAAGCACCTTGCGCTCAGTTGATTCCAAGCTAGTAATCGTCATGAAATTGGTTCTTTTTTGCAAATATTTGGGTCACACGTCAACATGTCAAGTAGTGAGACAGGGATTGTGTGTTTAATTAAATTAAATACAAATAAACAATTAAAACTAATTTCTTGCAACATACAAGTACTATCCCTCAACTGGTCTAACAAGCTCCTGTATAAAGTCTCCATCTGAGACCAGCAGAACCAGTTCAATAATACATTTATTAGAGAATTAGGCCGTTCTTAAATGGATAGTTATAGATAGATAATTATTTCATTAATTACTCACCCTCATGTCGTTCCAAACCCATAAGACTTTCGTTCATCTTCGGAACACAAATGAAGATATTTTTGATAAAATCTGAGAGCTTTATGTCTATTCGTTGACGAAACTGCCACTTTGACGATTCAAAAAGTTCATAAAGAGATCATAAAACTAATCCATATTAATTGAGTGGTTTAGTCCAAATTTTCTGAGGAGACTCGGTCGATTTAGGCTATGGACAGACTGAATTTAGCCTTTATATGTGAATAGAGAAGAACTAGAGAGGCGAGTCATAATCAACAAAATAAATTCAAATGGTCACATCTATTGGAGTGCATCTCATGCGTAGCTGATATATATATAGTGTCACATGATCCTTCAGAAATCATTCTAATATGCTGGTTTTGAGCTCAATTATTATTGGTGCTCAATTGTTAATAATGGTTATTATCAAGATGATCTGTCAACAGTTGTGCTGCTTAATATTTTTGTGTAAACTATGATGCATTTTTTAACAATTCTTTAAATAGAAAGTTAAAACAAATGTATTTTCTGCCAATTTTGATCAATTTAATGCATTTTTGCTGAATAAAAATATTACTTCCTTTAAAAATATTACTTCCTCCAACTCTAAACTGTTGAATACACTGAGTAGTGTATCACAGCAAAAACAACATTTTCAACAATGATAATAAAAAGAAATGTTTCTTAAGTCGCAAATCATCATATTAGAATGATTTCTGAAGGATCATGTGACACTGAAGACTGGAGTAATGATGCTGAAAATTCAGCTTCACCATCACAGGAATAATTTACATTTTACAATCAATTAAAATAGAAAACAGTTCTTTTAAATTGTAATATTTCTCAATATTACTGTTTTAGTGTTTTTTATGCAGCCTTGGTGAAGAACTTCAGAGAAACTTCTTTAAAAAAACATTAAAAATCTATTACTGTAGAAATGCGTTAGCACAGGCTGTGAAACAATCTATAGTCTGCTTAGTGGTGCAGTGATTATTAACTCATTTAACACAATCTTCTTTATGGATTAGGGCAGTGGTCCTCAATCCTGAAAGACACCCAGCACTGAAACTTATGATATTAATCAGCTATATTCAATAAGGGAGATTTCCAGTATGTGGAGTGCAGGATTTAGTACCACTGCCACGCAGAGATTGTACCCCTACTGAACAGATATCATGGACAGTTCTCTGAAGCAGTGACTAACATTGAATGAACACTGATCAACTGCTGGTTTGATCCTGATCTAACCCTGATCTTCTGGATGGTTTAGGGCTGTATCATAGACAGTTATCTGGTGCAGTGACTAACACTCTCTGCTGCATATCATGGCCTGGCTGGGCTTACACACTCTGTGACTTAATATCACACATCTGACTTTCAATTTCATACCTCTGAGCATCCATCCAGCCGATTTACCAGGTCTAATAAAAGTGATAACGATCTCGAAGTCGTTTAAAGGCGATGTAAACACTCATTTGACAGGTAGACTGACACTCCCAGCCAGCCTCGGACGCGAGATGAGCGCGTGAGTTAACGTTAGCTCGTTAGCATAATAAACATCTTACCGTTCAG
Source organism: Squalius cephalus (assembly GCF_949319135.1). Taxonomy (NCBI): domain Eukaryota; kingdom Metazoa; phylum Chordata; class Actinopteri; order Cypriniformes; family Leuciscidae; genus Squalius; species Squalius cephalus. Next base: position 29,223,233 of record NC_137142.1, read on the forward strand.
CGGAACATCCAGATCACACACAACTGTAACAGGGTTTGTTCCTCTGTGTCCCACCACAAAACTCAAGTCAATATAACACTCCGCAGCCTGAATGAGAGGGTTTGGGGGCTGGAATAGGGCAGTCGGACCAGTTGTGTGTGTCCTCTCCAGTCTTCCGGAGCTCGATGGGGGAAGTTCCTGCCACTAGCAGTCCGATTCCTCCAGCACGAGCTCAAAACACAGAGTGGCGCAGAAACTATAGATTATTAATCACACAGTCATAATGTGTGTCGCGGTGTTTGCGAAACCAGTCGGATCTCAGCTCAGACGCATCTGTCTGGAGCGGCACTGGGTGAAAATGGCGCAGTAGGGGTTCAGCGAAAAATCGGCAGCTGGCAGCAGGAAGTAGCTGCCACTGGCAGCTGACGTCAGCTGCCGCTAATAACCGGAAGTCGGAGGTGGATGCCGCTTTTAGCAAGGCAAATAAATTATTATATCAATGTATATATATAATTTTAGTACTTATTTAAATAAATTACTTAAATTTGTAATTATTTTGTAATTGGTTTAAAAAGGTTTATCAAATATAAATTAAGTAACGAAGATCATAGACATAGTACAAAAAACAAACATTAAACTACACTTGAAATTATGAATTTGTACGTGTATAAATATAATTTGTGTACATGTTTGTCAAAAAATGAAATATATACATAAATTAATGCCTATATAATAATATTGTATATTTATTAAACGTACATAAACATTCATTAAACAAATAATGAATGTCATGTCTAAAAGAAGAAAAAAAAAACATTTTCTCAATGACCTTTATTTAAAAATCATATTTTGCTATCATTTAAGTTCAGTTTTACATTTGTAGTATTTCAATACATTCTTGTCTTTGTTTTATAAAACAGCTGTAACTTTGAAAACAGGCTTGATATTTGTTGTTCTGAAATCGGAATGAACAACAATTCTGAACTAGATGTTAAAGTTCATAAACTAAGTTGGCTTGAAAAAGAAAGTTTGAAAACGTTTTACAATGTTCTAGCATGGTTTAACATGATTTACAATGTTTCTAGTGTTAGGGAATAACAGCTTAAAGACCCAGGACCAGATATGATGAAAGAAGACCAGGAGTCGTGAGGTTCAATCAAATAAGTAAAAATTTAATGAAGAATAGTTTCATCGGTAGAGCCAGGCGTTAAAGTCTCACGGGGTCGCAAGCCAGAGACTCTACTGTACACAAAATCTCACACCAGTTATACCATTTCCAAGGGCATGATTGACATCAGTAAATACAGGTTGGCTACTTCTCATTGGCAAAAGAACAAAGTTAAAACAATTCTACACTTATGGATAGATAGGAGGGTAAGTCGACATTGTCATCCGAGTCCAAGATGGTCCGGTGATGACCTCGGAGGTCGTAGAAAGGCGTCTTGGGGTCAGCTGCTGCATATCACAAGACCTGCACAGAACATTCAACACACACACACACACACACACACACACACACACACACACACACACACACAATGGAATCGCAGTTCCTCCAAAAGTAGTACAGATAATGTTCACTTTAAAGAAATACACATAAAAGTACAATTCTGTGAATCAGATCACATAGTGTTTAACCCCTGTAACCTTAAGATTAGTAAGAAAGACAGATGTTAGAAAAAGATAGATAAGTTAGGTATAAGTAGATAAGATAGATGTGTTATGGGGAAACAAAATCACCGTAATAACTTACCATTAGCATGAATTCACTGCAGTCCACAGATCCCAACTGAGCTGGAACATCCTGGAAAAAAAAAATCGAAATGGAAAAACTAACATTTTATTTATACACTAAAGATAGCAAAGAAATCAAAATTGTTGTAACATGAAATCAATACCTTATTTTTAACAAGCTTCCGGATCCATCTTTATTGCAACTGAGCTTAAAAAGAAGGGGGAAAAAGTTAGTTATTTTACACACACGAGAGAAAGAGAGAGATGAACTCCGTGTTGAACCACTTAGCCATGTTGCAGCAGTAGACAGTAGCATACCTGAACTAGGGAGCAGGTGTAATTTATTTTTTAAATGCCACTGTCTATGCCTATCTAAAGCCAGAGAACAAAGTGTTGAACTGAACCACTGGACTAATATGTAAAACTTTGAAGCCCGGTTTCACAGATAGGGTTTAGATTATGCCAGGATTAGGCCTTAGTGCAATTAGGACTTTTATAAATATGCCTTAGAAAAAACATTACTGTTGTGAATCTTAAAAGAAACAATGGCACTGATATTTTAAGATACACAAGTGTAATTTGCTTTCAGTTAAACATGCATTTTAGTCTGGGACTAGTTTGAGCCTTGTCTGTGAAACTGGGGGTGAAAGTTATATGGAAAAAGTGAACAGTTCCAGTATATTTTGAATAGATATATATAAAATAATTATTATATTTTATATTTATATATATATATATATATATATATATATATATATATATATATATATATATATATATATATATACACTGGTCTCATCTGGTGATTGGGTCCCATCCAAAACATGATCAAACTAAGAAAATAAACAGACACTGAAATGTCAAATTTTCGATACAATCTAGAATTTGTATAAAAAAAATAAAAAGATAAAAAACAGAATGCCTTTTGCCTGCTTTGATCAAGACAGGATATAATACGTGAAATGTGTGAAAACATACCAGTGCGTTTGGTTGGTTTTGCAACTGGAAATCTGGGGTTTCCTTCATGGCACATATGTTTGTCCATCCCCAGCAATCTGTGACAGGCTGTGGTGAACTTGGTGAAACTAAAAAACAGAAGTTTAGAATATGGTGAAGTAATGTTGATTAAAATGGTGTTTTGTATTAAAACATAAGTTAGATCATTTGGGATATGTTTTGTTAGCGTTGCACGTGTATCATAAAGGCTGAGCTTGTCAATTCCAATAAATCAGCATGAGCTTTATTCTAATCAATAGATTAAGTTAACATGTTAACAAACGCTAATATTTAATGATATTGGTAACGTAAGTTAGTATTTAAAATTAATGATAGCCCCTCACAAACCAGGAGCACACGGTGCACAAGCTGCGTTTCTACAAATGATTAAATTAACCAATTCAACTTAAGTAGTCACAGATACACTGTCTCTAACATAAAAGTTAAACTCCAACGTACAGAGCAACAATTATTTATTAATCTGATAATATACGAACTTACCGAGCCAAATACCACCGCCATTACTGAAGATTCACCGGCGCCACCATTGGCTGCTGTCGCTTGACTTCCAGGTAAATGTGATTGGTTGCTACTACGTTGGACGATACTGATTGGCTGCCACGAAATGGCAGGTCCCTCCTAATATGGCAGGGCTTCCGGCTGTCAACGGCAGCTACTTCCTGCTGCCAGTGGCAGCTACTTCCTGCTGCCAGCTGTCGATTTTTCGCTGAACCCCCTCTCAAATGGCGTTGTGTTTCTCCCGGCAGGTTTACTCCTCCTCATTATGATGTCATCCGAAGATAAAAGGAATTTGGGATTATCGAAAATGTTGATATCAGATGTTAATTTGACTTTTTATTTCGTTTATTTTCATTAGTAGTCCTATTTGTCTACTACTATTATGTTTCCGTATATATTATACCAAAAGTTCGTCTTGGTTATTTTAAGCAATATTAGTAATGAGAATCGTCAGATAAACAATTTATTATTAGCTATGTGGCTAATGATATACATTTAGTTGCCTAGTGCGAAATTTAGTCGCAAATACGAGTGATTTATTACTCGCAATGTGGTGAGTTGAGAGAGAGTGATATCGCTGCTACTACTACAAAAAAAAAAAAAAAAAAAAAAAATTATATATATATATATATATATATATTCTTCAGAATAAGCCTATTCATCAAGCTTTGCGCGTAAATAAGCAAAGTACAGAAAGAAAACTGGTATGGAATAGCCTACCACATATGAGTGGAGTGGAGTGAGATTAATTTCTTCGCCTATGCTCAAAGCATTTGATATCACTCTGCTTCTGCTTACACTCCTGGTTTTACATTTCCATACACCAGATCACCTGAGAAATTATTTTCATTTATTATTTTCTGAATTAATAGCCTATACCTTAAACTGCATTTTATGTAAGCCTACCTCGATCATGACAATTCATGATTTGTATGGTTCGTGTTATATATTTATTATTTGACTGTGATTCATTCGAGATCATTTTCAAAGAGGCAAATTTAGCTTCAATTAAATGCAATATGTTAATACAACATTTTCCAAAGCCACGTTTGATACCAAAGACAGGCCTTTGCCCTATCAGTGTTTTAGCTTTAAAAATAAATCTTATAGGTGTAAAAGGTCAAATTTATAATTAAGGGATTGTTCACCCATAATTGAAAATTCACCCTCCAGTTGTTCCAAATTTTCATTTCACAGAATATCTTCTTTAATGTTCCACAGAAGAAAGAAAGTCATACAGTTTTGGAATGACATCAAGGCGAGTAAGAATTTTCACATTAGATAAGGCTGCTGTAGATTTGGCTTTGCGTGCATCTCTCCTCTCAACGTGTAACTATTAACGTAATAATATTTAGGTTTTGAACTTGGCGAGAAGACTCAGATTATAAAAACCCAAAAAACAGTTCCAGGTTTTGGTGCAATGTTTGGTCTAAACTTTCACTTCCACATAGAGACAACACCATAGAGAGCAGTGATTAATTTACAGTCTTTATTTATATTTCATGAAGTTTTTCCTTTCTCTTGTCCAGTCAGTGTCCTCCATGTGTTGTGTAGAGCTACTCTTGCCATCAGAAGTGTAATGGTGAAGTTCCGTCTGTACCATTCCCTGAAACACAAAAGGTTTGGAATTAATCCTGTTGTAATAGTCAGAATATTTTTTTTTTAAATGGAACAGTTTTAGTCAAAACACCAAAAAGGGTCTTTTTAGTTGTTGTTGATTATCATATTTGATACATCAGGCTTTTATGGCTCATATAATATAGGAGAATATGGAGCTCACACTTGAGGAGAAAGAAAACGACACCTCCGTTTTATTCAGAGGCCCAAATAATTTGCAATTTGGTGCAGTTGCTGATATTTATATGGCCAAAAAGTAAGATGAAATTCTGATAGCTTATTAATATCATTTGTCACTCTATTTCTCCCAATAATGTGTTAAGAAGTCGATATTTAAATGCAATGCAATAATGCTGAAGGGGGACATTTTTAGAAAATGTAAGCCTTTTCCTTGCTTAAAAAGACAAGAGAATGCATGTAGAGGATTGTGTAGAGCAGTTTTTAAAATTATAAAAGTATTTGAATCTCACCTGTTATAACTGGAATGCCTTGTAATGTTTTTGTCCAAGAAGTGTTTGTAGAATACTGCCATTTCCTCACTGCTTAAAGTCCTTTTCCTTCCTGGAACGGAGATAAATGACACAGTATACACAAGCACATTTCAGTTAGCAGTGCCAAAACCACCACAGGCATGTCTAAATCTGAATCTGATCTCTGCATATCCCACTGGAATCCAATCAGATTTAGCAAGTGTGAATGGCAAAGAAAAAAAAAAAAAAAAAAAAATCACATGAAATGCAAAAATCTGTTTCAAGCTACATCCATATGTGGTTTGAAATCCTATTCAAATCACATTTCTGGAAATCCGTTTCAGTCTGACCGCTCTGATCGGACTTTGCATGGTTTATGTGACTTTCTCATGCCACGTAAACCGTAAATGTCAGATGTTGTTCTAGGAAACATGCTGAAAGTCGCTGCAGAAACAAGGTTGTGTTGTTGCAAAGTGCTGGATGAGCGAAAATTGACAATATAACGGAGACATGTTTTGGAACCAGCGGAGACGACAGCGTGGCATAAAGTCCAGCGCGATGCTACACGTTGTCATGTTGTAAATAAGACATCATTTGTATTGCAAATTACTCCATGCTGTGCTTGCTGTTTTGGGCGTATGCCTACAAACACAATGTCACTGTCACAGAAACCAATGCAGATATTTCAGAAAACTAATGGATCTGAACAGTTGCGATACACAAAGTGGACGTCAATAACTTTAGATCAGATTCCAATAGTATACACAAATAATCAGATTTGGACTGACAGTGTGAATTAAATTAAGAATATTGAATGTCAGGGGTGCAAACCTCAGTTCCTGGAGGGTCACAGCCCTGCAGAAGCGGTCTCATTTCGAAGGCTGTGTCCTCCAGAGGACGCATTTGTGACGCTGCATACGTCATTGAGGCTGCTTCATTTCAGTAAACTGACCACTACATTCCAAAGTCATTAAGAAATTAAAATTTCACTAGAAATAAAAGCCAAGTTTTATAATAGTTCTGAAAAATGACATTCTTTATGACGTATACGGCCGACAAATGTGAGTTTAGCCTCAACCCTAATTAAACACCTGATCCAGCCAATCAAGTCCTTCAGGCTTATTTGAATTCTCAGTACTCATAAAGAGTAGGCAAAAAGTCTCCGGATGACCTACTACTTCCAGTGAGATTCTGAAGTGTGCATACAAGACCCTTTACTATCCCATGAGGCCACGGGAGTGGATTTGTGAATGGCAGTGAAGGTCACGTGTACACATTGACAATGTCAAATATAGTATGTCCGGATAACATTCATACTACACACACTCATACTATACAGAACGTTCTCTTTTAGCGGTCGTAAAGTAGTAACTTATTCAAAATAAGTACTTACTCAAGAAAGTATGTGATTTCAGACACAGCCTAGGGCAGCATACGAAATTTCATACTTCCCTACTATGAAGTACCAAAAACAGTGTGTGAAGTAAAAAGTGAAGGCCAAGTATGACAGCTCATTCCCGGATTTTGTCCTCTTTAACCTGTCAGAGTTAGTGCACACACACTGGGAGCAGTAAGTAGTGAACACACACATACACTGCAAACCGTGGACACACACCCGAAGCAGTGGTCAGCCATTCACTGCGGCGCCTGTGGAGCGATTGGGGGTTAGGTGCCTTGCTCAAGGGCACCTCAGTCATTTCCTGCCGGTATTGAGAATCGAACCCGCAACCATCAGGTTACAAGACTCTCTAACCATTAGGCCACAACTGCCCACAACTAGACATACTACTATTACAAGAGTAGTATATCCAATAATATTCATAATACTCATAAAAGAGTAGACATGAAAGTACCAAGATGACTTGCTACAGATTCTGAAGTGTGCATATGATGGACACTAAAATCATCTAAATGATAAGCTATTTGCTCACAAAAGCAGTTTATTCAGCGTTGTGAAGCCTCTCCTCCATTGACATCCATTCAAAAAGAAACAAATGGCCTCTTGTCTTCCCTGATCACTGCAGCATTAGCAGCAGGCGTTACGCCTTTTTAAGCTATAAGGTTGCAGGCTTGCCTTCAAGTGGCTTTGAAGGAACTGACGCTGGTAGGTCTCATGATAATGGCAGCATGGCGAATGCAGTATGTCCAGATTACATTCATGCAATATAGAAACACTCTTTTTTTTAGAGGTCAAGATTTCAGACACAGCCTACATGTATGTGTGTTGGAGTAGGGTTGGATCTAAACTCTGCTGTGGTCCTCCAGGAACTGAGTTTTGCACCCCTGCTGTAGGTAGTGTCTGTATTTAGACAGCTCACCATCATCATCTCTTTCTGACAACCCTTTTGCCGTCAATTGTAATTGAACGTATTCTTCTTTTTCCTGTTGTAAAACATAAAAAAATGGGTCAATATGAATTAACTTTCATGAATTAACTTTTGGAACACAAAACTGCCCCCTAATGGTAAAGGGAGAACTTCATGGAGGATCTCAATAGTTGCAGTAACTACTCCACAAACATATTAAATGTGTTGCCTGCTACAAACTGATCATACATCTGTGGTTCACACCTTGCTAAATGAGAAGTTCTGGTTGGTCCAGAACTCGTGGTTCCAGTCCTCGGTCTCCTGTCTCAGATGCCTCAACTTCCTTTCCAGTGGTGTCTCATTCTCTGGGATGTGATATATGATCGGCCTCAGGTTCGACAGTCTATCTGGTGGACCGATCCAGTCATATTTTGATGTTGCTGTTGGACTGAATCCAGACCTCTACATAAAAAAATAAAATAAAAAAACCCCAGTCATCTAGATAAGAACAAGGCAGCATGATAGGAAACTTCCAAAAACAAAAAAAGAAACAAATATTAGTCTAATTAATCTAGGTAAAACTAGGCAACATCAGACAACTAAATCCACAGTTATAACTTAACTTACTTTTTTTAACTTTCACAAAGAAAAAAGAGAGTATTGAATGTGCATTTTTGAAATACCAATAATTATGTACAATTGAAAAGTTTTTTTAAAAACTAAAAGCAAAAGTATAGACAATTATATGCAAGTCCATCAGTTGGAATTCAAAATTCTAATTTAATTGTATGAAATTATATTAATCTAATATAATTTGTTGATACGTGCAACGAGAGCATTTAAATGTTAGATGTGCAGATGAACTGTTGCATTGCTGTTAATTTGACATAAAGGTAGTAAACGACAAACCTCTGGTCGTTTGGCATGTTTTGGTGGTTGGCTTGTGCTTTGTCGATGACCTCGACAGGGACTCCTTAATGACACAGGAGCATGTGTGTAACACAGACGCAGAGACCTAGATATTATACAATTAAATGTTTTTACATTCATCTTTGATTAAATTAATGAATCGACCTTGACAAATAAAAATCATAATAAGTGCGATTTCTCCGCTGGCTTCCGTAACAGCACGCGTCTATCAGTACATTTTAACATGGTGGATGATTTTAAAATAAAAGTCCTTTACATTACTCATGCTTCAGCGCTTCGTACAAGAGAAGATATATTCTTGTTTTCCGAGGTAAAATGACAACCGTAGCATATCACATCCTGGAGAGAGTGCACTGTGTTTTATTTAAATGATATTTTCAACACAAATCAAGTATTTTGGAAAGCTCTGGCGCACTCTACTTCCGCTAATTCTGATTTTATCAAACTGGACGACCAAAACATCCCATGAGTTACGACACAACAGCATATGGGGCTGGTTTCACAAACAGGGTTTTAGATTAAGCCAGGATTAGGTTTTAGTTCAATTAAGGCATTTGAGGAGCTTTTATAAATGTTCCTTGAAAAAAAAAACATTACTGGTGTGCATCTTGAGACAAAACAATGACACTGACATGTTTTAAGATATGTCAGTGCAAGTTGCTTTCAGTTAAAGCAACACCAAGGCTGCGTCTGAAATCACGTACTATGTGAGTAGGTACTACATTTAAATTAGACCGTACTTCGCGACCGTTAAAAAAGTACGTTCTATATAGTATGAATACGGGTAGTATGAATGGAGTCCGGACTCCGGACGTACTACAAGGAACTTTTCCTCTTCGGTCGCCCTACAGGTTGGAAGCGGAATTGTCCATTACCGCTGTCGTAAATAATTTACCGCCTACCCACTGATCTATATAGAATGACCAGTGCGCCTACCGCATTCCACTGTCGCACGCGCATGCGCACGCGCGCTGTTTATCCAGCACCGGCTTTGTCGAGTACGCTCCACCTATCGGCAATTGTAACGCTTGCCGTAAAGCAAGTCAAATTTGTAGTTTTCTTATGTCTCATTAGAACTACAGAAACGCGACCCGATTTGGCAATCTTACATAGCGTGGATATATACCAGATAACGGACCGCAAATCGGTGGCATAAGTGCCTTTCACCCTGTCACGACTTGATGAACCACTGAAACGATTTTGGAAACATTATTTGAAGGTAAAAAATCCTACTTAGTGTTGCTTTAAAACAGTGCAAACATGCATTTTAGTCTGGGAATAGGTTTACTGTAAGCCTAGTCTGTGAAACCGAGGATAATGTCAATGTTTGACTTTATAAAAACAAGTTTGCACTTTAAGTTAGTTTAAGGTCTTAATTGTGATTCCTAAAGTGGGTTAATTTTATAAATGAATACTGCGAATTTTGGGAATTGTGTTCAATTGAACAGTGTCATTTCAATTGTGTTGAATTGAAAGAAAAAAAAAGTCATTTAAAATCATTGAAAGTGTTTAAAAAATATAGACAACATGCGCTTTTTGTGATGTCGCTAATGAATCTGCATCAAAGTTTTTGTGACAAAAAATAAATTAAATAATACTTCACATTCAGCACTTTCACTCACTTTATGCTGTTCTTTTTCACTTTTTCTATTCATCACAGAATCTTGAGAAAAATGTATCACTGTTTCCACAAAAATATTAACTTTATATATATTAAATATTAACTAGGCACAACTTTTTTCTATATTGATAATAAATATTAAAATACATTCAAATAGAAAACAATTCGTTTAAATTGTAATAATATTTCACAATATTACTATTTTAGCCTTGGTGAGCATAAAATATTTCTTTAATAAGCATTTAAAAACCTTTGGACGGTAGTGTGTATATAATTGTATTATAAAATATTCCCCCTTAAAACCATTTTAAATGCACGTTAATCACTGCACATTTCTCCCATATCAATCACACCCACTTCAGCTCTTGCGGTCTCTACTAATGAGCTGATGAGATGAATCAGGAGTTTTAGATGAGGGAGAAATACAAAATGTGCAATGCTGGGGTTGCTTCATGCCAGGTCAAAGATTCCAAACATTTATATTAGTTTTGGGCACGTTTAATGAATTTAAACTCCTCGTAACTCTCGCTTGGCCAGCTGGTGTGTGTCATTAGACATGTATGCCCGGTGGTTGTAAGTGAAAAGTGCGTCGTTTAATCTGTAAACACAGGCACATCAATGGCTGTCAGATGGTTATGCAGGTAGGATGGACAGCCCGTTGAACATGTTTAATAAGAAATGTATTCATATAACTGTCTTTTTCTTTTTTACACATCTCACCTCCACTGCCGTGAGCTCTTAATGAGAGCTGACCAGTGTCTTTGTGTGCTTTAAATGGACGTAATAGCAGCCAGCTAAACGGGCGGATTATTTCAAGTGGTTTATGCCGTTTTAAATAGTTTTACGCAGCACAGCTACTACGTTTACAGCAGATTCCTTGACGTTATTGTACATGAAAGATGAAACCACTTTGTGTTTCGGAAGGGAGTTCACATTTGACTTCCAGGCTTAAATGGTTTTATCAAAAATACAAAGGGGGGTGAGTCCGTACATTCCGCGCTGTATCAATATGACATGCTTCAGTTATTGGCAAGATGGTTTTATTTACTGATCGGGGTAAAGTGGTGAATTTGAAGATATCGCAGTATTAGGGATCCCTCCTGATGTGAGAAATGGTCTCCCCAGTATTGTGTTCGTGAGTGAACGAATCTGAATTTTTTTTTGAACGAATCATTTAAGTGAACGAATCATTCTAGTTTCCAGCCATACACTGCCACAGACCAAAGGGTATTTTTCTCCCTTTCGAAGCGCTTGGCTGCTGCTCTCCTGCCTTGAGATAGTGGCTGTATCCGAAATCACATACCCTACTAGCCTATATAGAAGGTGATAAACATAGTATGTGACAAAAGTAGAGTGCAAATTCACAGTATATGGATGACCTACTATTTCTGTGAGATTCTTAAGTGCACATAAGATGGACACTTACTATCCCATGAGGCCAGGGGAGAGGATTTGTGTATCGGTGTGTTCGACAAGTATAGGTCTCTGCAGACAGTAATAGGAGTTACCAGATCAGTGGGCGAGGCCATAAACAGAGGGGCGTTTTCCACCGTGTTACCTGATTTGCCCACGTCACAGAGAGGGTAGGGTTTAGGGGTGGGGTGGGGTCAGGGGAAGGGCATCATTTTCATTGCATTATTTATAAACACCCACCAGTTTGAAAACACCCACAAATTTAGAAACGCCCACTTTTGTTCCGCAGAGACCCCATACTCGTGTTCGACTTGAAGCAGCGCTGAAAGCATAATCACTCTCTCGCGATACTTTGATGTCATAACACCAATGCGCAGCGAGGCTTCAAGTCGAACACGCCTATGCTGCGTCCAAAATATTTCCCTACTATATAGCATGCGAAAAACAGCACGCCAACAGACTCAGAGCAGTATGTCCGAATACGTATTATTCGAAAAACAGTAGGTGAAAAGTCCCCTAATTCTGAAGTGTGCATTTGATAGACACTTTAATATCCCATGAGCCCACGGGAGGGGATTTATGAATGGAGGTGAAGTGACTGACTCTGGTAGGTCACATGATAATGACAACATGGCAGATGTAGTACATCCGCCTAACATTAATACTATTTAGAACATTTACATTTTTTTTATGGCCATGAAGTAAGTTCAAGTTCAGATCGAGACGCTTTGGCTTCACTTTTCAGGGCTTGTGCGGCACGCTTGGGACAGACCCTCGACCCCTTGTTTTTTATTTTTTAGCGAGTCTTCTCAACATCTACACTTCAGGCTATTCATATTCACACTATATAATAAATCCGGATTCCACGTGATCAATGGCTTAGGGTTTTCCATTAAAACACATTGCAAGGGTTTTACCAGTAGTGGGCACTCGTGCAGTGTAGCCTAAGCAATGACGTACATCAGAGTGAATGAGACTGAGGGAACTTAGTGAGGGAAGGGCATAAAAATGGACTTATACTCAGCCCTAATGGCAGTGAAGCTACGCAACTGATGCTGCTACTCAATTCTTACTATTTGTCATATTTTTACATAGTAGAAATGTCTTCCATATCTAGGCTATATATATATTTACAACCATTCTGCTCTTATGACCCATTCATACTAAGGATGATAACTATAAAGTTATAAAGATCATTCTAATTCAATGAGAATGGGGAAATCCAGAGCATTATATCAATGATGACACAAGGGAATGAAATTGTTGGAATCACTTTCAGAACAATAAAAACATTGACAGCCAATAAAAATCGATATCCAACCATTATTAACTTTTACTTTAATTTACTAATTTACATAATTACATATTTGCCTTTATGCGTAGTATGCTATTCTGAATTAAGCCATTGTTTTAGTCTGAATGAGATTTAGAGCGACTTTGAGCAAGATAAGACCTGAATAAACGAACCGAACAAACGTTTGTTTACTAACTAAATTATGAACGTATAAAGAATGACTATTTACCTTACACAATTTAGATGCATGTAATTATTAGAATTAACTTATTTAGGCTAATACCTTTTTGTTTTTTCCATAGCTTAATAAAAGTCATGCTGAGAAAGCAAGTTGAGAAAATGGAGGGGAAATTATACACCTGCTTTGTTGTAATTTGTGGGGGAAACACTATGATGGTTTCCTAAAAGATTTGTAGACAAGCAAATTATTTTAAGAAATAATAATTTAAGCCTAATTTCAGTCAAGATCGACTCAAAGTGAACGATTCAATGGCTCATATACCACGCAAAATGGCACTCATATGTCGCCTCCTACCGGCGCAACGATGGAACTGCGTAAAACGTGACTGAATGAGTCTTTTAGTGAACTGATCCAAAAGAGTCACTGAGAGGAATCAAAATCCCCACCACTAGCGCTCATATAGTGAGGGGAGGGGCAGGAATGCAGTCCATACCGACGTGATGGTGCTGCTCTAAATGCCAGTCTCTGCCAGTGTCTCTGCAACTCTACGAACCAGAAATTACTGGAGTGTTGCACCGCGCAAAACAGTTCCGTAGAGTAGCTGATGGAAACGGACCCCGTTAGACATGTGCGCGAACGTTTTCGGCGCGTTGAAAAGGTGAGAAATATGCTGCGCATCTCAGGAGGGGGTGAGACATGCTCGGATTGTGTCGGAAAGGGTTGGCTTGTGCTCAGAAGCAATAAAAATGTCCTTCTGTGATGGTTTGAGTCATGTAAATTCAGGCACCGCGTTGTCAGATTACAGGAAGGATTACGTTTTGGTGAGGCATCTACAGGCTTGTTATATTCTCATTCTGCCTTGTTGTATAGTTCATGGATGTAGCCACATATTCAGTACTGGGGGAACAAATGTAGTAATTTAAGAATCAGCCATTGCAAAACCCATATTTGGGGGATGTGTCAGGTCCCTGTTTAATCTATTAATCTACAGCTATAAGACACTCTTCATGATGGCATATCATGATGATGAGACATGTATTGCATTCAGTCTTTATGAACAGAAGATATTTTTAGTTGATACTGCTGGTAAGATCATCATAGCTGCTGTGGACAGTTCCAGAATCTCGACTCCCTCCCTGTAGTGTTGATGCTGAAGTTTGAAGACACCCTGCTATTAGTCTCAGTAGCATAGCAGAAAACAAGACTGTCTTATTAATACACTGTTAAGTACTGGACTGGTACATTTTTGTCAGGACATTATTCGTTATGTTTACAGACATTTCCTTTAACCCTAAAATGCAATACAATGCATAATTTAAAATACCTGTAAATCACCTGTGAAAAATCGATACCTAAAATTGCTTCATATTAACAAACTACATTAGTTGGGCCCTATTATTATAGTATTTTCTTAGTTTAGTTTGTTTATTGTTTATTGCATCATTTTAGTGTTGTGTGTTACCCTGATGGTTGTCTTTTTTTCTTCTTTTTTAGGTCAATTTCTAGCAACAGCTGCCAGTACAGTAACCTTAACAGTATATTTTTACAGTGTACTTAAAGTGCCCATATTATGCTATTTTAAAGGTTCCTAATTTGTTTTGAAGATCTCCTGCAATGGGTTTACATGAATCCAAGGTAAAAAGAAGATTTTGTTTTTTTTGTTTTTCATAATATACATTGCACATCACATAATTTAACGAGTCTGAACGATTCTTTCGAATAGTCAGTCTCTCTAAATCCCTCCTTTCCGAGAGTTTACTCGGCTCTGATTGGTCAGACGGCCCAGTCTGCTGTGATTGGTCTAGAAACTATATGGCCATTACTATACCTGAATTTCAGCTCTGGAGCTTCCTCAGCGCTTGAATACACAGTGATGCGAACAGTAACATTGGCATCTGTTTTTTTTTTCTGTATCAATTCCAGTGCGAGTCCTCATCCTTTTGAAGTGCATGCAAAGTAGATTTGCTCTCGCTGTGCTGAAAATAGCATTGTCTTGACATGTCGATAACACTAACAAAACTCTTCCAGGCTTCAGCTACAACTACAATATTTGAGGGAAATGGGGCAGTAAGTGAAGATCATAAGCTTAGATATGTAACAGGAAGTGAGACTAGAATTGCCATTCAGAATCGATTCTATCTTATAGGAGACAATAACTTTATTCATTGTGTAATTTGATCATTAAAACTTTGCAGACTTTTACATTCACAAACGGCTATGTTACACACTGCATTAAAGGTAATATTTGAAAAAGCATAATTGGGGCGCTTTAAAGAAACACTTCATGATTATGATGATGATGAGACATTGCATGAAGCCTGCATTGAACAGAGAACAGCTTTGGTTTAATCTAGTTTAGTCCTCCATCAATTTTAGAAGGGCCGAATTGTGAATAATCACAATTTTATTTATTTTATTTTATTTTTATGCATAATGACATTGGCAAAAGAATATGTCCTATTTGATCTGTATCAAGTCTGTATCTGTATTGTTGTTTAAAAGAGACTTTAGGGTGTTCAGAGGTTTGTTTTGGCGTCAATTAAGTGGTTCTTGAGTCGTAGCGATTGGGCAGTGGACAAAAGTTGAGGAAAGGCTTTTGGCCATGTGAATTTGAGCAATAGAAAATAATTAATTGACTCTGATGTGGCAGAATTCCATGAGTAGGGAAGGAAGCAGTGATGTATTTAGCAGTACCCTACTACCCACTGATAAGCTCTGGCATGGATGGCATGTTGGCTCTTTCGCCCCACCCAAATTTCATAGTCCATGGTGTTTGTTATATTTACTTGAGAGAGGTTGCAACCCTATAATAAGAGGTCTTCTGAGGCTTAAATGATTGTATATCGGAGTATGAGAGAAGGGGGGAGACGGGATGCTGGGAAGCAGGTGGAGCATCTGGACAGATGAGGGTTCTGACTCATCCTTATCTGACCTGACCCTATCCTCCTCCTACACTCCCAGCATGACGTCAAATGAACGCTGTACTGCTGCACAATTGGGGAATCAAAAATTCAACAAGCTTGGTGAACAATTTGTAAGTTCTCTTGAACTCTGATATTTCTTGGGAGTGTTCAAGGAGTATTTATTTTACATTTTTGAATACAGTGCAGAAATATCAAGCTGCTCGTGTTAGATTGTTGCAAAATTGTAGCAGACTTGAGTGTAGGGCTTATTTTTTGCTTTTAGGCTAGAGATATATATTCATAGGCAACTTGTGTATATATGGCCACTCACTGTAATACTTTTTCATTTGAGGTTTCTTCTTCGCAACAGTCTCTCTGTTCACCTGGTTATATAAAAGGACAAAGCACCCAAGGCATGCTTTCTTCTTTTCTTTTCTTTTTTTGGAGGAAAAAGCTATCAAGAAGTAGTATAAGATCTCTGATCCTGAGGTATACAAGGACTGCATTGAGTCTCACTACACCGTCGTAAAGTAATATTCTGGATTAAATGCAGTATATCACCAGCATCTGTGGCACACTCTCAATTACCACAGAAAATCATTTTGATTCATGCCTCAGCTGTAATGTGTGTGTGCAGAAGTCCACTTTTCTTTCTTTTTCCCCATTTTTTTATAGTTCCATTTATTTGATTTTTTTTTTTTTTTAGTATAGATCAATATCATATTTTAAATCCTTGTGCAATCTCATCCATGTTTATCAAATGTATTTCATGAACACTATACGGTCTGGGTGCTAATGGACGCTGTCTCTTTAAGTCCTGTTATTATGACCTCTCCGTGACATCACACACACTTCCCTAGGGAACAGCAGCACCAGTCGTCTGCCAATAAAATCTTCTCTTGGACTTTGAATCTGTAGAGGTAAGACAGTGCTGAATGGGCTGTGTGAAGGGCGTCTGCACTTAAGGACACTTCATTTCTCTAAACATCTTCTGCAGTTCGGTTGGTTGGTGCTGTTGGATTGATACACTTATATAACAGCTGCTAGACAGATTTTGCCATCTTTTTTGTGGTAATGAGTAGGACCACAACTTCTTTAATAGTTATGCTCCCTATCGCACATGTAAATATTTGCTCTCCACCCCACATGTAAATATTTGCTCTCCAGCATCAACATAATGTCACGACACCGGCAGGTAGGAAGTATGTTTTCTGAGACCTTTCCAGTAAGTTGGGTTGTCGCAACTGGACTATTGCTGTCAAAATCAGATGAATGGATTCATTGCCGAAATTCAGACTTGATTGAATTCAAGAATTCACATGGAGTGAATGCTCGAGTTTCAGTTTTTTTCATTGGATGGACAGATTAAGCCAGGTACATGTTCTGAATTTCAGAAACTGAAATCTTTCATTGCTATCCTCGAAAGTTTGTTTTTAATTTCTACATGTTTGTTCACAAACGTTGTCCTTACAAATGGAGGTTTGTTTTTGTGCTGTGTCATGCATTTAGGCAGCTGTTTCGTGTTGTGGCTTGCCGTGTGCCTATTGGGACTGTTTGTTTATGATGGGTGTAGTTGGAAACATCTGGCTGAGTCAGCCTTAGTCATCACAGCTGTACAACACATACAACCTGTGCTCATTACAGACGCACAAAACTTCTCTCCTGCATTTTTAAGTTCTCTCCTGCACAAAGTAAAAGTTTACCTGAGTTAGGATTAGAATTAACTTATTGATTTAATGCAATGAAATTCATAAATTTCAAATTCTTTTTGAGGCTACTGTAAAAGGGTTGTTGAGGCACAATATGTCTGTGATTTTATTTGTGTAATTATTTATGTAAATTTGTATGTACAATACCATTCAAAAGTTTGGGGTAATATTTTTTTATTTTTTTCAAAGAAATTAATACTTCTGTTCAGCAAAGATGCATTAAATTGAGTGCAAGTGACAGTAAAGATTTATAAAGTTACATTTTCTGTTTTGAATAAATGCTGTTCTTTTGAAGTTTCCTTACAGTAAAGAGTGTATCATGCAAAATGTATCATGTATCACAAAAAAATTGAGCAGCAAATCAGCATGTTAAAATGATTTATGAAGGATCATGTGACACTGAAGACTGGAGTTATGATTTTGAAAATTCAGCTTTGCATCACAGGAATAAAATTTTAAAATATATTTAAATAGAAAAGTTATTTTAAATTGTAATAACATTTCACAATATTATTATTTTTCCTGTGTTATAATAAATATAATAAATAATAAATGAGAGACTTCTTTCAAAAATATGGCCCCAAACTTTTGAACATTATGTATGTTTTAGGAAGTGTGTATTTTAGGTGCTGTCACCATTTATATAAAAAATAAGTTTTAATCATGTTATTGCTTTCAATAGTTCATTTAAATGGTCATGCAGTGTAAAAATTTTTGAATTTTTCACAATAGTTCACAGTCTGTTAATTATTATGAGCTCATAAAACATGCATGCATATTGCATAATAAAATAATTAGTGAAATACTATTTAAAGTATTATTGGATATTTCCTGTAAAGTATTTATTGTCAGCTACCTATAAAAATACTCTCTTTTACTTTTATTCCATTTTATCCACTGTATCATCCTCACTTCTCAACATCATACTTTGGTTATTTCCATATCATTTGTTTATTTGACCAGCTCTCACCTAATCTGTTTCTCTTTCAGCCTGTTTGGGAAACCCTTTGATGGTGGGAAGAGGACAATGGATCATGGCAGTCAGCAGCCACAGACTCAGCAGATGCCAGGAGCCTTCCCAGGTTATTCCGGACCCCGGGGCCCGTACCCTGGGCAGCACCCAGCCCTGTTACGGCTGGATGAGCTGCAGAGGGAGATCGCCAACCTGGGCCCACAGGTGTGCTCTTACAGCGGCCTGCAGAGCGACAGAGAGTACAAACGACTGGAGCGAGAGCTGACCCGATTACTGCTGGAGGTGGATAAGGTCAGGACAGGGCATCACTGCATCAAAAGAATCTGAAAAGTAAAGCATAATAATGACTAACCATGTTTTGTTTACCCACCCAGGTGGAGACGGAGGGCCGGCCGGAGCTTCAGCAGGCCCGGAAGCGTGCGGCGGGAGAGGTCGAGGGTTTGCTTCGATACCTAGAGGGTAATGCCACGCATCCATCTCGGCTGGCCATTGAGGAGCTGACCCAGGAGGCGCAGAACATGCTGAACGAAGGGGTTGTGGGGCCGTTCCGGCAGGGCCAGGCTCAAGATGCCTTTGAGATTAGTGAGGAGCTGGTGGAGGCTGTGCAGGACGTGGCCATGCGGCTGGCTCAGGTCAAGACGGGTGGGAGCGTACCACTCAGGAAGGCCCGTTACAAGGCGCTGACAAGGGTCTGTGCCGTACAGGAAATACTGGAGGGTCGCATACGCACTCATACGCTGGCGCTGCCGCTGTCCGATGACACACACGAGGCCGTGCAGCGCATTAATCAAGTTATGGCGCAGGTGAGTGGTATTGCAAAAGATTCATATCATGAGGAATCACAAATCTGCGTATTAACTAGCAAACTGCTGTTATTCTTTTTGCACATGATGGGATGTTTCTTAAAGATACTGCTGGAAAAAAAACTATTTTAATTTTAAGGGTTAGAGAGAGGGTAGAAATGGTCATGAAAATCCCTAATTCTGTTTTTGACCTCAAGTAGAATGTAAAATGAAATATGCTCTACAGCTCATAGTTTATTTATTTATTGTTTCAGCTAGGACACTAAATTGGTCGAAAAATCTCTACATGTTTTACATTTATTTCAATTTTTTGACACTACTGTTCGACAGTTTAGGATCAGAATTATAATTTTTTTAAATCATACTTTTTTCAGTAAAATAAAATATATATTAAATATACACTACAGTTGAAAAGTTTGGGGTCAGTAAAAATAAAAATTCAGCTAGGACATTAAATTGATTTAAAAAAAAGAAATCTTTTGAAAAAAAATAAAATGTTTAACAATGATACAAAAGATTTCTATTTCAAATAAATGCTGTTCTTTTGAATTTTCCTGGAAAGAATCCTGGAAAAAATGTATCATACTGAAATATTAAGCAGCAACTGTTTTCAATGATGATGATGATAAGAAGAAATATTTCTTGAGCAGCAAATCATCATATTAGAATGGTTTCTGAAGGATCATGTGACACTGAAAACAGGAATAAATTACATTTTAAAATATATTAAAATAGAAAACAGTTATTTTAAATTATAATTATATTTCACAATATTACTTTTGTTGCTATTTAAACTGTTTAACAGTAGTATATATGATCTCTTTAATAATTTTTGAAAGATTGTTCTGATTTTAGCCAAGAGACAATGTTAACATTAAAGTAAAGAGAACCTGAAATGATTTGATCTCATGTAGGTGAGTGGTGCCCGGTGCCAGGAAGTGGCTCTGCTGATGGGTCTGAGTGGGCGCGATAGCTGTACCCACCTAGCAAGGATCCTCACAGAGCTGTTGGTTGAACTGGACGCCCTGGATGTGTCTAGTAATGCTGCTGTGAGAAACTACAGAAAACAAGTGGTGGAGGAGATCAATGGTCTGCTAAAACATCTTGACCTGGAGGGAGAAGGATACGACACGCGCAGGTAACACCAAATGGACACATCAACGACAATAGCTTGTGTCTCATTTTGAAGGCTGCCTCCTCCGGATATTATAAGTAGACTGTTTCTGAGGCATAAATAATTGTAAATTCTTTCTTACTTTGGAATGTAATGGATACTTCTCTAAAATAAGGGAGCCTTAATGATGTATGCAACCAAAAAATGAGACCTCTGGAGGGCATAACCTTTGAAATTAGACACGACAAATATGTAGCACCAGTGAAATGCCATTTTATGTTTACTTATGCAACCATTAAGTGAAGCTACTCATTTAAAGATTAAATTTTAATGGGATAGTTCACTCCAAAAATCATTATTAACTCTACCTTGCATCATTCCAAAATATATAAATACATTACATACACTGCAGGCAGCATTTATTTGATCACAAATACAGTAAAAACAGTATTATTGTGAAATACTATTACAATTTCAAATGACAGTTTTCCATTTTAATATATTTGGAAATGTGCTGGCAAAGCTTAATTTTCAGCATCATTGCTGCAGTCTTCAGTGTCACATGATCCTTCAGAAATCATTCTAAGATGCTGAAGAAAAAATGATCAGTATATATAAAACAGTTGCTTCTTTGTGGAAACTGATGCTGTTTTTTCATGATTCTTTGATGAATAGAAAGTTCAAATGAACAGCATTTATTTGAAATAGATTTTTTGTCATTGTCATAAGTATCTTTACTACCACTTTTAATCGATTTGATGAATCTCAGCTAAATGTAAGTATTATTGAGCTGTATAATGATATAATAATTTTGTAATATAGTATATTGAGTTATGTAATAATTATATAATATTATAGTATATATAAAAAATACTTATATATTAAATATATGAGGGGTATATAAAACCTGACCCTCGTCTAAAAATATAACCGCATACAGATTTTGACATTTAAGTAATTAATGACAGAAATTATTTTTTTACGGATTATTAGTTACTTTTTCTATATTGAATCTATTAATAAACTTTAACCCATTGCACCTCCAGGTATGATCTAGCGCAGAATGACTCGATTCGTGAAATTGAGGCGATTAGGGGGCGTGTGTCAGTGCTGCGGGAGGAGGTGCTCCGTCATGGTGCCACAGGACAGGGGGCGGAGCTGCAAGGTCTCCTTACGCACCTGGATCAGGTGGACACGGGCCGAAATCCCTGCATTCGGGAGGCACGGCGAAGGGCTGTGCTGGAAGTTCAAGCACTCATCACATTCCTAGACCTCTGGGAAGCCCTAGGACGTCGTAACCCTGGAGCAGATGAGCCTCCTCCTCATGCGGCCGTGTGGCGTGTCTTAGCCAGCCTGGGCCAACTCCAGGCTCAGGTGTTGGGCTTTGACGGCAAGAGGGCTGACAAGAGCTACATGGTATTGGAAGAGCTACTGACCAAACAACTTCTGGCTCTTGATGCTGTGGACCCTCAAGGGGACGAAGGGACCAAAACTGCCCGTAAGCAAGCTGTTAAACATGCCCAGAATATCCTTAGTTACTTGGATATGAAGACAGATGAGTGGGAGTACTGAGAGGCCGATAAAAGCGACTGCAGTATTGCCGAGATTTCCCTGAATAAGGAGCCGCAAGAAAAAGGCAAAAGCTTTTTTGCCTCGTGTGCGACATCAGGACAAGACACGGCCATGCCGAGGATACAGGCCATGGGCGGGATTTTTAATTTGTATATAAAAGACTTTGTGTTTCGCCGTGGGCAGCGAGACTGTTACCCATGATGCTCTGCACCTGCTGCTTTTGTTGGTCCATTACTGGTCCCTGAAAACAGCCTTTTTTTCTGGCAGAAGGAAACCCGGTTTCTACTGCCATGAAGCATTTTTTTTCATGACAATAATCCATGATCTCTTTAGTTGAATCTGTGCTGTTGATTGGTGTGGTGTGGTGCTAAACCCTGTTCTGCTGCCAAAATCTGCTTCCCGCTTTACCACATGCCTGTGTGGAACCAATTTCAGTCTTTATCACGGTGTGAGCACATCAGCTCTCCATTCCTATCCAGTTAGAGCCGTGTAGGAGCACATGATCCCCTGCTACGACCACAACAGGTTGTGCACTGCAGTGGGCCGTTTTCCCATTAATCACACATAATGTAAAGGCAGCCCAAGCTTAGCGTCCATAGGTTTGATGATCTCTTCTCTAAATTGCACTTTCAGAGCCTAAGCTCATCTCGCTACAATTATTAGCTGCAAATAAACAAGAACTGACTATATGTGGGAACAATTGTTTTTACATTTTGTCTTTTACATGCATATATCCCACTGAGAAAACTGTATCTTAAAATATATAGTAAACAGTGGTTTGTGATTAGTTTAAAGATGAAGTGTGGAATTTTATTTTAACATGAAATTACACACTTCACCTTTTAAAGAAGACTTTTTGACATCAAAGAAGAATGTGAGTGAACGAGTTATCTGATTTCTAACCCTTCCTGCAGTTTTGCCATATTTCAGTGGTCGGAGGCCAAAATTGCAACGAGGTATTGTCCTTGGAGACGTTTCTTTTTGGTATTGATATGGAGGATAAAAATAGAAACTAGTTCACAAGTTTCTTGTCTTCATTGCTTTTTTTTTTTTTTTGCTTTTAGGCAACAAGTGCCTGTGCAAGCCACCAGGGAATAGAGCAGAGACTGAAAGAGTGTGTCTGTGATTGTTTAAAAAAAAGGAAGTGGTGCATGCTATTTTGGTAGTGAGACTGATCAAAGTGGACAGGGGCGTTCTAGGACATTTTCATTGGAGCGGCATGGAAAGACAGCAAGCTATCAAACAAGCACTGAAAAACTGTGGCTACATTTACACAGTTAAATGTGACCAAAATCTGATTTTTCTTTTCCTGTCATGTATGACACATCAAAAATCACATTTAATATTACTTTACACATTTAATCACATTTAATATTACACATTTATTATTTTAACCATTTTAAATATATGGTTCACTTTCATATGTGGGAATAAATTAGTTTAAGTGATTCCCCCATGTGACTTGTGAATTCATAAAAAAAAATTTTTTTGATTTACCCTTTTATGGTTTATAATTCAAACACATTTATGAATTACACTATATAAAGTATTACACAGAAAGATGCAAAAGTATAAAACTTGATTGTTGTGGCATTTTGGCACTCTAACAATTATTGGTCAGCACTGTGGGTTTTTCATTGGCCAGTATGAATACAGTTATCTAGAGAGCAGAGTAGCCAATGGTTGACATAGGATAATGCAATAAAGTGCAACAGTTGGGTTCCGGAAAAATCCCTTTATTTTTCTCCATGGAGGAATTGATTTTGAATAACTTCTTTGAGCTACTTGGTTCTTGGTATATGCTTTTGTTTTTAAATGGTGTTTAATGGCAGAATTCCTGGTGTAAAAAAAAAAAAAAAACTACATTACCCATGATTCTGGCATCTCCATTCTCTACCAATCAGAGAATTACGACTATAGTGAATCATGACAACTTTAACTGAATAATTTGAATTATTTCTTCAAAATAAAAATGATAATTTTATCATTCACAATTCTTCATGCTCCTTAAAGTCTGGTACCTCTGTCTTTTTGTCTAATTAAAAAAAAAATGTTTTGTTTCAAATCAAAATTTGTAATGTGATTTGCCTAGTGGCAAATTTCATGCTGTAATTTAATAAATTTTAATTTTTGTAAATTTAATTTGTTCAAATTAAGCCTTTTTTCTTTTTTTAAATCCTCATTGGAAAAATAATTGGGAAAGAAATACTTCCGGAACCAAGGCCACTGAAAACTGTTGCAGTCAATTGAGACGACACTGAAATTAAACAAGCATTTGTTTACACATTATTTATTTGATTAAATTCTAAAATATTTGATAAAACGGAAATTATATGTTGACAAGGCTGTTTGTAGACTCGTGGAAGTAACATAAGGGATGGCAAGTACGGCATAATCAGTACACATACAGTACATCGATCCGTCACTAGTATTGATAGAAAGTGACCAAGTTTAATGTTAGAATTTCATTTAATAACAAAAATATATCATATAATATTTTATTATGGAAGTTGTGGTTGTTGAAGAACAGGGTCAGCATGCACACAGTAGTGGTGTTTTGAAACAAATCTGTTTAGTGAGCAATTTAATGACTCGTTCCTAAAGATCATGTTCATTCTTGAAAAGTCACTTTTTAATTTTTGAATGATTTTGTGTTTTTGAACTAATAATTTGAGCATTGCGTGTTTAGAGCAGTGGTTGATATGGACCACATTTAAGAGGTCATGTAAACAACTTCACAAAAAAAAAAAAACAGATGAAAAATGAATTGGGCACTTTAGCTTGTAGTGTGAAGCAGTCTGTTTATATCCCTCTGAGTCTGCTGAATGTAGGAGTAGCTTGTCTGTGGGAAAAACCGCAGAAGTATCCAGTTTTGTCGTTTAAAATCTGACCACAGAGGCCAGGTTATGGCCTAAAACAAATCCAAATAATATATGTCATCTGTATCATGCTGGGCACTTGAGCCTCTCTCCGCTCATTTAAGCTGTCTGTGCTGTTAGCAGGTTACAATGGCTTGTTTTGACCTTGAACTGTGACCATCCTTTGTTGTTTATTTCGGTCGTGTCCCACTTGCTGTGTGGTCACTACCCTCTGTCCTGCTCCACATAAGGGAACGTCCAATTAAAAGGACCATCAGCAGTCATGAAGCAACACCACAGTTATCAACAAAGAAATCAGGTTGTGCTTGGATTAAACCCAGACACTCTTATTTAAGGGCATTCTTCTTGAAAAAATGACAATAAAGACACAGGGGCCAGAAGTGAGTGTTGCTGGAAAGGATAGGTCGTGGTCAGAAGAGATTAATCCAGACTCTGTCATCAGACAGCCGTTGTCTGGCAGAGTCTCCTGTGGTGGGCAGCACTGGCAGTTCAGCTGAGGAGGATCCTATATCCGTCAAGGTGAAATACACGCTCCAACAGCACTTTAAAGCAACCTTGCACTAGGCATTGGCGTTGTTTTGTGCACCTCTTCTAAACCCACATAGAGATGGCAAAGATGTGAGCTAATATTAGCAATGTCAGTTCTGCTCAACCAGACTTTTTTGTTTGTTGTTTTACCAGCACAACATGCATTGGCCACATACACACTGCAGGTAAATATGGCTGACGCTCCTCATTAAATCCATGTGGTATAACTAGTTGTTAATGCTGTAGTGTTGCCTAATATACAGGCAGATTGTCTGAAGTGCAGTGCTAGAAAATCCCAGTTATGCAAATCTTGATACCTGTCTGTCTACCGTAATTACATAAGAGGTTCTCTGCCTTGAGATCGCCAGAGATTTCTATAACCTTTTAGCTGTAAGGGGCTGTTCATCCTTGTTTTCAAAAGAGTTCGATGGAGAACAAGATGGGACATAATACAAGGGTCTGGAGATTTATTTATTTTAAAGCTGAACTATTGAAGTCATTATGCAACGGAAGTAGCGAGAGATCTTTTCTTACGATGTGACGCACATCCAACTGAAACGGATTGTTTTGAAAAAGAAAAAAAATTGGATTTGGTTGTATCTGTTGGTTGTTATTTGGATGGAGGCGGATCTGAATGTGAGCTTGCAGTTGATTTTAAGAAAGGGATGAAATGCTGTGTTCACGACGTGACTATCTATTCTGAGCTGTTCACTTCTTCAGACTGGGAATTATGCATTTCTATTAGGGCTGCACGATATTGAAGAAAAATATGATATTAGATATGCGATACGATAATGCTTAAAGTGTATAAATAAACTTAAATTATCTTTAAAATATATTTAAAATGATATAACCTAACTTTACATGTGTTTCACATTCTTTTTGTGACAAGAAAACTTCCCTACAACTTCTGAAAGTGAACAGCAGTGTTTTACTGTAGCATAAGAAGTGTTATTTTAACATCAGTGTAAACCACGGGGTTCAGGGTTTCAGGTTATCCTACATTAGGTTTATTTAACAACAGAAACTGAATAATCAAATGTAAAAATAAAACACTGCTTAGTTTTCACTGTATGAATTAAATATATACTGATTCTTATTAAAGCTACAAAAGTTATTCAGCCAAGAGCAGTGAGTGATTTTCTCTTTGTCTTTTGTTCATGACCCCAGTTATTGCAAGCTGTTGCGATATGCATATCGCGATATATACATTTGCGATATTTCGATAATTTCGATATATTGTGCAGCCCTAGGCAATCTGAATCTGCAGCAGTCAGGTGGTACAGCGGTCACGAGGTACAAGTAGGAGCTCTCCGGAAATTCCCAGTTTACAAATTATTAACAGCTCTACAAGGACGGAAGTTGAAATCACCTAATTACAGTAATTACGACATAGCGTGAATGTGTAAGACATTTTCACAGGTATTTTAAACGGTATTTTGAATTGCACATTGCATTGTCTTGTGTTTTAGGGTTAAAAGAAATCAATTTAACCGATAATAATCCGACAGAAAATTACCAGTACTGTTTCTAACTAAAGAATATAGTGCCCACATCTGGAGCTTTAGGTCCATTCATAGAGTTTGATGGGGAGTTTGATTGAGTTTGAGGGGTATCAATCCAAGTTCTCTTTCTTAAAATGTTGTTAGGATTTTCATACTTGACATGCATTGTAAATCTAATCTACAGCATTGTGGTCTGCGTTCCACATTCCATCAGCTGCCAGAGCTTCATCTCTACGCAGACGATTGGTCTGTCAGATCTGAGTCATACTGATGTCTGCTAAACTATCTCCATGGTTATGGTCACAAATCAAATCCATTCCGATTGTTGAATGCCACTCATCAGCCGTTTATGGCAGTCATCTAGAACTATTACAGTTCTTTTGTATGTGGTGAATTAATATTACCTTGATTGTATTACAGGATGAGCTTTAAAACAGATATTTGACATAAAGACCAAGTTCATTTGTTACAGGCTCTATTCCTGCTTTAATGTAATGAGCGAGCCTTGCACCTGTCTTTGAATATTTAGTTTACAGCTGTTAGAGTCTTTATTAGTACTGACATGGCTGATGTGAGATGACAGGCGTCAAAATTGCCGTTAGGTGTAAAACACCATGCAGTGTGATTTGCTAAGTCTTTTAGGATGCCATACTCGAGTTCATCACACAAGCTTTGAACAACACCCATTACATTGAAAACCCATTACAGTATCTGAAAAAAACTAAAAAAGAGAATGTAATGAAGAATGTCCATCTTTTTTTATACCAAAGTTGATTCTTTCCTGTTTTTAACTTCCTTTATCTTTATAATCACTGACACTATACAAACCAGAAAAGGTAAAACTTCTCATTCTCGCTTTTGGTTTTCCTTATCTGACTATATGTCTGGAAGAATGTGTTTTTGTGGTGAACTGTGAGATTGTTTAAATGTGTCATGCTATTTATCTAATGTTCGACGCATTGTGTATATTGTCTGGTTTATGCTTGTTTAAAAAAAAAAAAAACATCGTTCAAACTGCTGTGTGAATGCTTTGGTCAGCGGGGTTGTTTGGTTTTTACATGTCTACAATGCTAAATAAAAGATGGTGATCTGGAAATAACCTATGTTTGTGGCAAGGTATTAATTATGGCCTGGGATCTTTCAAACTGTTTCCATGGCAACCTCTCTCTGTGCTCACAAAATAGGTGTTCAGAAACAGAATCGTGTTTTCCTGAAACACAGAGCATTGAAAATATCCCTGCACATTTAGCTGGCTAAATAAATCTGCCTAAACTGATATAGTTATTAACATTCCTGGCTGTGTTGCTCATGTGTAAGATGACATGAATCAACAATCTGTCAAAAGACTTCAGCAGCTGGAAAGTGCTTTATGCAAATCTGAGAAGATATATTGAGTTATACAGTTCAGATATAAGCAGAGATGTGATGCTTATTTTAAAATGTTTTGCAAATTAAATGAGCAAATAAATGTAATTGGTAATCTAATGTAAATATTGCAACATGATGTTAATGCATAGCACTACTGACACTAATGCAAATAAAGAGAAAAGCAATACAAATTATATTAAAAAGTGCGTTTGAATGAAATGTAGACATATGTACACATATACAGAGCATGAATTTGATGTAAATAGGTCTACATATTAACACATGCAGTTCATAGGGGACAATGTATTACAGCATGAAATAATGATTAAACCTATAACATTTTACATTGATAACATTTAAACATAATTTATGTCACAAATTCTGACTTATGATAAGAATTGCGGGATATAAACTCGCTATTCTGAGGAAAAAAGACAGAATAACGAGTTTTTATCTCACAATTCTGATTTTTCATCTGAGAATGGATATCTAAAGAAAGAGTTTTGAGATATAAACTCAATTACTTTTTTTCCCCTTTTATTCCGTGGCTTATAGACTGCTTCTGTCACCAGTTAGGCTCCGCCCACACACACAAAAAAACCCTTCAGTGCTGTTTGCAAACACCCAAATGGTCTATTAAAATTCTTTACTGTCACTTTTAATTTAGCAACTTCTTTCTTTTCTTTTTTTTTTTTTTTTACTTACTGACCCCTACTGTATATTTTGTATGTAACTTTAAAGGGATAAACTAACCTTTTTTATTCTGACTACATAACATTATTCCATATATTCACTTAGCCTCAAATTAATAGTTTTTTTGCCAGGGGTATTGATCTGGCAGAAATGCATCTGTCTGATTCTGATTCCACCAACATCACTGCAGCGTATGAGGGACAGTCAACACACGCTCATGACCCCATGACTGCAAGGACATCAAGGCCCTTGAGGGAAGAAAATACAGTACACAAACACAGCCACTGGTCCAAATAACAGACTGCATTGAAAATCAACGTTTATTTTCAATTAAACAAGAAAAGGATTTTTTTTTTTTTTTTTTTTTTTAAAGAATAGCTAAGCAACATAAGATGCTTGAACTACATTCAAAGACATTTGGGCTGTGAAACGATTAATCGCATCCAAAATAAAAGTTTGTGTTTACATAATATATGTGCGTTTACTGTGCATAATTATTTTGTATTTATAAATATACACTCATGCATATATTTAAGAAATAGTTGCTTTTATATATATATATATATATATATATATATATATATATATATATTTGTATTATAAATAAATATAAATATTTTATATATAAATAAAAAAATTCTTAAATATATACATCCATGTGTGTGTATAATATTTATATATACAAAATAATTATGCACAGTACACACACATATGTTATGTAAACACAAACTTTTATTTTGGATGCGATTAATCATTTCACAAGCCCTAATTTTTTTAAATGTACATATGTTGTGTCTCATGCTCACCAAGACTGCATTTGTTATCAAAAATAAAAACTAATATTGTAAAAAATATATATATTTATACAACTTAAAATAATCATTTTCTATTGTAATATATTTTGTGATGGTAAAGCTGAATTTGTATCATCATTACTCCAGTCTTGTGTCACATGATCCTTCAGAAATCATTCTAATATGCTGATTTGCAGCTAAAGAAACATTTCTTATTATCCAAGAAGAAAACAATTGTGCTGCTTAATATTTTGATGGAACATGTGATTTTTTTTTGTTACATTCTTTGATGGATAAAAAGTTTTTAAATATTATAAATATCTTTACTGTCACTTTTGATAAATATAAAGCATCCTGATTAATACATAGCTTATATATATTAATGTGTTTGATAAAATGATAAAAGCAAAGAAAGCATTTTTCATAGAGGCCTGTAATAATGCATTAGGCACATACTTCATTTCACTGTCTCCGTTTTATTTTACCTATATATATATAACTTTATTGCAGACACAGGTCCATATAACACAACATACAGCATAAAAAAGGAGATACATAAAAATTCCATAATAGCCTATAGAATATACAGGCTATTACACCAGTGTCGTCTAAGCCTCGAAGAGTATCTATAACAGCTTTTCAGAGGATTGACAAGGGCTTCAATTATATGGTTCACTGAATTGTCCAATCGACACATAAAACCAAACATCAGTTGCCTTAAGAGTGCCTCACAGGTTGGCACTCTATTAGCCACAAACAAATGACTGGCACTATGCCACCTAGGGACACGGAGCAGCAACCTCATTGCATCATTGTATGCTACCTTTAGCCGTTGCATACTCGTTTTCTTATAGTTAGACCACAATTGAGCAGTATATAGCGGTGTGATATAGGTTCTAAACAGAGAACACTTCACAGAGTCAGAACACATATAAAACTTCCTTATGAGCATATTGGCTTGAGCATAAATTTTACAGCGCTGACGGTATAGGTCTTTGTCATCTGTCCAGTCATTAGATATAACATGACCTAAGTATTTAACTACCTCACACACAGCAAGAGGGCTGTCTGACAAATAAAAAGTCGGAAAAGTTGATTTATTGTCCTCATTACTTCTAACTACCATTATGTGGCTTTTCTTAGTGTTATATTTAATATCATAATCTAAGCCATATTGCGAGCAGACTTTCAGCATCTGCTGCAGCCCAGCGCTGTATGGACAGAGCAGGACAAGATCGTCTGCATACATTAGATGATTAACAACAGTGTTGCCAACAAGACAGCCAGTTTTTAACCTATTTAACTGGTCTGACAGATCATCCATATAAACATTAAATAAAATAGGAGACATAATTCCTCCTTGTCTCACTCCATTACTGACATGAAACGGAGCAGATACAACATTATCCCATTTAACCTGAAACGTTTGATGGGCATACCAAAACACTAAAATTCTCACTAAAAATATAGGAGCACCTCTATCAAGCAATTTTACAAACAGTCGTTCATGATTGATTCTATCAAATGCCTTTGACGCATCAATAAAACATAAAAACATGGACGACTTCAGGCTGTTATACCTGGACACAATCTCTTTAAGAGCATAGATACACAAATCGGTTCCATGCTTTCTTTTAAACCCAAACTGATTGTCAGTGGTAAGAACATACATTTCTAACTTTGTTAGCAGTATTCTCTCCAGTACTTTAGACAAGATACTGGCTAATGCAATTGGTCGATAATTGTCAATACTGTTAAGCTTACCAGCCTTGTCTTTAAGCACAGGTAGTAACAAAACAGACATAATAGCGTTAGGCAGGACACCATGAACCAAACAACCATTAAAACACATGGAAAGCAAAGGACAGAGCTTATGGCTGGCATATTTTAGATGTTCAGCATTAATGTAGTCCATACCGCAGGCTTTATTGTTCTCCAACATGTTAATGGCATCATAGATATCTGCTACCCTAACCATCATATCTGCTGAGAAATCAGTATGTTCATGATTGATTCTAACTGAGTTACTTTTGACACAATTAAATAGGTCACAGTAATGCTCACGCCAGAGCTCAGCTATTTTTTCTAGGCTACTAATACCTTCAGTAACAGCCGGTAAGGAAATTGTACTGTTATTCATAATTTTGACCTCTTGCCAAAAATCAGTAGGGTTGTTTTTCTGTAACTTTCTGGCTAGTGAGTCTGCTCTCATTGTATTTTCATTTTTCTTAATAAAACGATCATTATATCAATGGCATGATTACAGTAGGCCTATAAAAAAATAAATGCTGAAGAAATGAACAGTGACCACCAGATGGCATCATGTGACTAAGAATAGTAATTCATCCACACGTCAGTTTCTGGGGTCAGGTGCTAAATGGTTAAATAGTTTAGTTCACTGCTTGCAATGAAAGGTGATAATTTAAAGTACACCAACGACACAGGGCTTTAAATCCACTGACCAACTGGCTCAGAAGAGATGGAAAAATAAGATTATTAGACAGACACTAACACCGTGATGTTCAGTACAGAAATTGTAGTGTATTATCGGTACTGTGTAGCAGTGCTCCTCTCCCCTATCGTCTGTCTCTGTGGATCTGTTCTCACATATTCATTTTAAAAGTTGAGTAGTTAAGAATTTCATTGATCTAACATATATGACTTAAAACCTTCAGCTGTTCATCACATGTGTTGACTGGCCCAGTTTAACCGTTCCAGGTAATGTATGCTTGCGCCCAACCCCCACTCAGTAAGCCGTTACATCTAATCTTTCCTGCATTTTCCCTGTAATCTGTGTGACCGTCACATGTGAGGGGCCATTATAGGTTATGTAACTCTATTCCCATTTGACTCAGATCACACTTACGCATACATGCATGTTTGCCCTGATTAGTTTTTACGCCTGGCTTCTCACTTTCCTCTCTTATAAAGCTCATTCTAATAACAACTTATGTGTTGTGTAACATTCAACTGAACAAAATCACTTTTTTCAGTTCCATAACTCAAACTCAAATCTAGTTCATGATTCTACAGTCTCTTATCTATAGTTATTATTCTACAGATTCCATCCACCCATCTGTCTTTCGATCAGTCGTTCTCTGTCTATCAATTGTTCTATTTCTATCCATCCATCCATCCTTCCATCCTCCCATCTGTCTATCGATCAATTGTTCTATTTCTGTCCATCTGTCATGCTCAATGCGTGACACTTGAGAGCCCTGCATCCATCCCTCCATCTATCTATCACTGACTGAAATGGTTTCTGCTGAGGTCTAATGCGATCTGAAGTTGTCTGATGTGGGTTCTTGGGTTCTATTGAGGTCTAATGGGGGCTGACGTTGTCAAATATATATATAAAATAACTGTCAGACTTATGGTAAAACCTTCAGACTTTAAACCCTACAAACAGACATTATTGGTCAAGGTGGCAACACACAATAATATGGGCAATAATATGGGCACTATACCTAATAATTTGTTTAGTTTAGTAAAAATAAAAAATAAATAAAAAGCAAAACATGTCACAGACTCTGCAGGGTGTATGCAAATTTAGATGAAAGTTCAGTTGTCTCTACCCACATCAAATCATGTTCTTAGCTGTTTGTGGAACTGGGATTTGTCAAGGGTTTCCCAAAAATAAATATTTTCAAAAGATTCCTTATACACAGACTAGATGTAAGTAAAATTATGCCTCTGTGGAATGCAGTGGCAAATATAGGTTATGAAAAGCTAAACAAATGACAATCACAGTGTTTGGAACAGACAGCTTCAAATGCTGCAAAAGCTTTCTGTGAGAAACCCCTGCTAACCCAAGGTCAGTGTACAACCTCAAGATAAGTCTCGAAATTTAGCAGTTTTTCAGTGACTAATGATTTTGAATCACAATTATTAAAAAATACATTAAAGGAAGTGTTGCAGTCCAATAAAACATTTATTTGCATGTATTTAAGACACATCTGTTTTATTTGATCTCAGTTGCCCATTGAATGGAACATTGGATGAAATCAGCAGCCAAACAACAGCTGGATATTACCCACAGGTCTTTGAGTGCATTCACGCATTCAACACATTGTCAAAAGACAAATGCTATTTTGCTATTTATAAAACTATTCATGGTGAGCCATGGGGCGTATTAATGTTCATTAAAAATTCAAAACTCAATGTTTTTTTTAAAGGAAATTATGTTATGTAATTATGAATTATGTGTTACACAAGTTTGGTCAGCAATCAATTTATATTGATTGCATTTTATGTTGCAAAGCAGTACAGGTGTGGTCACATTTGCAAAATTTCAGTGAAATAACATTGACAAAAAGGTCAATTTTCCAATGTCAACTGCGTAGCGATGTGATGTATGAAGCATAGCTCACACAGAAGTTTTCTGTTGATCAATGCGGCGATTCTGAGTGACCAACATTGACAGTTTTTGACCTCACATGAAATTCCTGATCCTGTCGATTCTTATTTTAAATAACTGGAATTCACCTGTGAAAATTTGCTGATTGTATGGAATAATGTTTTCTGCTTTGTTTATGATGTAAATAATACTGTTTCCAGGTCTAATCTTCCACTCGTTTCTAGTGAGAATATTTAACAACCGTTTATGAGCACTGTTCACTAATGATTCATAAAAGCTGAATAATTGTTTGACCAACTGAGTTTTCAGTATAGAGATAAAGGTTAGGATTATGATTTTTCAGTAGTATTACAGCACACTGTGAGTGCATTGTTAATGCCAATTGCTGTTGGGGTTTTTTTTTGCATTGATTTATTACATCGAACACATTGTGTTTCCATGCATTTTGTTGAGATGTCTTAATGGTTGATTATTCATGTTGCTTATGTATTGCGCAGCTATTTGTTTTTCTGTATTCATTGTTTTTAAGCCTATTAGCTAAGTGCATGCGAGTGTATGTATTAAAATGTATCTATAATATGCAAACAAATCTTATCTTGTATTTGGTTCAGTTTTTCAGTTTGTTTATCATAATAGAAGTTAATGATAAGTACCAAAAAATAAAAAAGGTCACACTTCAGTTTAGGGTCAGATTCTCACTATTAACTATTATAATTTTTAATTACTATTAATATATATATTTTTCTCAATAAACTCCAAATTACTGCTTATTAATAGTTAGTAAGGTAGTTAAGTTTAGGTATTGGGTAGGATTAAGGGATAGAGATCATGCAGAATAAGGCATTAATATGTGCTTTACAAGTATAAACAGTCAATATTCTAGTAATATGCATGCTAATAAGCAACTTTAATAGAATAGAATTGGACCCTAAACTAAAGTGTTACCAATTAAATTATATAAAACTTCAAATTCAGTTCCTGGAGGCAAAGTGAAGTTCCAAAGTGAAGAACCCCAAAAGGTTCCTCCAGGATTTTTTTCATTTTTGCAGTGTATATTTCTATTGGCTTATTTCCCTCATTTGTCCATTAGGGAGCAGCCTCTTCTAAGGCATCACAGTTAGCACAAGCACATCTTGAAACCATGAGGGCTTTTTCCAGTGTGTAATGAACGTTGGGCAGGGGGAGTACACGCAAAACTGAATACAGAGTGGAATGTGGCACACCTTAAAATGCTCAATTCAGCTCAGCATAGAAAATATGATTAAAGTAAACACCCCTAACACAGAAGACTAGCAAACAGGCACAGGCCAAACTGTGATCCAGGGAAAACCTGCTCAACAAACAGAAGTCTGTCCCACACAGTTAGTCATCAGCAAGAGAGATGCAAATAACAAACCACAAGACCATAAAAACATATTCAGATCAACAGTTTGTGTTTACTGCCACTGTACTATTTGTAAGGAGAACTGAAACAAAATGTCCTTCATTATGTTGTGAAATGGCACAGCAGAGTGACTCACTTTCAAATGACCCATGATTCAAAGCATAGAACTACAGCCACATGCCAGTGGACACTGTGACATTCATCCCAATATTCCAGACCAAAAGTATTTCTTCCTTATTGTGACATATCCGAGTGAAACAACTTCTGAAACAAGAAATACATGTAGGGCGGGACTCAAATCATTGGATGGTTGGATTGTTGTGCTTTGCTATTGTTGTGATCTCATGTGAGTGACAGGTTGTCACAAAAAAAAAAAAAATATCCTTTTAAGACCTTCACATTATCTGGCCACATTAGGAATCCACATGTTTGGGTGTTTTGGGTCAAGTTGGTAATGAATGGAAGCCCATTTCCATCACATAAGAAAAAGAAAAAAAAAAACGTGTAAAACACACACTCACGCCCCAAACGTTCTCAGTTACTTATTAGAAGTAGTGCAAATTAGTCTTCCGGGTTCTGAAGTTATACCTGCACCACTCTATTGACCATGGATTTTTTTATATGATTATAA
Source organism: Squalius cephalus (assembly GCF_949319135.1). Classification (NCBI taxonomy): domain Eukaryota; kingdom Metazoa; phylum Chordata; class Actinopteri; order Cypriniformes; family Leuciscidae; genus Squalius; species Squalius cephalus. Next base: position 29,259,506 of record NC_137142.1, read on the forward strand.
CACTGTCACAGTAAAACAGGAACAGCAGGTTTTTCTGCTCTCATGTACTTTGGCCAGCAACAAGTATACGTGCACCTCTGCACACGTCTCACATCATCCTTCATTCTGACCCATAAAAGCAAGTTTATTGCATCTTTCCTTGTGCTTTTTACAACGCACCAGGCTTTTTTTATGGCAGTCGGTTTGGACATTGTCTGTGTTTGTGTGGTTGTGCTTTTCGTCACCTCAAAATGAACAACTCAGACTTTTGACTTGTCACCTGAGATCATATCATCAAAAGTTTGCTCAAATACACTTTCGACAACCTAGCTTTGCTAAGCTGTACTTTTTGACAGAATAGCCTGTTACTAGATAGCAAAACAGAGAAGCAGTCTAGTCACCATCTGAAGTGTTACTGGTCATCAGCATATGTTGAGGAGTTTGATAAATGTGCCACTTATTTTAAGTCCATGTTCATATACACATGAGCATGTCTCAGTTCAGACTAAACTGGGAACTAAAACTGTCCCAATGTGGAACTCACACAAACGGGAAGAGATTCACAGAAAGAGACCTTCTGACTCAACCATATGTAAAACAACCACAAAAACCTGCCACTAGTGATTTTATCTCAAATAGATGATATACCACAATACTACATGCATCAGTAAGAAAAAAAAAATGAATAATGATGTACCAGTGGATATAAAAAGACACAACTGCATAAGTGTTCACACCCCTGAACTATTACAACATCATTATTACAACATCCAGTCTGTTTGGATAGGAGTTGGCACATCTTGACTTCTTTGCAAAACATTCATCTATCTTTGCAGAAGCCATTATTTTGTTGATTTAGATGTGTGTTTAGATCACTGCCATGCTGAACAACTTTCAAAGATGAAAAGTTCTCTTCACTTTCAGCTTTCTAGCAGACGCCGGAAGGTCTTTGACAAAATCATATGGTACTTGGAGCTATTGATGACTCCCTCCACCTTCACTAAAGTTCTAGTTGAAGAAAAGCTGACACCGCGTGCTTCGCCGTGGGTTTGGTGTTACTGGTGTGCTGTGTTGTTTTTGCGCCAAACATACCTTGCACAATACAAAGAATTCAATCTTGGTCTCAGACCATAATACATTTTTCCACATGGTTCTGGGAGACTGGATATAGATTTTTGTAAAGTTTAGCCAGGCTTGGGGGTGTTATGGGATTTTTTTGTTGTATCCCTCACCTGAGCGATACCCTTTAACAATAGCTGTTTTCATCCACCAATTTTATGTGCATTTTGGGATATCACATAAAAATGCTGGATGGAAAAGCAAAGATGCACATAAAAATCCATTAAAAAGAATATGCACTCATTTGAGGCAGATAAATTGTTTATCTGATAAGACGACATGCGCTTACACTATGATGGAAACACATTCACAGAATAAATCCCTCAATGCGCAAACAAAAACCTCATAAAACTTTTGTCATCAGAATGATTTGGCTTAATTCCCTCCAGAAGCGTCTCACACGATTACATTGCATCCAAATGTAAGATAGCATGACAGCGGTTATTGCGTTTCGACGAGACACATGCCATTTATGATGTAGGATAAAGGAGCCACAGTGGCTTCTCCAAATGCAGCAACTTCCCTTTTTATTACAGATATGTTGCGGCAATTTCCCAGGAAGTGACAATTTCATTCTCTTGAACACATGGGATGGAAACGCTGCTTTATTCACAAACAAACAAACAAACAAACAAACAAACAAACAAACAAACAAACAAACAAACAAACAAATAAACAAATAAACAAATAAATAAATAAATAAACAAATAAACAAATAAACAAATAAACAAATAAACAAACAAATAAATAAATAAATAAATAAATAAATAAATAAATATATATATATATATATATATATATATATATATTATATTATATTATATAGCAACTTTGGATGGAAACATTTGGTAACACTTTAAGGGTTCAGAATTATGCATTAGTTAAGCATAAATACACTTGTAACTAATGATTAACTTAAAATATAGTTTGGACATATTAGCCATTTAAGGATCCACATTCATGCGATAAATAAGCAATTAATAATCAACTGAATGTACAGTAAATGCCTTTTAGCCATTATTTACATCTTAGCAAACTATGTATTATTTTTGTGTAATGTACTTAGTTATATTTCAGTGATCCACCATCTATTAAGTTAACTGAACAATTTGAAGCAACTATGTTTAATTAATGCTAGTTTTATAGTTATAAATAGCTAAAATAGTGTAATAAAGACAATTTGACCCCCTGTTCTAAGTGAAAGTTATATCCATTTTAATTATGGCATGCACTTATTGAGTGATATAAGTGAATATATAGATCTATATATTAGATCCACTAATTATGGCTAAACTGCCACTAATACAGTTCTAAAGACAATTTGAAAGTTACAAAATCAAATTATTTCAGCAAGTTACCAAGGCAATATTTAGTTTTTCCATCTATAATTATAACTTAAGCTCTATTTTCATTAAACAGTTTTTAATAGTTTGTTTACATTTAGTTTAGTTACGATGATAATCCTTCATCAAACAAATGCTTTTTGTATCATCTTAACCCTAATCCAAGACCTGCATCAAACCAAGTGTGATTTCAGCTCTTGCCATTTCTGCATGGAATATGATCAGACAATCCGTGAACAAACTGTGGGTTTGCGGGAGTGCTGAAAACAGCTGACTGACCTTTTATTGACATGATTGTTCATCCTCCCTCAGTAAATGAAATACAATTGGAATTTCTCAATGATATCTGAGTCAGAACAGGGAGGAATTTAACTGAATTGTGATTTGTTATCAAACTCCCAGCATCCATCTCAATGTTCAATTACTATGAGCTGAAAGGAGCTCTTGAGAAGTGAGTGACCCGAGGAGCGAGGCAGCACTCCAGATATGGACTGAATCTGAAACTCTCAGGGCATTAAGGGGAAGATAACAAATCTGAATGCAACTTCCTATTTCTGTACATATCTTGGCAAAAATTCACATTAAACAATGTAAATCAAAAATGGCACTGAGCTATGAAGCTTCGAACCAATAAATAATACAACAGAACATCAAAGACTTCAGAAAGACAGTAAACTGGAGGAAAATGACAGCAATAGTTCACCCAAAAATATTTACTCAAACCCTCATTTTTTCCATGGAAAACAAAAATAGTTGGCAGAATATACACATTTCTAATGACATAAAAGGCAGTGAATGATGACCGAAATTTTCATTTTTGAGTGAACTATTCCTTTCAGTTTGAAAGAGACATGGGGCAAAAAGTGTACTATTGTAGCACTATAGTAAATATTAGGGTGAAACACCAGAATAAAAAAATGAAACCGAGAAAGGAGTTAGAAATGACTTGAACCAACCACTTAAAGATGTGATAACATTCGGGCCGCATTTACATTACATGGTTCAAGCGACCCAATCCCAATTTTTTCCTCCCATGTGGCACAGATCAGATATGACCAATGAATGTGTAAGCAGGAAAAAAACACATTTATTCTGATAGTCTAAGATCGGTTTCAGTCCTCATTCATATCTGGGAATAAATGTAATATGAATCGGATTTGCGCCTGACATGTAAGCAGACAGATTGGATATTCCCATCAATGCGAGTCGTACGTCATTGAAAAAGCGATGGTGGCGAATGAACGTCAATTCAGGTGGACACCAACCGCGATCACATGACTCTTTTCAGTGGCGCAATGCAGGACGAAGGCTCAACCCAATGTTTTGCTGAACTTTAAAGCAAAATCTTCTTGTATCATTTCGTCTGCGTCCATTGCAAATCGTGCTAATTTTACTTCCTTTCCGGGTCAGTACGTTTACTTTGGGTTGTTTTGCCAAGTGTATAGCGTAAATACAGATATTGGATATGGGTCACTTTTAAAAGAGAAAAAATGGAAATCATTCTGTTCACTCTTTTTAGCTCTGCGGTCTCCGTGGAAAACCTGTGAATCAGACAAAGCATGCACATTTTTTTTCTTTAAAATCTGATATCTGAAGTGGCTTGAGGCCTTTTAAACCAAACAAACCAAAAGCAAGCTGAACAATGAGCTTCTCACGGATATAAGATCATAACTTCTAACCTGGAGACACGACTCTGCTTATGAGTTTATCATATTTGTGCCAAACAGAATGCCATCACCGAAACAAGGTTTATCCTCATCTCATTATGTCGTTATTTTTTTAACAAAAGTTACAAGCTGCAGAAATGTTATAGCACTCTACAATAAAATCATACAATGCACACTGTAGGTCACTTTAACCTGACACACAAGTGCCTTTACTATTAATAACTTCAGTCATGGAAAAGCATCATCCTGCTTCCCTTTTAAAGAACAATATGTTCCCTGTGAGCTCATGATATCCACCAAAGACACATGGATCAAACACACACACGCCTTTGTTTTCCTGTCAAGGTGGAGACCTTCCATTGACTGCTATTGTTTTACTGAGCTAATGATCTATTCTAAAATGTTCACATTATTCAGAATGTGAATAATGTATTGAGTTCAAAAACTTCAAGCAGAGGTTTGTCTCTCTAATAATGTTAGAATTGTGCTTGGTTTCGTTTCTGTATAAGGCTAGCAAACCTTTCGGCCCTGCTGCCATTCTGGATTGCAGAGGAACAGGATGCAAGAGAAGAAAGTTCAACATTCATACTTCAGCAATAAAAAAAGCACAAATGTGATGTTTAACTAAAATCATTATACTTGTTCCTATGGTTGAATTGGATCAAAGATCAGCAGCAAAGACATTGATTAATAAAGTGAGATTAAATACATAAAGTATATGGGTGTTATTTAATGTTTAATTTTTGCAACTTTGCGTAATGTTCTGGGTTTGCATTTCACTCTTATTATTCATTTTGAGGAATACTAAATCTGTCTTTGTGCAAGTGAGATGAGTAACTGCATGCTCACATTTAGTCGAGAACTACAATAACCATCATGTTTACACTGCACACACACCTCAGCACTTACTCTAGATTTCTCCCAACATGGGGACAGAAAAGGTCAGTCAATAAATTGGAAAAGAAGAATCTTGCGTTACTTATTTAAAAAAGTAACTCAGAAATTTTGTTGCAATTTTAAAAGTAATGTGTTACTTTTCTAGTTACTTGGGAAAAAGTAATCCGATTACGTAACTTGCGTAAACACACTGACGGCGAGGCGTTCCTAACTGCTAATCTGAGCTTGTGTAAGTGTTTTAACGGCCTAAAGTATCACCAGCACAAGCCTTCTTTGCGCTCAAGTTGCTGTGCTTTTAGCTCTGCTGACTGCTGCTTTTTCTCCTCCCTGCACCTGGATTAATGGGGCTGAAGTCTAGGATCACAGAGAGAGAGAGAGAGAGAGAGAGAGAGAGAGAGAGAGAGAGAGAGAGAGAGAGAGAGAGAGAGAGAGAGAGAGAGAGAGAGAGAGAGAGAGAGAGAGAGAGAGAGAGAGAGAGAGAGAGAGAGAGAGAGAGAGAGAGAGAGAGAGAGAGAGAGAGAGAGAGAGAGAAGAGAAAGAGAAAGAGAGAGAGAGATGCTTATATAGAGAAGGGAGAGAGAGAGATGCTTATATAGAGAATGTGCTAGAAAGGGTGGCTGGGTATTTATAACTCACAAGCACCTTTGTGTGTCAAAAATAGATGCCAGTCACTGCTTAAAAGTATAAAGCTGTTAACAGTAAAATGGTGGTGGGTCAATACTCATTTGCTTTAGTCCTTTTTTGATAATGTACACTACTCGGTTTAGAGTTACTTGCATGTAATTAGACATAATAGCCTATTTACTGTTATTACTACAGTAAGTACATATTTATTCAACAATGCCATTAAATTGGTGACATTTTTAATATTACAAACAATTTCTCATGAAAGAATTCTGGGGGAAACGCATCACTGTTCCCATAAAGATATTAAGTTTCAACATAGATAATAAGAAATGTTTCTTGAGCTGCAAATCATCATATTAGAATGATTTCTGATGGATCATATAACGCTGAAGACTGGATTAATGGCCATCACAGAAATAAATTACATTTTATTTATATTATATTAAAATAAAAACCCCAAACTTTTGAATGTTAGTGTATAAACTCAAAGTTTATCCCTACTCAAAAGGGGAAAAGCAATCTACAGATATACAACTTGATAAATAAAAATAGGAATATTTGACGATCCAATAGGATTTTTTTTTTATGCATAATGTTTTCTTATGTGATCTTTTTTGGATTTACTCCAATTGATCCTATTATTGATTCTGTCCATTCCTATATTATTTGTCTTGCTTCTCACTTTATCAGAGAACTAACACACACTTTGAGCCCACCACATCATTATCATTATCACCCGGAGTCTGTTTCAGAAACCTACAATCGAGGCCTTGCTGTCAAGCTGATTAAAGTGAGTATTTGTAGGCACTAAGAGCTGCTATTCTAGAGTCTTGTGCAAAGGTTTAGATCATCAGATGTGTGTGTGTGTGGGGGCGGGGGGGGGGGGGACCACTCTCCGTTCTCATTCCTCACTGTATAATGTGTTAACAGAAAGCAGATGGCTTAAATGTAACACACACCCATTCTTGTTACATCATCAAGTCTCCATCCCCCACATATGGATGCAATTAATAAACAGATATGGGAAGAGGAGCCTTTTATACAATTGAGTTCCAACATTACATAACCCACAATCCCTCATATATTAAGAGAATCATATGGATCTGAACATATTAACACAGAGCCCTGAGAGGAACTGCATATTATTCTTACCATTTCTGCACTATAATGTATGCAGTCACAACATTTCTGTATTCATAGTACACTGATCTGCACTTGTTTAGTAAATAGAGCACACTGCCAGTGTGATGAATAAACCGATGCAAAAGATCCAATCAATTCCTTATGGACAAAATATAGTCCCATCCTACATTTTTTCTTATTCGAGAAGCCATTTGACCCTGATATACAAACACTAATAGCAACTTCCATTTCAAGCTTTTTTAAAGCTAGTTTTACATATAGATTTGCTGTCATATAATGCACACTTAAAAGTTGTTTTTTAATAGTTCATTAATACCAGTTAAATATAAAAATTTATATTAATTTTTCATACATTATGTGATGCCAAAATTCACTCAAAGAATTTGTTTTTTATATTGTCTATTTATCTGTTAGATGTCATAATGAAAATAAATATAGTATTATATGGTATGAGCCAGAAATGTAATATCGTTGAATAAAAAAAAAAAAAAAAAAAAAAAATTACACAAAAAGTACAAATTTGGTTTCCACGATGGTAACTAACACTGAACTACATTGTGCATGTGATGATCATGTAACAAAGTCACCTATGAAAAGCATTATCTATTGCCTAATGGCAGTGTGAAGTATATCATGTACAGTACACTTCCAAACTCAGATTATGACTATCTCCAACTATAAAATCGATCCTCTGTGTTTCCAAAAATAGAGCACAAAAGGTTTATAACACAATGAGCAAGAGAGAGAATAATAAAATAATTTCACCGTTATACAGCATCTATGAAGGCATCAGATTGCAGAGGGACGGCCTTTTTTGGACTCGTGGATAGAGGAGCTCTCAGCAGTTTGTTTCCGATATAACATTTACCAGATGTTAGCGCATCTAGTTCTTCTTCAGTATCTTGCATTCCACATGCAAGAAAGTAACACACACAAATACAGAACAGACCGTAACAACCTTGAATTTAGAGACCTAGTGGTGAGAAACTGCTGATATCACATTGATGAACACAAATAAAAACCTCACACTTAAACAAAGCTTTATTTATATGATGTTGTACAGTATTTGCACACAGCAGCTGACAGTCATACAAACCTGCCACAGCACGAGAAAGAAATACAAAAACTACAATGTTTTTTTCCATCTCAATATATTTTATTGTAGTAAAAGATCTATCAGTTTAAAAAAAAAAAAAGCACAAAAATAAAAACATGAACATCAATCTGTACTCCACTGAACGGTTACATTGATGTAAAAGCCCATCTAGCTGTTAACCAATCTTTTATATCTAAATGAAGCTGAACAAGACCGCAGGGGTGCCCAGTCCTGTTCCTGGAGATCCACCCACATGCAGAGTTCAAATCCAACCCTGATCAAACACACTTGTCTGTATTATCAAGTGCTCCTGAAGATCTTAATTAGCTGGTTCAGTTGTGTTTGATCAGGGTTGGAGCTGAACTTTGCAGGAAGGAAGATCCCCAGGAACAAGATTGGGCATCCCGAATATTGAGGGTGTGTACAGGTGACGTCATTGCATGACATTTAGCGAGTCTGCGTTACTCACACTCTACAACAGTCTCCTCTGTGGTCAGCTTCAGCAATGCTTCTAGTCGCGTGGTTTGGTAGCAAAGGTGAGGTATCCAGTGTGTCCTGCCATTTCTCTTGGTGGTGTGGCAGTCTTGCAGATTACAGAGGTGTTCCCAGTGTTTGGGACTTCCTCTTGATTAAGATCTGAAGCCATCTGTGTGCTGTTAGTACAGCACTCCTCTGGTCCAAAGTCTGGTAAGGGCAGAGTGACAGAGCGAACGTCATGCACCCGCAGCAGAACCTCCAGTGTGCAGATCTCCTCAAAGCCATGGTTCAATAAAGCCTCACAAGTCCTCTGGACCTGCTCTATACACGGTGAGAAGGAACAGAGACGACCTCCTGAAGACAGTGAAAAAGAAAATATTTGTAGTATTATTAGCTAATTATCATACTAAAGCCTCAAGTGCACTATTAAAAATAAAGGTTCTTTATTGGCATCTATGGTTCCATGAAGAAATTATAACATCCATGGAACCTTTTCAATGCACAAAAGGTTCTTTATACTGGAAAAAGTGTCCTTTAGATTATAAAATGTTCTTCATACTAAGAAAAAAAAATTCCAGGACACACCAATCCGAAGTCAAAGAAACTAGCGGCGACGAAAGCTTACTATGTTGTTGCCTCTCGTCAACTGCGTCTCGGCCAAAAAGCTGCGCTTGAACACACCAAAATGACTAAAGGCGACCGTCAACTAGCATGTGCAGAACGCATGTAAGAAATATCCATCTATATCAGCAGGTATCTATAGTCTATTTTCATTAAAAAGGGAAACTGAAACTAGGACTGCAGATATAAAAACTGTAAAACAAAGCAGCGCTTGCTTACGATTTTGAATATAAATCATGTAGATCACTTTCTTCATTCCAGTCGGCTCATGTAATTATGAAAATATTTGTGCATTCGAATGCTCAGGTTAGCCTTCTGTCAGTGACGTCGTCTTTGCTCGCCTTCATCACTTTCGCTTTTATTCTCGTGCACTGAGAAGGCGTCCTACGCCGACCGACACTCAAAAATTCATTTTATAATGGCAGTGGATTGCAACCAACAGATTAAAGCTCAAAAACATGCATCCATCCATTGTAAACGAACTCGAAACGGCTCCAGGGGGTTAATAAAGGCCTTCTGAAGCAAAACGATGAGTTTGTGTAAGAAAAATATTAATATTTAAAACTTTATAAAGTAAAATAACTAGCTTCCGCTAGTGTAACTAGCTTCCACTTAAGTGTAAAGCGCAACTTATGCGAGTAATGTGACGTACTGCTGATATTTACACTATGCCATGACGCACTACGCTACTTCTGACGTCATACATTTTGTAAGTTGCGCATTAGGGGCAAGTAGACTGCGTATGACCGTTTGGCCGGATGCTAGACATTTATTTTGTAACGTGTTAATTATGAATATTTTTCTTACACAAACTTGCTTCAGAAGGCCTTTATTAACCCACAGGAGCCGTTTGGAGTTTACGAGGGATGCACGTTTTTGAGCTTCAAATCTGTTGGTTGCAATCCACTGCCATTATAAAGCTTGGAAGAGCCAGGATATTTTTGAATATAACTCTGATTGTATTCGTCTGAAAGAAGAAAGTCATATACACTTAGGATGGCTTGAGGGTGAGTAAATCATGGGCTAATTTTAATTTGAAAGTGAAATAATCCTTTAAGAGTGTATACTTCATTTTTGACACGAACACTAGCATATGCGTACAGTCAAACGCATTGCCTTTCAAAGTATACTTCATTTGATATTGCAAACACGGCCACTCACACTAGAAAGTTTCATCTTTGTCCAGTGTGTCTGCGTTTTTTTGCATTCCGTATAAACTAGAGTGGCATGTCTCTCTTAACAAACTCAAATGTTCATCACAACAGACTGGGCCAGTGTTGCCAACTTTCAGACAAACTAATGCAAAAAAATTCAATGCATTTTGCAACTGCAGGTTTTGTGGCAGAGACAGCCACTCTCACACTCGAACTGGACTGTTGAGTCACAACTGACGCTGGTGTTCCTCATCCGGCGTGATCCATGGTCTCCTGAGACTGGAAAATGCCTCTCATTCTATGATTTAGATCTCTTTTAGATTTAGAGATTTTGGATCTCTGTGACTCACCATGTCTGTCTACAAGTTTGCATCTGTTCTTTATCAAACCACTGAGCAGATACACAAGTCTCCAGCACTTGCGCTACACTCTGTGCAAACATGAATAGCTGTTTATTAGCAGTTTAAATGAACCTCTTTGTTTGACAGCAACAAGAATTACTATTTGTAAAACCTTATCAAATACCAGACAAGACCACACTTGTGGCTGACGTCAAATCAAACCTGAAACTACTTGAAAAGCAATGAGGAACAGGAATATTTTTGCTCAGTTCTCTTTTAAAAGAAATGGCCATCTGCCCGCGACAGTGTTCCTCAGTAGATCCAAACATTTCATGCAGTAATTATTGCTGTAAACTGAGGGGCAGACTTAGAAAAAAAGAAGATATTTTACACGATTTCTGCACTTATTTCAGGTGCAAGTCTACAGAAGACTTGCACCTGAAATAATTGCAGAAATCGTGTAAAACATCTTTTTTTTTTTTTCTGAGTCTGCCCCTCAGTTTACAGCAATAATACAGCAATCTTGTATAGTGGATGTAAAGCTGAAGTGTCACTAGGGGCATCAAACGGAACTGCAGAACAGATGACCATTTTAAAACAAGTCTAAGGGTGTACTCGCACTGGACAATCTGAACTGTGCCTGAGCACAGTTGACCCCTAAAGTCTGGTTCGTTTGACTAGTGTGATCTTCTCTGTACTGTGCACGGGCACGGTTTGTTTAACCATCCCTGGGCCCGCTTGGAAGAGGTGGGCCAGAGCATGTAGAGTGATCGCTAACCGCGCCGGAGCATGGAGCAGCTGCTACTTTTGTGTGCGCTACTGTCATTACGACAGCAAACATCTTCTATAACTACTTGGATAGTACACTTTTCAATTCATTCAAGTATATTTAGGTTTATAACGGGTCTGGTTCTCACCTTATTGATGAACCTGAATTGTAAGTTTGCAAGTAAAGCTGCAAATTCCTCCATTAAAGTCAGCTGCCTCTGTAATAATATTTTGATACGTGCAGCACAATCAAGTGAAAATAAGGGACAATCACGCCAGGGCACGGTACAAGGCAATCGTGCCTAGTGTGAGTACACCAACACCCCCACCCCCACCCCCACCCATCCACCATTGTAGGTAGCCCCGCCCCAAAATCACATAATTGGCCGAGGAGATCACACCCAGTAGGCTGTTCAACAAATAAAGTTCTGTGGGTGCAGATTTCATGCAGGCCTGCTGAGAATAATCAGGAAGTGATGTCGTAAAGAATATGGATCCTCAACAGGCTTACTGGAAGCAACCAATAACTCACTAAGCTGTTAAGGGTTAGAGAGCAGTCGACATGCACATGTTTGCATATTGTTGCCTTACTGTTAAATGGTTTCATAATAACATGATAAATAGAGGAGTAAAACTGAAACAGCAATCTCTTCCACTCCTTTGCCATCTTGCTCCACTAACATGATTGGAGGGAATTTGGGCTTAAGGTGGTATTACTAACATGCACAAAAATAGCCACTGCTGATCAGAGTAAGAAGATAGACAGGGTTATGTGAGGAGAGAAGTATGAGAAAGAGACCTTAATGGGTATAGTTTACTCTTTGAATCTGTCTTTAGACTCAATCCAATCACATTCACTTAATCCAGCATGACCCCATCCTTCACTCTCAACATTTGCTATAGAAATATAATGAATGGGAACCACTGTAGGAAAGCAATGCAGAACTGTCTCACTCTCTTCTCTTGAGCCTGACAATTTTCACAGGGATGCATCAGGGATCCAAAGTCACTTGGTGCATAAAAAAATACTTTTATAAAACAAATAGTTCAGGCCCTCAATGCTGATTGTTAAATACAGCGTTCCGGCCATCCTAAAATCTGCAATACAGTAAAGGTGATGATATACGGGGCAACTTTTTGAGCAATGTTGCTGGCCAATGTTGCCATCAACGGGCAACCAGGTGTGAGACAGGGCCCAAGACCGATCTAATGTATCCAGATATAATTCTAAATCACAATAAAGCCTCTTATAACTAATTGCTTAAATTTCAACTCTGGGTAACAAATTATTATTTTTTTTTATTTATTTATTTTTTTTATTTTTTTTACAGTGTCCTTGTTACACGTTACATGTACTCACCATAGTAATAGTAAACAGTAAAGTATGCATAATTACATGCAAATAACCCTCAACCAAACCCTAATCCTATAGTAAGTGCATATTGTTAAATGATGTTACTCAGTACTTACAATTATTTTATAATTATTTATAATTTATACTTTATAATTACACCTTAAAAATAAAGTGTAACCCAACTCTGTTGCTACCCTGCTGTCTAATTGTGATTCTACTTGTGGGTAGATCAGATGGCAAGCAAACAATCAGTTCTCATTATCAATGTGTTGGATGCAGGAGAAATAGTTAGGAATAAAGGTCTGAGCAACTTTGACAAGGTCCAAATTGTTATGGCAAGGCGACTGAGTCAGAGTTTCTCTGAAACAGCAAGGCTTGTGGGTTGCTCCTGGTCAGCAGTGTTGAAAATTTACCAACAGTGGTCCGAGGAGGGACAAACCACAAACTGGCAACAGGGTGTTTGCCACCCAAGGCTCACCGATGCACGAGGGCAAAAAAGGCTATTCTGTCTGGTCCAAGCCAACAGAAGTCTACTGTGGCTCAAGCACACTAAATTTCAATGATAGTTATGGGAGGAATGTCACAACACACAGTGCATCGCACTCTGCTGCGTATGGGGCTGTGCGTATTTGACCCCTGTCCACTGTCGAAAAGCGCCTACAATGAGCTCGCGAGCATGGGAATTGGACCTTACAGCAGTGGAATAATGTTTCCTGGTCCGATGAGTCCCGTCTTCTTTTACATCATGTGGCCGGCTGTGTACGTGTGCTCTGTTTACCTGGGGAAGTGATGGCACCAGGATGTGCTGTGGGACAATGACAAGCCAGTGGAGGGAGTTTGATGCTCTGGGCAATATTCTGCTTGGAAACCCTTGGTCCATCCATTCATGTGGATGTAAATTTGACACTTGCCACCTACCTAAACACAGTTGCAGACCAAGTACACCCCTTCATGACAATGGTGTTCCCTGGAAGTGACCTCTTTCAGTAGAATAATGCACCCTGCCACACTGCACACATTGTTCAGGAATGGTTTGAGGAACATAATGCAGAGTTCAAGGTGTTGATGGATGAACAATGATTTGAAACGTTCAACATAGGCAACTCAAATAGTACTCACACAAAGCACATCTATCTTAAGGCTGGAATACACTACACAACTTTTAAAACCTGAAGAGTATCATACACTTTACTTGTAAATGGTTACAGAGAAAATCTGGACATCATACTAAAAAACTGAGGATCACACACTACAAGATATTTAAAGGAGAACTCCGGTCAATTTTAACATTGAGCTCATTTTTTTGTACATTTGGAGTGCTGTCAGTACAGAGAACAACGACAAAAATCGGTGTTGCCTACACCGTGTTATCCTTGTTATCCGTGTTATTTGCACCCTGTTGACTTCAATGGGGCAAGTTTTAAACCTGCTTTTAGCCTCTTAGTCTTAACATCCTTGATGTGTCATTACAAGTGCCCAGCCATGTGAGTGATTCCTTTAGAGTTAACATGGGTGAATCTGACTGCAGTAGATGTGAAAGATATGAATAAAAATGATGTTATTTCAGCCAGCGCACATACCTGTATTTACATCCTGTTTTCGGTCGAAGTCCACAGTAGTCGATTGTCGAGTTCGGGCGCATGATCATACGTACTAAACCTATGCGCGTGAACTCGACAATCGACTACTATGGACTTCAACCGAAAACAGGATGTAAATACAGGTATGTGCGCTGGCTGAAATAACATCATTTTTATTCATATCTTTCACATCTACTGCAGTCAGATTCACCCATGTTAAAGCTGCCGTCGGCAACATTTTTTTGATCAAATTTAGTGAAATTGACACTATAATCCGACAGAACAACATAAATAAGGTGGTTTTAGAAAAAAACCCGAGCTTCTAACTCCACCTGGAGCGTGTTATTTGTTTTGCAAAAATCCACCGCTCCCGTCTCATCGGGTCCAATCAGCGCAGGGGGGTGTGAGATCTGACTGTCAATCACAGTTCGTGCACACGCCACAGATCCCCTCTCCCTCGCGCAGACGCGCACATTACAATATCACATGCACACGACACGCCTGAAGTTCGCCTGAAGATTGTACGAAGCGTGATGGCGGAGAGAAAATCTACTAACAAGCTTCCAATTCCTCGGTTATTGCTATCTATGGATAGATTAGACAGGGCAGCCTACCTCCGAGTCCATGGTGTTGATCGATGCTGAAGAGACGGACGCGTTCACAGAAAATCAGGTACACACCTATTTTTTACAGTCTATGGTACACACGCACTGACGATGGGCGGGTGCTCGTTGGTAGTGGGGGAGGGGCATGAGAGTTGTAAACATTCAAAATTTTGGCTGTCCACTCAATCTGCCAGACTTGCCGACTGCAGCTTTAACTCTAAAGGAATCACTCACATGGCTGTGCACTTGTAATGACACATCAAGGATGTTAAGAGGCTAAAAGCAGGTTTAAAACTTGCCCCATTGAAGTCAACAGGGTGCAAATTTTAAAAAGAGGATAACACGGTGTAGGCAACACAGATTTTTGTCGTTGTTCTCTGTACTGACAGCACTCCAAATGTACAAAAAAATGAGCTCAATGTTAAAATTGACCGGAGTTCTCCTTTAAGTGGTTCTGACATACTCATGCCAAAACATGCGCCTCGTAGGAGACGTATGACTAATGGAAACAATAGGTGTTCTAAAAAGGACAAAGGAATTTGTAACTATTTTTCATTTTGCCGAATTGGTGGCAAATTTGTACAATGTGCTTACGCCCCACTACAAAAGTTTAGGTTTAGGGGTGGACCTAATTTCCCCCCCCTAAAAATTTTACTTTTTCACACAAATCAAATCGTGCTCTGTGCCCATCATACACTACGTGATTTCTGTGAAATCTGTCAACTCTAAATGCCCAAAATCTGCAGAACAGCTTTGATTTTTGGCAATTAGCATTGACTCCAGACTGCAAATCGGGGGAAAATTTGCAGAGAGAGAGAGAGAGAGAGAGATAGAGAGATACAGAGAGAGAGAGAGAGAGAGAGAGAGAGAGAGAGAGAGACAGAGACAGAGACAGAGAGAGAGATTGTGCAGTTGATTGTGCAATTCCATTGACAAATAAGGGCTTTGCATGAAAACACAGTCATAAACAGACATCAGGTCTCCTGGCAACAGGGGTCTGAGTAAGAAATGAGTTACGACCAACAGCTCGGATTCTCTGAGCACTTAAACTGAGTAACAAGACTGAAAGGCCAAAAATGAGAAGGAATAAGGAAACAGGCAGGATAAAGAATCAGCTCAAATCACTACACACTCGGATTGTTGCATAATAGCAATAAAATGTAAAGTAGAAACAAGTTAGTAGTCAAGGACAGCTGGCTTGGAGTTAACCAAAGTTTAATAGTCAGAGCCATGCTTAAGTTTTCTGCACTGAACTCTTGATAAGTACGGCACATAGTCAGTTTTGCAGATAGTCAATTTGTCAAAAGAATCAGAAAGAGACCAGCTAATGTTGAGAATTCTAGAGCCTTGCCCATGCTCACTGAAGTCTCACCGCATGCCCCTTTATGGTCATTATTACCCAGCCAGCAAAACATTCTGTGTGTGTGTATATAAATCAGAGTCTCTAAAAGGGGGTGTAACGTAGAGCGCTGCAGAAATTCCACTATAATGAGACAGAGAGACTCGATTTCCTCCAGGAGATCCTCTCTAATCTTATACTCCGCCAAGGCTGATCTTTAGACACATGTAGACAAATTCAAAGTATTTGGGTTGTTATGAAATTGCAGCAGTGTCTTGTCACTGTATGACGTTACTTCAACCGAAATGGTTTTAAATGAATTATTTGACATTTATCTTGTAAAATGATTGTACGTGTTTTTATTTATTTTAAATTTTACCTAAATAATTCGAAAAAAGAAGAAAAAAAATCTCATCTTCAACCTTTACAAAGGCAGGAGAGTTATGGGTTAAAAGCCAAGGGCGATGTATTTTTATGAAAATTCTTCTTTCAGTATCCTACTGACACAGGGGAATAATTCATACACTGCTGACCCCTTACTGGGACACTGACTAGTCTAGGCCTGCCCAGTAGGGCAAAGTGAGTTGTAGTTCCCATGGAAACAGCCTCTTGCCAAGTGGTCTGGTCACTTCTGAAGAAACCCTTTCTGACATGCCCACTCGATAAAAAACAAATAGTTGTTCCAACAGAATGATCAGAGAAACCACAGACAAAACAACCATGAAATCTGTTCGAGCTGGGCAAACTCAAGCCAAAGTCTTCATGATTAATTAAAGTTACTGGTGTGACATCATTTTGGTACAAAACTAAGATGTAATTATGCAGAACAAGAGGTCTCTGTCTATGATTCATAGAAGCTGCCTCATTAACTGAGATGAAAACCTACACAAATTTAAATAAGAAATTCACAATTTAATTAGGAATCTCACCCCAAACCTCCCATTCCATGGAGGTTATTTGGGAATTTCATTGAGGTCAATGGCAGATGAGGGGAGTTTTTAGGCTTATATTACACATCTTTTTTTTTTCTTTTTTTTTTTGGAAATGTCCCTTGATGTTACTATGGTATTCTTAAAACTACCTTGGTTAACCAGGAAAATGCCATGGATATCAAAATACCACATATATAAAGTACTTTTTGTAAGTGTGTGCATATTGATAACTTTAAAACGGCACCATTTAAATGCCTGTAAAGTTGTGGGTTCATAAAGGTCACTGTAGTCTTCAGTAGCATTTATATCTTGTGATTTGAAGACTCACTTTAGTGGCTTCATACATTAGTCATGGCGACAGAGAACCACATGCCATTTAGCATTAATATGGTAATAATGTCTCTTTAGTTATTTCAGTTGTGTACTCTCACCCTTGCGTTTCAAGGCCCTCTTGGCATGTGTGACTGCCTCCCACGGAGAAGGGATGTCTAAAAAGACCGCATCAGCTACACCTGTGATGCCGAAGCCCTCCGCGCACACGTCCTGGTTTCTAACAGTAACCAGGTGAGACACCTTGTGCTCCTTGAACTCCTGGATGGCCTTCTCGGCTCGCTGAGCGTGGAACTCGACTGTGTGCAGGTGACCGGTGGGAGCAATGGTCCGCAAAATAGAGTGAGACAGAGAGCCGCTGCCTGTACCTGGAAAACAGACACAAAATCTGCTGTTATAACAAGCCCACCACTGGGAATAAAGCCCCTTTCACACAGAGATTCCGGAAAATACAAGGATAAAGTGACCCGAGATTTGACCCAGGTTCTTTTGATTTTGGTTCATTCACACTGCCAGTGATTTTCCGGAATCAGAGAGTGCGTTCACACACAACCCGTAAAAATCCCGTAAAGACACGTGACATCGATGTGACTTTAATGTCTCAGCAGCATCTTAAAGTTTGCTTATGAGCTGCGATTTCTCTCTCGAGAAACCACGCTGTACATTTTTTTCTCTGATTCGATCATAAACTTGCGCATTACGTACCGTTTCACAGCTGGTGAACGATCCCGCGCTTCAGCATCATCACTACGACACGGCATTATTATGGCTTTTGTTCACACAGCGCGCGTTCCGGGACTGAACACGGCAATGTTACTAGGTCCCCAACCCGGCATCGATGCCGGAATAAATCTCGGGTCGTGTTTGCGTTCACACAGAAGGCACTCTGGCAATTTGCCGGCAATTTCCCGGATTCAAAGCGCTGTGTGAAAGGGGCTTAAGTGGTCTGAGTTTGAGATTATTAAATTAATATCAAATTACACTTTTTCGGAATCCAACAGTTTCAGACACTAAATAAAATCTGGTCGTATTCCAATTATACAAGTATAAATGTAAACACATTCACCTCATTGCTATAACCACATTAACAGGATAGTTCACCCTGTTGGGAACTTTTTCCTTCTTCAAAGTAGAGACCAGGAGATGTTGGGATCAAGTTCAAACAGAAGTTATTCTTTATTGAGAACTTCGCTGTACTTTGCTGCAGTCATCCAACAAAATCTCACTAAGGGAACGTTCTCTTACAGTTTATATACATTTAGGGGCAGGAACCAAAACTTTGTGATGAGACAGGTTTAGGAACCTGTTCTAGACAGTGTTGCCACTTCTAATCCACTCAGCATATCTATTCAAATGCTGAGACTCGAGTACAGGACTGGCAGGACTCTCTTGCTAAAACACAAGCTCCAAGAGCCATTAAGAGTTTCAGTAAAACAGGACTGGCCGGAGTCTTTTGCTAGAAACTCTGATAATCATCACCTTAACATGCTAAATTCAATGTAAACCTAAATTAAATATTTAATAAATTTGTAATACAACAACCCTAAAATTAAAATGATAATTTACTGACCCTGCTGTTGTTCTAACGCTGTATGCAATTCTTGCATGACCACAACGTTGACCACAAAAGGGGAATTAAAAAAAAAATGTCCTGCTCGGGCTCGTCCATATAATGGCAGTGAATAGCGACCAGCATCACGCTTTTTAAAAAAGATGCAAAAGTATCACATAATGGTGCCATGCCACACAGGCCATATAAACAAGTGTTTTGGGGGTATACGATAGGGGTTGGTGAAAAACAAACCGAAATGTGTTATTTAACAAAAATCCTGACCTCGATGTGACCTCTTCGATGTGTTCACTCCGACTCGCCCAGAAAAAGCACACAAATTGTGAGAAATTAAGATTACTAAATATGCGTCATAAAATACAATGCCTAGAAATCCCAAAACAGTATACTTGTACTTTCTTCACTGAGTTGAATATCTCCAGAAATCTGTTTGTCTGATGACAGTCAGAATGATAGTTGACAGATGTGATAACTTTTTGTTGCGACAAACACAACAGATATTAACCTCAGAGAAGAAAGTACATGGATTGTATTTCATGTTGCGTTTTTGTTAATCTTGATTGCTCACAACTTGTGTGTTTTTCTGGGCGAGTCAGTGAACTGTGGTGCTAATAGACTCACACACGTTGCATAGCTGTGCACAGAAGACCAATGGCCAAGATCAGGATTTTCGTTAAATAATACATTAAATTTAGTTTTTTCACCAAATCCTATCGTACACACCCAGAACACTTAAAAAAATATATGGCACGTGTTGCATGGGGTCATTCTGTAATACTTTTGCGTTTTATAAAAAAAAAAGCTTGATGCTGGTCGCTATTGCTAGCTTGATGCTGGTCGGACGAGCCAAAAAAGAAAGAATGGCATATTGCATTAGAACAACACCAGAGTAAGTAAATTATGATTTAATTTTAATTTTAGGGATAGTTCACCCCAAAAGGAACATTTTCAAAACAGAAATGAAGATCTTTTTAATAAAACCTGTCCCACCACAAAGTCTATTCCACCAGATCTTTCAAGCTTCAAAATGTTCATAAAGAGGTTATAAAAGTAATCCATATGAATCGAGCCATTTAATCCAAGTGTTTGAAGAAACAGGATTGCTTTAGGCCTATATGATGAACAGATTTAATAAGGCTTTTATTCACATATAAACATTGATCAACACACATACAGCACGTCAAATATTGTAAACAGAAGCTCAAAAGCACTTGTTTGGCACACACAAGAACAAACCTCACTGGTTCGCTTGAGTACACTTGAGCTTCTGTTTACCATGTTTAATGTGCTCTCGAGTTGTTTAGTTTCTATGTGAATCAACCCCTAAATGACTTTCACAATGTTTTTATGAACTTTTTAATGCATCAAAGTTTTGGTTGCATGGACTTTCAAATGAGAGACAGAAATCTCACTAAAAATCTCTTCATGCATGTTTCAAAGATTAACAAAATGTATGGGCTTGGATTGAATTTTGGGTGAACTATTCTATGTAACTATTCCAATATTTCATTTTCTAGAATAAGACTGGAATAAGTCTATCAGAATATGCACCATAATGTTATGCTCCATATTTGGATCAGAATATGCACCAAAATGAACAGTCTTTAAATATGTGCAAATTGTAATTCTGGGTGATTACATGTTTAATTTCAATTGTAATATTCCTGTACTGTATGTCTCTTTCAAAATAAAGTCCTTAACTGGAAAATTGTGTATGTAAATGTAGACAAGACCCTCCACAGTTCATACTAACTAGACTACCTTTACATGTACCAGGATTCAGATTAAGAGGAGAATCTGCTCAATGTGATTAAGCCAATACTAGGGAGAAATAAGTCATTAAGAAATAAGAGGGACTGACAACTCCATAGTGTCTTGCACAGTCTCATGCTCTACATTTTACAATTCACTGCACTTTTGTGTGCTTTTGTCTATGACATGAATGAGAATTAATGAGTTGATTAAGTTGCTGTGCAGAAAATCACGCACCGCAATAAATGGCAAAAGCAAGCCTCTCCAGTATTTCCACAAGAGAATAGCAGGAAAAGTACATGCATGTTTTATTTTAGTATTCGGGCCACTAACATGTGGAATATTACAAAAACAAAAAACATCTTATTAGAGGAATATTGACCTTAATCAGAAAATAGTGCACGTATACATGGTCACAGAGTTAAACACAGTAATAACGTGTGCATGAACATGTACATTGTGATACACGTGCATGTGAGCAAGCTCTGATGTTAATGGCCCATCTTCCTCTTCAAGAACCCATTAGTATGCTTTTGTTCTCATAGCAACAATAGGGTCAATGTTTAGTCCACAGCGTTGCATTCAGAGAGAACAGTCAATGACGTAAGAACGGGAGGCTCAGCAGGGGAGAAAGAACACACTGAATTATTCCAAAAGAAATATCTGATAGTATCCTTGAATGATGAAAAACAAACTTCAGCCTGCACATGTGCCAATTTTGTGGGACAGTCACACTCACCTGAACACTGCACTGATATCTAAGTGTTAAATGCTTGTCCAGCTCAATGCGTTTGGAGGGCACCGAGGACAGAGCAGAGTGTGTGTTTTGTGTGTGCACGCTCAACAGCCTTTAATGGATTCATTCAGAATACAAGAGGACCAACAAGTTGAATGAGCCAAATTGAAAAGAGTCTCGTCTCCAACTCATCTCTGCCGAGCCTACTCTGCCCACTCCAACTAGACAAGTCAATTTTATTTGTATTGCACTTTTCACAATACACCTTGTTTCAATATGAACAACAAATATCTGCCAGTGAGCTCAGAAAAAATCTATCCATCCATCCATCTATCCATCCATCCATCCATCCATCCATCTATAAAAGAGATGTGCGAGACTAGTTGAATAGTCGATTAAACAATACTGCTGCTGCTAGTCGACTTGAAAATACTAGTCGTTTAAATATACAGAATACACATATATTTTTTTTTGCACATTTAATGTTTTGCTTTTATTTACAAAAGCTACGTTTAAATTACCGTCATATTAATGTTACATTTTAATAAATATAATTAAATATAAAAATAAATATATTATTTTGAAAAGTGTATATCTGGAGCAGAAAACAAAAAAAATCACCCGAGTTCAGAGAAACGTCCACTTGGATGATGAGCAAGGTGAGGGAGTATTTTGACAGCCAAAACTTTTCTATTTTCTTCTACGTCATGTTAAACTAGCATATAATTAAGCTTGCTTATAGGATTGTTATACTACCGGTTATGTATGGACAATACGGTATGAAATTTTATATCGGATTAAAGGAGAAACAGGAAGAATGAAACTTAACTGAAACTTGAACAGTTGCTATATCAACATCCTAACAAAGAGAGCACGCTTACATAATGTATTGTTGTCAGTACACATCAAGCTTTCTTGCGATTTTGGCACCCGTCATGTGTACAGATACTTTTCATACATGAGAAGAGCATTCAAACCCGGACACGCAAGTGGTTACCGTTGTAACGAACAACAATACCTTAACTTTATGTGGACTAACTTTTATTTGCAACCCTCTATGGACACACTGAAGCTTGAGTCGTCATTGGCTAGTACATTTTTCATTTTACTCACCAGACTTTTTACATGGAATGCAAGAACAAATCAAATTTAAAAAAAATCTATATAAATATAGTATAAAATATAAATTTCAAACACTATTAAAGTCAAATTAACAGTCTGTAATAAAATAAAAACAAACTACAACCAATAGCACAAATAAACAATAGAACAAAGATGCAAATTAATTAAACAGTGCTTTTCATTTTTTTTCAGGTAAATCTAACAGTAGTTAGATACAGATTAGGTAGATTAGGCACAGAAATTGAATAATCAAATGTAAAAACACTGCATAGTCTTCACTGTATTTAATTAAATAGATGGATTGGATCCTTATTAAAGTTACAAAAGTTATTCAGACAAGAGCATTGAGTGATTTTTTGAGTGAGTCTTTTGTTGTTTGATTAACATTAAAAACAGACAGAAGCAGGAAAATTAGGCTGATGTCACTTTAACACCGTGTCCTAACCAGACCAGATCTGACCTATTTTTGCAGCATTCAGTATGGGATTTTACTGTTCATACTAGATTAAGTAGTCTATCGCATATGCAGACTGTCTCGATGCACAGATTTATATATATATATATATCAATGAAACCACGAGCTTGTGGAACCCACAAAAGCGCTGTGTTTGTACTTTGAAATGTGTGTGCTCATTAATTGCACTATAAATTAAATCATAGCCTTTTGAAGTTTAATATTCACATTAAACTATGTCGCAATTCCTGTTTTCTGTACCCAAACGTAAGGCATCTTGAAATGATCATATACTGTGTGAAACATTAAAGATAATTTATGGCCTTCAATATGATAAAATTGAATTTAAGGACCTGCAGGGACAATATACTTTTGTTATTGTGTTGAACAGAAATTATTCAATATTTTAAATAAAGCATCTGAACAAATCTTCATTCAGACTTGCTTTACTCCCATTTTTAGAATGGGTTTTGCAGTAGGGTGGATTTCAGAAGTACACTGGAGAAAAGTGGGCTTCATTTAATCTGACAGACTGAGCTGATTTTGAGCCTCGTAAGAGTAAGGGTTACATTGCATTAGGGTTATATTGCCTGTCAGGCAATATGGAGCACTTTCATTGATCAAACCTCCATCAGAAAAAAATCTGAATATGAAGTGTCCTTCTGTGTATATATGACTTGAGTTCACCAGCTTGACACTTAAAAGTCAAGTATCTCCTTGCTACAGCAAGGATAAGACTGTATAGAAGATCTCTAAAAATTCAGAAGACCAAAATCCTTGGTTCTCATTCTTACCTGACTCGCAGACGACGGAGCCCGGTTTGAGGTCCAGCATCAGTGTGATGTTGGCAATGTCTGTCGTGTAGAGGATCTGTGTTCGGTGGGGAAGGTTAACGGTCCACAGTTCTGGTGTGGGGTGCAGCACATAAACCCAACCACCCTTACTGCAAGTCACTTTGGTACCAAAGCGCTGTCCAATCAGGTCGCTGGAGTGGCGGATAGCCCCATAGCGGGTCTGCGTCTGAGCTCCGGACTGAACTTTGACAGGCATCATGGAATCATGACCCAGGAAGATAATGACAACATCCCCTTCTTGGATGAGCTCGGAGTATTCCACAAAACTCATGAGGCACAGCTGGCTTTCAACTTCAGTGAAAAGTGTGGCCTTGGATGATTAAATTACACTGGTCTGTCATAAATGAAAACAACCAAACACATTATTGTCATAAGTTAATGAACAAAACATTTACATTAATATTTATATACCATCATATTACTTCATAGACTAAATTGAATATTTAGGATATTCCCATCTTTTAAAAAAAAATATTTGTGTTGTTAAAAAAAAAAAAGCATAAAACAGACTCAGACACTTTATTCATTTTAACTTGATTTATGCTGTCATCCTTTTAAAATCCTGTCAAAATAATTTCTGTACTTCTAGAGAGATGGACCAAAAATTCCACTGTTGACACTTCTTGGAGGATTATGTCTAATTGTGTATTATGGCTTTTGTTTAACGCAATTAAAGCAATAATGCCAAGAAAGCAGGTTTTTTTTTTATATTAAATAGAAACGTAAAAATAAATACACTTGGAAGTTAAAAGTAATAATAAATTAAAATTAAATTAAAATAAAAACAAATCTAATATTGTACTGAAAGTAAACGGTTTACAAATGTAAACGTTTAATATTTTATCCAATATATTAAGATACACATAGCCCATAATTTCAAATAAAAACACGCACGTCACCTAACTAAACGTTACTCAAAATCCAGTCAGTGCGTATTTTGATTTAAATAACGTTAGTTGTAAACCGTTAGTCACCGTAGTAACGTTACCAACCAGTCAAACTGAACATTACCAGCACCTTCTTTGTAACCGCAGTCCGGAGACAGTTCAGAACAGAAAAACAAAATGGGCAACAATATTGTAAGTTAATCTGATAATAACGCACTTGTTGATATCTGTGAACATTTTTGTTTTAGGTAACGTTATTTGATTCAGCAAGGTGAACAGGAGGAACGGATTCGCTAAACAGCGACCACCGGTTTCATTACAACCATCGACTACTAAGAAATATAACGTTAAATATTTTTAAATTACCGTTTTTACAGTAGGGCTAAACTGAATGTGAACTAACACTTTTTAAAAAGACCATTCATTAGACTAACTTACATCGAGCACAAACTGAAGTGTTTTTTTTTCAAAGCGTAAACAGAGTAACGTTAACCGTTCACGCATTGCTGGAAAGGAAGCGTCTGACTGACATGTCTTAACGAACGTCGTTCGACATAAAGATATGTTTAACATAAAGAAAGACTCAAAAACTCACCGTTTCTATAATTTTATATTAGGGAGAGAGCAGAAAGAAAGTACAACACGTGTGTGCGGCTAGTTTGCTTGATAAACCGCATGCATGCAGACGCGGTCCGTCCTACAGAGCGGCTCTTTACCTCATCTGGATAGACTCAAACGCATGTGAACGCGTTGCTCGCCATGTACAAATCTACAACTTGTCGCAAAACGTCTACTTCTCACGACACAACCAGTCTCAGGAAAATGATGTAAGAGTATTTTAAAGGAACAGTATCTGTTTTAACGTCAAGATAAACCAAATAGAAATGTGCGTGGTGTTTCAGGACGGTGTTTCACAGCCCCACAACTCTAACGTTAGTCAGACTGAAGTAACGTTTTCCCTTCAAACCAGAAATGCACTCCTGTTAAAGGGATAACGTTAGTTCACATGTCATTATTTACTCACCCTTTAGTTATTCTAAACCTGTATGGACTTCTTTCTTCTATTGGACACAAAAGAAGAGATTTAGAATAATGTTAGTAAGCAAACAGTCGCTGGTGACCAATTTATTTTTTACGTTTAACCATGCAAAATCAAACACTTTCCATGTCCTGGGAATCTTAACATTACATTACATTTTTGCACATCTTATATATTACATATTGAGAGCAGTCAAACTTTTCCAGTGTCAGATTCTTCCAATGGGATGAATGGACTGCAAATAGCAGCCAATAGGAGCGGCTTTCATGTACTATAAAACAAACGCTCCATCATTATCTGGCGCTGGAGAACAGACGGACGCCACGCAGAGTTCATACTCCAACCGTAAAAATAGGGATCTTTGTCTCAGCTCAGTCTTCCCCTAGCTCTAGTAATCCACAACCCACGGTAAGAGTGTTCATTAAAAAGTTTTCGTCTCTTGTTAATGTGGGAGCTTAAGCTAGATCGCAATTTAAATTGTATTTGGAAAAAGTATTGCAACTACGCTATAAACGGCGATTTAAGCCTTTTGATCAGAAAGACTTGCTTTTTAATGCATCGTGGAGGTCTTCTATCAATCATGCATTTTTTGAACATTTCTAGCCTTCTTGTGAATGAAAGCGTCCACAATGACAGCTCAACCTCTCTCTCTTTCGTTGAAGTGTTCCCGTCCAGTGGACGCCCAGTTTAAGTCATCGATCGCATCGATCGTACTTCTGCATGAAAGTTTATGCATTTTAGTTTACAACACAACGATGACTAGATGTAGACCCGAATCATCTGATCTGACGAGCTTCGTTAAATGTTTTTAAAAGATGCATAATTTAACAAATCAGAAGTTCATTATCTACAATTATTTAAATTGCCATTTTACAGGTACATGGATGTTTTAATAATTTGTATTAACATTAGTCCAGTCGGACATGACAAAATTAACTTTCGATTTATTTATATGTCAGATTAAATCTGTAACCGGTCCGAGTGTTTCGTCCTTGATTCATTAAAAAGAATCGGCACATATGAGTTATTCATTCGGGCATCGTACTTCACTGGCCGCGTTTGATTCACTAAAAAAAAGAATCGGTTCATAAGAGTCATTCGTCACGCTATGGATTCAGTTGAGACATGAGTAACATTTTACAGTATTTTTAAATTGTTACAAATTTGTACAGTATTTTTTGTAAATGTACAAATTATTCATTATTTTAGTACAACGTCTCTCTACCCTATATGAGTATTTCTGTTGTTGAACCATAGCATATGTTGGTCAGACTTCTCATTTGCCACTTTTACATGTGTAAATGTAACGCTAATCACGTGCATAAAAGTAGTTAGTCTCAAAAACATTTTCCATCTTGCATAGATACTACTTCAACTGTATGCATATTTCTCCATGAAAAGCCAAGGATGCCTCTTGGCTTTATTTCACATTCAGTGTAACCACAGTTATTTTCCATCCCAATCCCACCGTGCTCAGCGAACAGCAGCCATGCCTTTCGGGAACAGTCACAACCAGTTGAAGATGAAGAACACCTGTGAGCAGGAATACCCCGACCTCAGCAAGCACAACAACCATATGGCCAAGGTCCTCACACCGGCGCTATACGAGAAGTTGCGCTCCAAACAGACACCCAGCGGGTTTACACTGGATGATGTAATCCAGACCGGGGTAGACAACCCAGGTAAAGTCCCGAAGCAACTCAAAGTCCTCTAAAGACCACACCTCGTGCACTTTTAGAACATAGTATATTTTTAGAACAACATTACGCTACAATCAGAAAGAAGTGTTAATATAGTTGTGTGTTAGTCAGTGACCTTGCTGACTCGTGTTTCAGTGCAGAGGGCATCGAATACAATGTTTTCCTGTATAGATAAGAGCAACCTGCCTGGCATGGATAATAAAATACAATTGGCCTAAAAACAGGTCATGAACACTTT
This sequence comes from Squalius cephalus, assembly GCF_949319135.1. Lineage (NCBI taxonomy): Eukaryota > Metazoa > Chordata > Actinopteri > Cypriniformes > Leuciscidae > Squalius > Squalius cephalus. The sequence goes on from NC_137142.1 coordinate 29,287,230, forward strand.
TCCGAAAGGAAAGAATGCTCCAAGTATTTGAGACAAATGGTGCTAAACCTATTCATAACCCAACAGGTGACTTCAACCTTTGGCAGCAAAGTGTAGTATTTTCTTTTTTTCACCCCATGTTGTCATGTGTTGCTGGTCATCAAGCAACAGCCAGCTGAGGATGTAGATCATGTAGACATTTTTAAGATGGTCTTAAGAGAAAGCACTTGATGTTAAGAATGGATGTTTTTAGTTAGAAGTGCCGGCCTCTGAGGTGCATGGCTCCTAATTTGTGTTCATGGACCTTTTTCCCCATCTCAGGCCACCCCTTCATTATGACTGTGGGTTGTGTGGCTGGGGATGAGGAGACCTATGAGGTGTTCAAGGACCTGCTGGACCCTATTATTCAGGACAGACATGGAGGATACAAGCCTACAGACAAACACAAGACTGACCTCAACCCCAGTAACCTCAAGGTATGAAAATGAAGTGATAGAAATGATTCCGTCATTTACTCACCCCCATGTTATTTCAAACACACACACAACAAAAGGTGTTTTAAGAATGTTTTTGTCCAAAACTACATTAGACCCCACTCACTTTCATTGTACAGACAAAACCGCTGAGACATTTTCAAAATACAACCTTCTGATGAGTTTTTTGTTGTTGTACTTATTCACTGATACAGTGAAATTGCTTATTCAAATGACTTCTTGTTCCTGCAGGGTGGTGATGACCTGGACTCCAAGTACGTGTTGAGCTCTCGCGTCAGAACAGGCAGGAGCATCCGCGGATTCTCTCTGCCGCCCCACTGCAGTCGTGGAGAGAGAAGAGCCGTTGAGAAGCTCTCTGTGGAAGGTACATCACTGCAGCACCACATCGGTTTATTTGAAACATGACAAAAAAGATCTGCTGCATCCCAATTTGGATGGTCTACTATTTGTAGAAATTACAAGTCCATGCACACTTTAACAGCTAATATTGCCTACAACCCATTGTGCTTTGGAGGAGGATTCGGTTTGGTTCAACTACATACCACGGTTATTTTAGTTAACTAAAACGAAAACCACTAAAAAAAAACATTAACATGTTAACATTAACATTCTCCTGCTACACACTTAAAGTGTTTACTTTTTCTTCACAGACAAAGCATTCATTTAGGCCATAGCATTGGGAATTAGCATTCAGCACTTACTGAAACTTGGTCATGTGACTCCCTCTAGTGGTCATGAGTATCATCACGTGTGATTGGACCAACATAAAAGGCTTATTCGACTTGAACCAGCGCTGCACAGACCGATCGGTTCATGACATCAAAGTACTGCAAGAGCGATTAGAGAGCTCCTTCTGCTTTTGAATCGCTCTTACTGTACTTTGATGTCATAAACCGATCGGTCTGTGCAGCGCCGGTTCAAGTCGAACGAGCCTAAACACTCCTTGCATAGAAATTTTTATCTGTAGTCTAGGATGTTTCTTTAAGAAATCATTTATTAAAAAAAAAAAAAAAGATAAAGGACTTAATAACCGATTTGTTGATCTGGCTGTTGTAGCTCTGGCTGTCCTGTCTGGGGATCTCAAAGGGAAATACTACGCTCTGAAGAACATGACAGATGCCGAGCAGCAGCAGCTCATCGATGACCATTTCCTGTTCGACAAGCCTGTGTCTCCCCTGCTGCTGGCCTCAGGGATGGCTCGTGATTGGCCCGACGCCAGGGGCATCTGGTCAGTGTTCTAGATTGTCCTTATTTCAGTTTTATTTTTTTAGTTTTTTTATCGGATACAATTTGTATCCAGTTTTTATATTTATTTGTTAATTTATATTTATAGAAATCTGTGTTTATATATCAGACACCATACTCTGGCAATCATTCTTTACTGGGAAAGCATTTCATTCTGGCTTAACCATTGCATTTCTGTGCTGGACTTGGAAGACATTCCCTCACTCATTTTCTCCTTGTTTCCAGGCACAATGATACCAAGACATTCCTTGTGTGGGTGAATGAGGAGGATCACCTACGTGTCATCTCCATGCAGAAAGGTGGCAACATGAAAGAGGTCTTCACCCGTTTCTGCACAGGTCTCACTAAGGTATTACATCCCTGTAATCCTAAAGGCCCGTTCACACCAAGAATGATCACTATATCAGTGCCCACACCAACGCAAAATAACGTTTATTATAAGCGTGTTGCATGAGCTCCTTAAAGCTGGGTGGATTCTGATTGGCTGTCAATGTTTTTATCATTCATCAGCTGGAAAAACTTGTTCTGAAAGTGATTGCAACTGTGGTCCTGTTGCTAGTTGAACAAACTTTGAGTATCAGAATAGGTGAACTTTGACAAAACCAAACAAATTCAACCCGGTGTAGATCAGGTTCAGCGTGTTCACAACACTTAGGGCAGGGATGGGCAACTTCAGTCCTGGAGGGCCACTGTCCTGCAGAGTTTAGCTCCAACCCTACTCAAACACACCTGAACAAGCTAATCAGCATCTTAGGATAATTAGAAAGCTACAGGCAGGTGAGTTTTATCAGGGTTTGGAGCTAAACCCTGCAGGACAGTGGCCCTCCAGGACTGAGGTTGCCCATCCCTGACTTAGGGTTTGATGATTGATTTTATTAACTCGCTGACTAATTCACTCTGGAGCACATCCACATGAATGTGACATCTGCAGCAAACAGCCAATCACTGAAAATTGAGAGATCGTTATATTAAATATAATAAACCGAAACATTTACAAGGCAGGAAAAACAGCTGCTGCCACTAAAGTTTGAGAAGGCAGTTTAAAGAAAGTATCTGAATGCTCATAGCTGATTGATGCAGTTTTAGTTTGCAATCTCTAGAGGCCCATTCACACTATGAATCCACATCAGTGGACCACAACATTGTTTGTTTTAAGCGTGTGCTGAAGTTTAGTAATATGCCGTTTTAAATTCTTGAGCTCTTTAAAGCAGGATGGATTCTGATTGGCTGTCAAAGTTTTTATCGTTCATCAACTTGAATTTTTTTTTAGCTGAAAGTGATTCCAACGATATCTTTCCTCTGTGCCGTTATAGTTATAGTTGTGATTTGGACTCAGCTATTCTTTTACATTTAGAACTGTATCTTTGCATCTATAGCATTGAGACCAGGCTATGCTTGAGCAAACAGTTTGTGAATAGGCTACTACAAATGATGGCTGTGAAAAAGACTGTGAACGCATTGAATAGGATATGTTTAGTTAGTGAATAGCATAGGCTACTATTACACAGTAGCGATAACGTTAAGCGCACCAGAATAAAATGTATAATATTCAGAAGAAAACAGTGTAGCTGACTTACAGATTCAGTTAACATCCACAACTGAATAAGCGTGATGATTCAGAGAGCAGGCTACACAGTGAACTCTGAGAAAACGCTACTTAAGCTCCACTGCTTTCTTTGACCCTCTCTGTCTCTGTGCTCACTCATTGTGCAGTGTGAGAGGGGGAGTGGCCAGCGGCTAGAGCGGCAAAAGCCAATGTGTGCTATATTTAACGATATCTTTTGCATTTCTAAGCCAAACAACGTCAAACTTGGCACTGCACTTACTCGTGCCCGTAGCAAGACAGGAAATCTCTTCGGGAGATATGCGAATGACACAGACAGACAGACGTTCCTGTAATTTATAGATGGATTATTAAAACTTTGTCCATTTTGTTTGTTTTTTGCTTTTCACATTGCAAATAATTTTTTATTGCCAATACATTCTTTTGAAACCACTTTGAGAAGAACCCTTGTGGAGACCATCTTGTCAAAGTTTAAATAACAACTGTATTTAGCATCTTGTATTGAAACGCACACTAATTACAGATATTTTGAATATCCTGAAACTTATTCCTCATAAATGTGCTTTATCTTGTAAATTAAATTATTTCTGGTGTACGTAAGACACTTTAGATAAATAATGGCTTGAACAGAGCTGCAAAAAACTCTTGATTGTTCTTTCAGATTGAGGATTTGTTCAAAAACAAGGGTCACTCGTTCATGTGGAATGAACACCTTGGCTACGTCCTCACCTGCCCATCCAACCTCGGCACAGGCCTGCGTGCAGGAGTGCATGTCAAACTGCCTAATCTCAGCAAGTACCGCCAGTTTGAAGAGGTCCTTAAGAGACTGAGGCTGCAGAAACGTGGAACAGGTAAGAACTGATTTCAGCTGGAGAACATTTAACAGCACATTACTATTACTACCGGGCATCGAGAACAGAGATGCATCATGTAAACTGGTGGCAATAATAAAGTGGTGCCTCTGTTCATTAGGTGGTGTGGACACTGCAGCTGTGGGTGGTATTTTTGACATCTCCAACGCTGACCGCCTGGGCTTCTCTGAGGTGGAGCTGGTGCAGATGGTGGTGGATGGAGTCAAGCTGATGATCGAGATGGAGAAACGGCTGGAGAAAGGCCAGTCCATTGATGACCTTATGCCTGCCCAAAAGTAGACTGCATTTCAACCTCACTTCACACATTCTTCTCTCTCCACCTCCCCTCACCTTTGTTAACCGATTGATTTGAATGTTTGTTGACTTGTTCTTGGAGAACATGTTTTATTTAAGGCTCCTTTGTATCTGCTCTGGTCAGTTCTTGTTACACATATAGATGTCTCAGGGCAAAACATGGATGAGAATATCTGAAAATAAAATTTGGCCTGTGATGACTTGCTTTTTGTCTTTATTCCGTTCTATCCTGTTTACAATTCTAGGGTTCCCACATTAATTTTAACTTTTACCTGTTAAGTTTTATAGTTATTCATGATTTAATTATTCAAGAATTTGTAGAAATTGTTTTATAGAAATCACAATCTGCAATTTCTACCTAATGCAAAGGTTCAGAACTGAATACGATTAAATGTATACATCACACACAGTGTGTTTGCTGATTTGTTTAAGCAACATTTCTTTTTAATGAAGACATTTATTTATAGATACAAGTCTTCAACATTAATAATAAAATATGTTGCCTAAACAACAAAACACTTATTTTTGAAGGATCATGTGACACTGAAGACTGGGGTAATGATGCTGAAAATTCAGTTTTACCATCACAGGAATAAATCGCATTTTAAATAAACTTTTCCATTGTAATATATTTTAATATTGTAAAATAGTATTACAACTTGTTTTTACTGTTTTTTTTCTCTCTCCATATAATAAATACAGCTTTGGTGAGCATAAACCACTTCTTTAATAACTTTTTTTTTTAATCATACCAATCACAAACTTTTGAAATTCCTACCACTTTCTTTGATCTCCAAGTTGTGGACCAAAGTCAGGGAAAAAAAAAAGACGAGTTAAAAAAGATAAAAAAAAAAAAACAGATGCAATACATATTTTTAGATCATTTTGTAGCTGTATTAGATCTCTGCTATGAACACCATGATGCTTCTGATCACAAATAAGGACAACAGCGTTTCTTTATTTTCTCTTTACAAGAATCCTATAAATAAGCTCACATGTAAAAGACAACATAATGAGAGAGAGCCCAGAAAACCCTCACACCCAACCATAGCTTTAAATAGCAGGAATCAGACTGCAACACAATGGCTGGTTAAATATGGACCAGAAAAAAAGACTGCATGCACCATCACAACCTTTCTCCTCTTCAAATAAAATATCATTGCATTTCTGCATCTATGCATTTTGCCTTCCGACTGAGACAGACTTCTTTAACGAGTCTTGACGAAGACTTCCTTCTCAACTGTGAAATTATGCAACAAGATTTAAAAACACAAGTGTTGTGTGATGTCATTAGCTGTCTCTGTAACTGGACAATCAGTGGACTCTCAAACAGCGCAAACATCCAGCTGGGTTTTACAAAACATTTTGAAGAATAATTTCAGTTATTAGTATCAGCATCCTTAAGGAATCCACACACATCGTAATAAACCAAACCATTCTAACATTAGCAGGTCATAGGTAATGTAACTTTTAGCAACAAAAATGGTTAAGACAAGCATACAGTGAATGGGATAGTGTGCCAAAATTATTGTCATTATTATTGCTCATTATTATATTAATGAGCCAAAATGAAGTGAAGCCATTTTGACCTAAAAGCATCCTTTTAGGTCTGTTTGACAGCATCAGGAACAATATACGAGATACAAACTGAGCTCAATGGAGACTGCCTCATGATTTTGTTTTGCTCTGACCCTATATATGTACACCAGTCTCACTGGCCTGTGAGACCAACCCAGAAGCCCAATATGATCACTGTGACTGTACAATTGCAGCTATTGAATTGATGGTTGCATTTACAACAGCATTTGCAACAGCATTTGCAACAACAGGAACATCTCTGGCCACTCTCTGGATGGGTGGAATATTGGGTCCTTCCAAAGTATCCAGAATACCTGCAAATAGAAAAACACAACAATGACAAAATGGCAATGTAAGGCCTGTAAAGACCGAGACATTGACAAACCAAGCCAACGTCAAAGAACTAGTGCTGATTGTGTTGTCGCCTCACGTCGGCTGATCAAAAAAACCTGCGCTTGAACAGGCCACAAAGACTACAAAGCATGTGCGTTCTGTGCTGTAAGGAAATATCTTTCTTACGGTCCTTGCACACCAACTGAAATTTTCCTATGCGTTTTTTTGTATTCGTCATTCAGTGGCTCTGAATTGTCAAAACACCTCCCAACAAGCTTGCTATGGATGCGAAAAACGCAGAAAATCGAACTCCATCCGATTTTGTTTATGATGGACGAAAATTTTGGAGGCAGTAGGGGCTTTCGCACCGGGTAGTTCTGGGAACTAACCACCAGGGTGGTCCCCCGATAACTAATGGTTCCCTTAGGAACATTTTCCTGGTTGCATTCGCACTAGGGGTGGGCAAAAAAATCGATTCACATATGAATCGCGATTCAAACTTTACCGATTCAAAATCGATTCATAGAATTCCAAAAATCGATTCTTTTTTTTTTTTTTTTTTTTTTTTTTTTTTTACTGAAATATATATTTTTTGGTATTGTCCTGAAATGAGTCTAGCTTGCCATTCCCATAGATGGCGCAGCATCGAATTCACACTTGCACTACGCCTGCACACTCTTGTCATAGCCTAAAGAAGAAGTGCAGCAGAAGCGGAGCAGAAGGAAGGCTGGCTGGCTGGCTGGCTGTGTGGCGTGTCTGTTTTTATTTCGGCTCCCATTAACAGGTTAGAGCTTGCACACAGCCTGCGTGACACACGCGTCTCAGGTGTGGCCCGAGTCGTGCGGAAAACGCGTGCATGAAATAGAACCGACGCCTATTTTTCTCGCGACACGCAAGCGTGTTGGAAGCGTTTCCAGGCAAAATAGAATGTTTATGTCATTTTGACACGAATATTCATATTAATAAATGACATTTTGATGTTTGAAAGTCTAGGTTTTGACATAAATGCAGATATAATGTAGGCTTATTGTATTTTTTTTTATCGATTTTCAAAAATTGCACCTGTCAATACAGAACGAAATATTCTGTAGCCTATTTTGCCGTCAATAGCCTACTCCTTAAACTACATTTAGCAGTATTGTTTGTTTGATCTGACTACATCACTTTAAAGCTAAATGTAAAAAAATAAAAAATATTTAAGTTTTAATTTAAACTTGAATTAAATGTATTTGAAAGCTGGCCAAAGCTTGGCACTTTGCACTGTTTAGTTGCAAAAGTTTTTATGAAGACAAAGTAATATCAAACTTCATTTAATTTGTTATTTCTTTTCTTTTAAATTGTATGTCTACTGCAATCACACAGGAAAAAGTCAACTATATTTACATACTGGGAATCGTTTTTTGAATCGAGAATCGTTTTTGAATCGAAAATCGATTTTGAATCGAATCTTGAGACTAAAAATCGGTATCGAATCGAATCGTGAAATTTTCTGAATCGTGCACCCCTAATTCGCACCGGCAGTAGGGAACTCTGAAGTGACGTAAGCCTTTATTTTGTCAGCGCTGAGAACACCAGCCAGAGCCTGAGCACACAGTGCTCGCATTCTCCATGTCCATTATTTTACGATCTGTCTAACAGTCCTGTCTAATACGTTATTAGATAGAACTGTTATGCATAGAAAGTAGACAGTAATGAAAGGTTATTAGCATATGCCGTGTGGTTGATGTCTAGTGTTGCTAGCTGAACAGAAATACATGATCATGTTTTGCTTAGTCACCTCAAAGTTGTGTTGGATTATGAACTATGAACAATTTAACTATGTTTTTTGACATGGCAAAAAACGGGTACTTCCGCCAATAGATCTAGGAACTATGAAAAGGTTCCTCCGGTGCGAAAGCCCCTAGTGTCTAAAGTAGATTGAAAAAACGTGAGGTCGTATTTATTTTTTAATGTGCAAAAAGTTCAGAGGAGAATTTCAGACTCCGAGTGCAAGGACCTTAAATCAGCAGGTACCAATAGTCTATATTCGTCATTCAAAAAGAAAAACGAAACTAGGACTGCGGATTAACAAACCGAACAAAGCAAGAGGACCTTCTAGCTCCACTTATTACGCCCAAATTACAACCAGAGAGAGGGAGCTGGACTACACGCTTCCCCATGACATTAGTTTGTTCTTAAATTTCACTTGAAGTATATCAGGTACTTAACCTGTCTTCAAATTTTCCTGTCACTTACTAATGACGGAAAATATTCGGTTAACACGACCTCTGGTCTGTGCCGTCTTGACCTCTTTTCTCGCTTTCATCACTTCCGCTTTTATTCTCATGCAATGACTGAGCTAATCTGGGGTGTGTTTCCCAAAAGCATCGTTAGCCAAGTATGGTTGCAAATTCCGTCATTATTAGCATAGTTCAACGAGTCGGTGTTTCCCGAAAACATAGTTCTAACAAAACTGTCGCAAACAGCATCGCAAATTTCTGTGGTCTCAACGACAGTTCTCGCGCTGTGGTTACAAGCAGATTTTCTTGTTTGCATGAGATGGACTCAATAAATCCTTATCTTGAGCAAAATAAGCAAGCTGACATTCAGTGCAAACTGTCTCTTTTATTTAGAATACATACAGATGTAATTTACGTCTTTTAGTTTGTCAAGAGATTTAAAGCGTAGTTTTAGTCCGCATGTCGTAAGAACGAGCCCATGAATGAATCTGGAAATAAAGCAAAATAACTGAGAACAATGAGAAACAGTCCTCAGATGTCATGTCTGTAATTTATAGCATAACATCTAGCATTAATTCAATCTCAAACAGATTCATTAAAAGAAGTTATTACTCCACCATGTGCGTGACATCATTAACCAACGTGGTTGAATGACCAATTTGCGACAATACGGATTCAGGAAACAGTTGTGACTAGCTAGTTGATTTCTTCAAAGATGCATTGTGCTATGGTAGTGAAGCGGCGAGTTGCGTCGTCGTACGGGAAACGCACCCTAGAGCGCTCTCTCAACTGTGATTCAACATGCTGAAACACAACATGTCGCCACCGATGTGTGGAACAGTGTGGAAAATGTGCCATTTTACATTTATTTCTTATTATTTTAACTTTTTTTTTTTACTGTTAACAGTTTTTCAGGGTATTAAATATATATATTAAACAAAATACATTCATTTTTAGCTTAATCGCCCAGCTCTACTTGCTCTCGGACTCATGTCTTACCTTCAACCATCTTATGGTAAGCAAAGTGCAGGTAGAGCAGAAAGAGCATGTGAAGAGCAGCCAGTGTGCCACACAGTATGAGGCGAGGAGTCTGACCAACAGCTCGAGAGATGAGCACAGCCACCTGAGAGGAGGACACGAACGCAAGGAATGTGAATACACATCTTACAGTGATGCATGATTTTGGCCCTTGTTCATTTTGCTTTACCATGCGTAGAGTAGAGAGTCCTCCAATCACCAGCCAGAGAATGTAGAAGAGCGAGTGGAAGTGGACATTGTATGTGATGAAAAGGACCACACAGTGGCCAAAGAGACCATAACCCTGAAAACAAAGATAATAAGACACACTTTATCACAGTGTGAATTGGGCACATTATACACTCTCTCCAGGGGTAATGTGAGCTACTTACTAGCAAAGACAACATCTGCAGCATGGTAATCTGAGCGTTGCACAGGTAAGCAAGGAAATAGATGAAGGAAGACACTCCTAGCCAGTATCCAAAACAGGTTCCAATGGCAGTGCCCATCAGCGTTCCCTCTCTCTGTTTCAACAAACAAACACCAGTCAAGAACGACAGACTTCTGATGAAGAAAGCCTGAGTTTCATTTTGGATTAAATTTCTCACTGACTCCAAATGTATGGAACATTGCTTACGATGACGGTTCCTGATGTCTTCATGCCATGGAGCAGAATAGCCACCAGTGTGAACACCAGCATCATTGGTCCATACAGTTCTCCTGCAACTTTCTGGGTTTAGAAGAAAAAAATAAGTAGCTAATGAAGCAAAAAGAGCTCATAACATCTGCCGTTATAAGTCTGCGCTGTCGTGTCCAGTGAAATGAGTAACACGGTTTCGTCCCACTTTTGGCTTTCCACAATGCTCAAAACTAAATAAAATGTGCTGTGTGACACAGTGACAGCGAGGAAAAGAAATGCAGATATGCAAAATAAAAAAAGTAAATACATTAAAATGAATTAACCCTCTGACAAGAAATAAGTCAGAAAAAAACTATTTTAATTTAAATTGGAATGGTTTACTGAGCCTTTAAACAAACAAACAAGATTTTTTTTTTTTTTTTGAATGTCATATTTCATACTTAAGGCTTTTATGGTGCATATACTATGATATTGGTGAATATAAAGCGTATATTCAAAGAGGGAAAAAAACACCAAAATTTTATTCAGAGGCCCAAACTGAGCAAAAATTTGTAATTTGGTGCATTTACTGATATTTATAATGTCAAAAAGTAAGATGAAATTCTGAGATCTTTATAGCAGTCAAGCAGATGCTTACATAAAGTGTATATAAATATCAGATGTCACTCTATATCTCCCAAAAATGTGTCTTAGCAAGATGATATTTAAAAGCTTTTATGATAAAATTTCTGTCATTTTTATTGTAGGGGGCAAAACATATAATGCAGTGCAATACAATAATGACTGAGAAATGAACAAATAAACTCAAAAGCCGGATGGATCATATTTGATACTCACATTTTAACGTGACTTTTGATGTATGGATAATCAAACTATCAATCTGATGTCAGAACGCAATGTAGTAGATAGTGTGCAACAGGTATTGATCATGTTGATAATTTAGAGGGCTTAGACATTTGCATATCAAACATGATACATTAGACTTTATAGGGTTAATAATTCTTATCAGTACAATTAAACTCGCTTTCTATTGTTTATTGCGCATGGCTAAAATGATTGAATGCCTTACCTGTGGAAAGTTGATCATTCGGACTGGGATCAGGGATTCCACCAACCTGTGTATTAAGCAGTTGGTCATTGAGTCTGAAGCAGTGGTGAAGCTGCAGTAGATACTGTGAAAGCGCTGCTAGAATGCTTGACATGGATCTTACCTGTTTCTGACTTGAATGGGTTCCACATCAAAGTACGGCCGGAGAATGTCAATATTGGCGTAGAGATTAAAAGCTTTTGAGGCCTGTCGCTTTCCTGCTTGCCATACCTGTGTAGATACACGCTATATTAGTAACAATCTTTTCAACAGACAGCTCAACAGAAATCTATAAAGATACGGTTTTTTTCAGTATAAATGATTTACACCTGTTGAATGGAAAAGAGCAGCTCAGACATTCTACCTCATTTCATGCACATGTGACTTAGGCCCTATTTACACCTGGTATTAAGATGTAAGATTAAGTGTTTTGGTCGATCGGATCACAAGTAGACGAGGGAGACACGTTCCCGTTTACACCTGGTGTTTAAATCGGTCTCTTTCATCCACTTTTGACCACTTCTGTCCTGATTTCTTCGAGGGGAGGGTCTATGGGCGGGTAAATCTATAGGCTTTTTCAGATCTTTCAATCTAATGGACACAATAAGCTCATATTTACATATGAACGTGACCGGATATGACGGAAAAACACACGAAGAGCAGGAGCTTTAGTTTCTGCTCTGACAGCCACAAGACCAACCGAACGCTGTGAATGTGTGTTAGAAATCAGGAAATGGTGAGAGAACATTGTGCTTGATATATTTTTTATCTTCAAACCAAACTTGGATCTTCAGCCGATAAAGTTTGACCCCCGTCTGGCTAGTGTGCTTTCCATAATGTTTACTCATTAGGCGGAGAGTAGATATTTTGTGGCTGTTTGAACACATTTGATCACATGAGAGTTTACATTACAAAAACAATCTGGTCGAATGTGTTTTCTACCTCTGGAAGTGGTTGAAAGTGGACAAGCTCAAAACATTTTAGACCCCGTTTACACCTGTATTTAGCATCGTCCACTTGTGATCTGATCGACGAAAACGCATCTTAACACCAGGTGTAAACAGGCCTCACAGGTCAATCAGGTTCCTAGCCCTCCCTCTGGCTCACCTCATCAGCAACCTGTCTGCCCAACTGTCCCTTCAAGCCCTTCATCCCGAGGAACTCTCCATATTCTCCGTTGTCCTCCTCCGTAGCGGCTGCCTCTTCCGTCACCTCCTCCTCCTCCTTCATGCGCTGATGCATCTCCCCCATATCCTCGAAGCTGGAGCCCGAGGTGTCGTCCATATTCTCCATGTCCACCACAGCCGAGCCGCTGCCCTGGGGTCGGTCACGAGAAAGAGAGAAAGTTCTGTCATAAATACAGCCAATTTTCACACTCCAAATAAGTTAGAGAATGTGATGGAGGTGGATTATTTTCCCTTTATTTTTGTATAATTTGCTAAAGTTTTCTGAATACTGCAAATATATAGAAAGTATTAAAGGGTTAGTTCACCCAAAAATGAAAATAATCCCATAATTTACTCACGTTCAAGCCATCCTATGCGTTTATGACTTTCTTCTTTCAGCCAAACACAATCAGAATTATATAAAAAAAATCCTGGCTCTATAATCAGAGTGAATGGAACTAGATTTAACATTAACTATTAATAAATTGCACTTCTACAGCATTTAATCTTTGTTAATGTTAATTTCACCATTTACAAGTAGCCTACATTATTGAAATCAAATGTTGTATTTGTTAACATTAGTTAATGCACTGTGAAGTAACATGAACAAACAATGAACAGTTGTATATATATATATATAACTAAGATTAACAAAGATGAATAAATACAGTAACACATGTATTGCTCATGGTTAGTTCATATTAGTTAGCCTAATACATTAACTAATGTTAATAAATCAAACCATATTGTAAAGTGTTACAAACAAATTATTTACTCAGAACACAATGAAAATGTAAGTGTGCTTTAGTAAGAGTGGTAAGCAAGACTTTAACCTTAATAAACTATAGTATTATCAGGTTATTTATATGACAATGTGTAGAAAAATTACAAAAAAATAATTTAGTTTAGACCGGAGTGAGGTGAAACCAGAAAAAAAGTGCAAAGCAAGTTGTTATCTAGCTACTAATCTTATTCATTGTATATAGTAGAAATTTAGACTATTAGTTAGCCTAAAATTAACTTTTTAATGCTACTTTTTGATATTAATATGAATGTAAACCAAAATAATGATCAGGTCTAGCAAAGAAGGATTTTATCTTACAAAGCTGGGTGGGCAAATGATTGTGGATGCAATAATAATGTTTTTGGACATGGTACAGTGGTAAAACCATGGTTATTTGTACATATGACAAGCTAGCATGTTTCTGAGCATGTAACATGGTAATAACAATAAAATGGCGCTCATTTATCTCCTCCACTTATACTAACATATGTACATAATTGTTTACATCAGAGTTTCGCTTACTGTATCTCAAGAAGCTTTGAATAGTACACAAATGTGCATGAATATGGTAATTAGTGAGCAAGATCCAATAGAAATAAAGATAGTACCACCACAACGGTGTGGTCAGACTAAGCAAACGGCTTGTTTAACAGAAGAATCGAGTGTTTATGTGTATAATGCTGAGTTGAGTTGACGTAAATTACCTGGATAATGTTGTCATCAAAACCACCCCATGGTTCCGTATTCGTGTTTTTGCTTCCTTGTGATGCAGACATTGTTTTGCACTATCACGAATATAAGCAGAAACTTCAGCTGCTAGAACATTAAAACGATACAATCTATAGTTTGGTTCTGGTGCTCATTTTAGTTTGATATTAAAAATGGTTTGTGTGAATTGTTTTGCCAGCTGTACAGCGCTGGGACAGAAATGTAACGTGATGACGACGCAATTTGTGACGCTACTTCCTCTAATCACAGATCTAAACTTCCGGATTGTATCAGACAGACCAGTCTTGGAAGATTTTCATATAAACTTGTATTTAACCACATAAAAAATTTATTACATACGCTCAAAAGCAGAAAACTTCGCCGTTTAATGTCAACATCGGGCAAGCATATCAGTACGTCATGTCAAAATAGAATTATATAAAATAAAAATAAATTTTTAGTTGAAAATAGTTTTTTGTTGAACTTCATTTCTAGGTTTGTTAAAAACAAATTAAACCATATATTATTAGCATCTTTATTATTATACAAGACACCATTGATTCCAAAAGTAATTTTTATTTTAATATATCACATTCATGTGAAGAAATGGGATTAAGCTAAACAAAATTGCAAACAATTTACAATTTATAAAAGAAATTTGGCACTAATTGAGACAATATAAAACAAACAAAAACATAAATAAAACGACTTATGAGACACTGTTACTTTAAATTTTGATTTGTTTTTTACTTAAACGTCCATTCATGCTTGTCACAAGCCTTCTTATACTGTCTATGGTCACAAGTAGTGGATACTACATTAGCATATGTTTCAGTTTATAAAAAAAAAAAATATATATATATATATATATATATATATATATAATATATATATATAGGTAACATATTGGATGATGTATCGTCCTTTACATGCTAAACTCGTATATAATGAAGTTAAAAATGATTAGTAAATGTACAATTTTCTGAAGGGGGCACTGTATCCCGTGTACTCAAAGTGTAGGCTATTAAAATCTCTGAAATTTAGTTTCATCGATTTTATCTAAATGGTTTTCAATGGTCACTGGATGGCAGCATCACATTTGAGAACGCAATCGTAATATCGCGAGGTCATCATGGCCTCTCGCGTCATTATCCGATTCTTCCACTGGCAATTTGTGCACTCCCTGGGGAAATAGTGAATCATTTCTGGAAAAATGTATCCGGTTACCCGGACCACACGTAAATGTACTATACAGTTAACCTAACCCTAACCCTAACCCTACCCAAATAGGTGTGGTCCGGATAACCGTATAGTTCCAATGATTTCTTGATTTCAGACAGAAAGGTCTGCAATATGCGTTCGAGGGATATTTTCAGGCTGTGAACGTGATTCGAAATGAAAGAAAGAAAAAAAAAAACAGGAAAAAAGTAAACTACCGCATCACCTGGACCCAGTTTAAAAAAATTTAATCTGGATCAAATTGATCCGGATTTGGAAATCCCATGTTTTCATACCCAGGATCACCTGATCCATCTTACTTTTATGTCAGTAAAGAAACATTGGATTGGATCACTGTGATCCAAATACCAAATTTCAGGATTACCAAAGCCTTAAATGGAACCAACAGTGTAGCCTACTGGCTTAGCAAAGAACAACAGCTAGGCAAAATACCGGTGGCCACAAATAGCCATTGTTTGTTTTAATTTGAAGAAACTTTAAGAATTTTAAGATACAAAATGCAAATTCATTCAGTAACACTTTACACTAAGGTCCATTAGTTAACAACCCAAGTTAACATGAACTAAGAATGAACAATACTTCTACAGCATTTATTAATCTTAGTTAAATGTTAATTTCAACATTTACTAATACATTATGAAAATCAAGATTTGTATTCATTAACGCAGTGTGAACTAACATGAACAAACAATGAATAGCTGCATTTTTATTAACTAACATTAACAAAGATTAACTAATACAGTAACAAATGTATTGCTTATTGTTAGTTCATGTTGGTTAATACATTATATTCATTCTAATAACTTGTGTGACAGGCGGACAAAAATCAAGGCCACATGAGTTAACTGCAGCACTTCGCTGTCCCTATGTGGTTTCTTCATCAGCCTTTGCCTGAATAATGTGCTGCTGGAAATTAGACAACATGCACACCACAAACCATATCTGGTTTATATTTCCTAACATGGTATTAGGGATCCTACAAGATACAATCTTAAATTTTTTAACTTTGGCTATTGCTCTTTCTACATGCACTCTGTATTTGGCTATTTTCTTTGTCATCTCAACATCTGGGACTGGCATTTGAAGATTTGACTTTGCAAACGGAGGAATGTTTAGATTAAGGCCAAGCTCCTTCACATCTTTCTCAATGAGAAACCCCTTATCCACCATGAGCCCATCACCTTTCTTAAGGTAGCCACACTGAAGAAGACCTTTCAGTAAATCTTTGATTTTGCACTGTCTGAATAAGTCTTGGTCAGAAATGGATCCTGGGTAAAGTGTAGATGCAAACATAATGGAGCCACGAGGATCACAGACTATCAGAGACTTAAGTGTGTTAGTAGAGTTGTATTTAGAGCAAGTCTGACTTTGCACTAACAGTGAGCTGGGTTTCTCTATCTTTATCTCTGTGCAATCCAGAATTGCAAAAGTTGTTGGAAACTCTGATTTGTAGTTGCCTGGCATGTTTTCTGTGATGATGTCCCTGTGTGGCCAAACCATCACATTACCTAGCCAATCATACATGAAGTCAATCCATGAACTAAATAAAGTGCTAACACTTTGCATATCAATTTGAAATTTGAAAGCTAGCTCTTTGAGGTCAAAGTTTTGTCTTAGTCTCATAAGTACAAGTAGAAATTGTTGACGCAAAGGCATATGCTGGATATGCCTGTTTAATTTCTCATATGTCAAGGGGATGTGTGTTTGTGGTACTGTGTCGTTATCTGGTAGTCTGAAAAATCGACACAGTTTGTTAAACTCATCGTAAGTGAACCCAGTGCAGTATCGGAAGTAGTTAGGGACACTGCTGTTATTTATCACCTCGGCTGTTAGTGGGTAAGGAGTCTGACAAGTTCGTATTTTCGCCCTTAGCAAGTCATTTTCTTTTTCTTTTTGAGCAAGAAGAGTCTTCAGTCGTTCCAGTTCCTCCTGTTCTTCTTTCATCTGGGGTTGGTCATCTGTGCACTCTGTAAAAATAAGAATGAAATGATTAGAACTAGTGTTTTATTAACACAGGACATACATAAAATGTAAATAACATTGCAATATTTTTTGTTCTTCTTTCAGATCAGATGAAATGCTATAATGCCATGAAGGTCTCAAGGTCTGAATCTGAGGCACTGGAGAAACAAACCAGACAACAGAGCATCAACAACATCTGGCATTGTGTACGCTCTCCTCGTCTTACTTCATCCAGACTATAAGCAGCTTGCCACCAGCATGCCAAGGAAGAAGACACTGCAAACCTCAGCAATGAAGAGAGGCCTGGAGCTTGAGCCAGTTGCTGCAGCCCAATACACCCCCTCACAAGAAAATAAAGTGTACATGTGTGGCTTTGTCATCAATCCCAACACCCGCCATTTAGGCACATCTCCTGACAGGAAAGTCCTTCATTGTGGCTGCGACAAAAGCTATGGACTTTTAGAAATAAAGTGCCCAGACCAGTACAGCTACAGTTTGTAAATACCCCCAAAAGCACAGTGGTGACACATACAGTCTCAAACGTAATCACGAATACAATTACCAAGTTATGGGACAGATGGGAATAACTGGGATGCCATGGTGTGACTTTTTTGTGAAATGTGACAATGACTACCATCTGGAACGCATTAAATTTGATGCAGAAATGTGGGGGAAAATTAAATCTAAACTAGACTGGTTCTTTTGTTGAGCATTTCCTACCAGCCCTGTGCAGTTAGACATCACTAACAAAAAATAAAACACATACCAATTTTGGTGACCAGAGTGCTCTCCTCTTTAGTGGTATCCTCCATTAATGATTCTGTTGCCATCTCTCCTGTAGTACCCATGTCTTGTAGATCACCCCCGACACTGTTAATATAATTTATACACATTTGATATTTCCAAAATAATATGCTTAGCAGGCTATATAACATCTGATGTGAATGTAATTTGTAATGTCATATGTATCAAATAAATATTGTAATTATTTGCTTTTTCTTTATATGAATGACCAAAAAAAAAAAGAGAATATAAGAGAAGCACCTGATGTTTTCAGTATTATCCAGCATCCTGTCAACTCGTAGTCTTTTCCTCGCTGGCACTGACTCTGGTCGCAACTTTGGCGGACCGGGACGTCTCGCAGGTTTAACGTCATGTGTCAATGCTGGCAGAGGATCAGGGTGAGCGGGGGTCGGCCGGCCGTCAACGAAGTGCTGGAGTTTGATGACAGAGGAATGGACTTAGTCATCCTAAATTACGTCTTAAGTATCTTAAAAGGAAATTCATACAGTACAGACAAAGGTCAGAAATGTCAGGGAAAACTTCGTTAGGCTCGCTAATGTTTAACTGTTAGCTACCGTAGTTACGTTAAGCTTTTAACAATATACTCCGGTGACGACAAATTGTAAAACATGTTCAAAATAAAACAAAGACTGTGCTACACAGTTAAAAAGGTGCAATAAGTGTCATTGAGTTAACGTTACCTTTGAACACACACAGATGTGTTTGGCTGTGGAAAGGTGCAGTGAGTATAACTGTTAATTGAGTTAACGTTACCTTTGAACACACATAGATGTGTTTGGCTGTGGAATGATTTCTCAGCTTGTCCAAACTCAGTTTCTGGTGAGGCCGTCCACACAAACGTATCCATTTCATACACTTCTCCAGATTTCTGATAGGTTTAGGGAACGGATGAAATTGTACATTGCCCAGCCTTTCTGGGTACCTGCTGTCTGCGTTGCAAGTCCCATACGAGCACCGTTTCACCATTTTCTAAGTTAATCGCCGATGCTAGTCTACTGCGCCTGGTTTGTCGGACTGGTTTGTTTGTCGGACAAAATGGCGGATAGGTACGGGCTGCGATGTTTTTTTTCCCCAGGATGGTAGGGGAAGACTCATGAATAAACATTAGGGAAGTCATCCCTGATTGGTCTTAACCCCAGTGACGGGTAGGTTTAGGGCGGGGTTAGGGGTAGGTCATCAGACCCCCAGTGGCGGGTAGCTTTAGGGGTGGGGTTAGGGGTAGGTCATCAGCCCAATCAGGGATGACTTCCGCAATGAATATTCATGAGTCTTCCCCTACCATCCTGGGGAAAAAAATATCGCGTACGGGGTGGGCACATAATATCGGCGCTATGATTGGTCAGATCGCCTGTCAATCAAACTGTATAGCGGCGGGATAAGTTATCACTTCCTTCTTTGAAAACACCGGAGTTAACAATAACCCTGGTATGTGATTGAACTTATGGATGGAACCAAACCGAATCCTCCTCCAAAGCACAATGGGTTGTAGGCATAGGGTTGTAGGCAATGCTCTGGCTCCCCTCTAGGGAGGCGCACCCCACACTTTGAAAACCCCTGAGTTAAGGCGAGACACGGCAGGCAAAAACATCGTTTTTTTTTCACTGGTCAATTTTGAGATTTTGGGTTATTTGTCTTCAATAACATGTATTCTTTCAGACTTGTGCTGAAAAAAAGCCCAAAATACACATTTAGGTCTTTATTTTACTACACTTTGTCTGTTTGAGTGTGCAGATTTCGCCTAAATTCATCAAAAGTTGGCGTTCTAAATCATCCCGCTGTTCCGCGATCGCTGTCTCTACCCCATCATAAAATACACCGTTGGAAAGCTCTCTCTTTTCTGTACAATGCTGTCGGATCCAAATATGGTCATTTCCTGTCTATCAGCAACCAATCATGCAAGTAAAACAGGCGATTTAACTCGAAATGCGCAATCTCATTGGCTGATGCCAATTTCTGACAACGTGATTCGTCCAGAATCATCACGTGACGCGCTCTGATGTTTCCGCGGTAGTTCAAAATGTCGAAACATATGCGTGTAAAATTCTCTCAGAGAAGCCAAAAACAGTTGTCATTAGCTAGAAGACACAAGGGATTACCAACAAATACAAAAGATTATGAAATGCCATCACATAGTGCATGGGTCTTCACAATTTTTTTCATGAGAGCCGCACTGATAGGACAAAGTCAGTAGGAGAGCCATACGTCGTCCTTTCAGTTTCGGTTCTCAATCGATCAAGTATTTACATGTTCTCTCGATAAACCACCTCTTTTAATCCGATCGAAATTATTTGTAATATAGCTGACACTTTGAGTTT
Organism: Squalius cephalus; assembly: GCF_949319135.1. NCBI lineage: Eukaryota > Metazoa > Chordata > Actinopteri > Cypriniformes > Leuciscidae > Squalius > Squalius cephalus. Next base: position 29,307,530 of record NC_137142.1, read on the forward strand.
GTAATGGGTTATGTTATAGCCCTACTTATTTTTAAGGTTTTTAAGAAATATCTGTAGTGACTGGCTGCATGATATCGCCGTATTTTTTACAGCCATGCGAGCCACAAATTAAAGCTTACTGGCGGGCCGCACGAGGGTCGCGAGCCGCGCAATGAGAACCCTGACATAGTGTGTCGGTGTCGATGCGTTACGAACAAGCTGTAACATTTTGAACACATCTAAATGTAAGTCAAAAAGACACATTACATTTCAAAGCACTCAAAACCCACAAGCCAAATCCTGAAAACAGTCCCCTCAGTCAGCTGATGGTGAAGCTAACCAACCAGGCTCCCTTCAGCACTGGTTCAAAACAACTCAACAGGACAAAACTAATTATGATTCATTCAAAATATCAATATTTAGAACATTGGAGAAAGCAAACAAAGTAGACTAAATTGTTATTTGACAGAGTATCTGCACACTGTCAGAGAAGAAGAGACGGATCCTGACTAAATACAGGCTCAGTGACCACCAACTGGGTCAGACAGAGATGCACTTCCTCCTTCACTGGGAAAAAGTATCATCATCACTAAGTGATTTACACCTTGGACAAATAGCCAAAAGAATAAAACTTCCCAAAGTTAGCACCAGAAAAGAAGCTGGAAGTTCTAGAGGGTACAGCAGCTCCACTGACAGCTAAATGTATCTGCCTGAGGGACTGTGATACCGGTATTTAGTTTTTCCATTCCACCTGTGTGATGGACTGTTGATGTGTTGTTTTGGATGTTATGATCAGTGATGGATGAAGCAATAATGAGTTTTGGATGTTAAACAGTGTGATAGATGGATTTTACTTGGACCTAAAGCATATTTTGTCTGTAATTCATGGCTTTCAATAGAAATTAGTGGAATTTTGCCATAAAAATCTTTAAAGGCCGTTTTCTCAAAATGAGTTTTTTCTTGCACTCCTAGTGATGATTTTCCACTTCTGTAGCACCTACATACACCAAACTTTACAGTTGTATTCCTAACTATATTGTGAAGATTTGTTCAGAGGGATTTGTTGATATATCATTCTTGGCCTGATTTATATGACATTTTATGCCTAAAAATAGGGCGGAAATCAATTTTTTAAGGCTATTGCCAGTATTTTCTGATTTACAGGGTAACAAAAGGGTATATTCATAATCCCCTCTGAACATGTCTTTACATTGAATATATCAACAAAATGCAAAAATAATTTTGAACCTTGTTTTTTTCAATGGTCAGATTCGTCACTACAAAATATATGCAAATTAGCGCATATTTAATTAGATATAGCCTCATTAGCATATTTAACAATAAAATTACAGAAAACTTGCAATGCATTTTTTTCTCCTATTCATGTGAGTAATCAACTGGTAAAGTTTGATGGTGATATCTGTAAGTTAACAATTTTACCCTATTCACCTGTAGTGTCTCGCCTTAACTATAACAAAAACCAAAAAAAAAAAAAAAACATTAACTCAAACTATTATGACGCACAACAAAATTACTAAATGTTTAAAATAAAAATGAAAACTAATTTAAAATATGAATAAAAACTATAATAGTATCCCATTGATAATAAAATATCACTGCAACATTGACCTAAAGTGTTAAACTAAAAAACATGGTGAAAGTGCGAGACAGATAAGCCTAATCAGTTGAGGCTTATAAAGGGTTTTGAGTGATTTTAATAATCATTATCTAACCTGATGAAAAACAGTGTGAACTTTTTTCTTTATTTTTTTAAAGATTTGCCAATTGCATCATTATGCAAACACGTGAGAGCTTTGTGCATGAAAGACCCATAACTGGCAGATCAATGTAATGCCTCTTTTCTCTCCAATCTGGTAGGAAGAATTGAGTAGCATAAATCAAATGAATTGAAATGTAGAGTGTGTAGGCTATATGAGAATGGTAACCGTGACTGTTTTGGTCGAGATGCTCCTTTATCAATACACACAAACTCCAGATCGGTTGAAGAGTAACGTTTACATTTATTAGTATCTTTCACAGTGGCGCACACTATGCCAAACTCTTTAGGCCCACACCCACTCTCTGCACATGTGCAAACATATACTAGACTCAATACATGATACTTGTCTTATTTTCCTCTCCAGATAACCTACGTTGAGGGAGATTTTTTGGGAGATACTTTTTTTTTTCTTTATTGGTTTTGTGTTATTTTCACCTGCTCTGTTGATTATGATGTTGGCTGTTGACCTGATTGCCTTATTGGGTTGATTGATTGTATTAGGCCTTATTAGGTTAATTGAATTTTCTAAGTACTTAACTTATAATGTGGCGTTATACTCATTCTCTGTGTGACTTTGCTCTGTAGAAGACCACTTGTTGGTCGAAACATGTCGGCTTGTGTATTTTTAAAATGATTTAAGCCATACTAAATAAAGGCTTTTTTCTCATTGGAAAGTTGACTGAGTGCCTGGGACTTGTTTTTTGTTTCTTTGGATGTTTTTCCCTACCCCAAGAGCACCTATCACGGACGTTATAACTTTACCTGAGCGCCTGGTTGACCCTCTTACATATACTAGACAGGGTTGCCACTACTCTATAAAACCAGCCACTATCATTACAGTGAAAAGATGATTGACAGGTGAGTTT